>NW_008709380.1:1471708-1675491 GCF_000327385.1 Lottia gigantea
TTATTGTGTATTTATAATTCTAGTTAAAACTAATATTATCATTATAATATATTGCTAAATTTTTTTTTAAATCAACACATCAGTCTAAAAAATGCTTGTTACAGATATATTTTAAATAATATTGGTATATCATTAAGTGTTTGAAAAATATACAATATTTTATGGGTTTATTTCTTTTCGTAATTTGGGCCTGGCTTATCAAAATATATTTTATAAAAAGATAATACTATTTAAAAAAAAAAGATGGTATTCTTCAATTGCAAACTGTACATGTTTTATTGTGGCAGGTGAAAGTAACTCGGGGTCAAAATTATGAGGTAAACACTGAATAGAGAAGACTTTATTTTTCATTATAGTTCATCGTAACTTACGTCAATGCATTTCAAGGACAGAGTTGAGTCATACATTCATTTTTTGCATCTACCAGGTACGTTGAGTCTGAGAATGCCCAGAAATTGCTATTGAAGCAATTTTACTTGGTAGAAATTATTACGCCTCGTTAGATATATATATGGCTCGATAATAATTTGATTCTCCAACACTGAAACTTGACACTTTGTGAAGATGAATGCTAAATATTGGTCTGTAATAAAAAGTTTGGCCTGAAATTCGTTCATTCAGACACTCGACAAAGCTATTACATTCAAAAACGCAGTTGGTCAACATTTAAGGGCAGCTATTGTAATTGTTGTCTTTTGAATTATCGTTAGGTACAGTGTCCTATGTAAAGTGTACATTGTCAAACGCTTCACAAGGAGAACGTAAGGCCATGATTCGACGTTTTATCGATGAGCAACAGAAAAATACAAACCACATCCTTGTCTATTTGATCAGGTGAAACAGAGGGTTCATTGTTATATTTTTTTTCATTATTGTAATTTGGGCAGCTTTCATTTAGCTTTTGAAGGGACAAAATGTCAGCCACTTTTCTGTTTGTTTATAAATGTCTCTAACAATGGTATGTGTAAACACTAAGTAACAGTAGAATATAAGACAATATTTGTGTCGAAGGTGCCAGCACATGAGTTATATTTAATAAATATCCTGTACAGTCAATGTAAATATTACAAAGCATAGATATATTACGAATGAATATCTGCCTAATAAATAACCAAGGTCAAAAAGATAGCATTGCCTTGCTTGAAGTTTTTTCGGCCATCGTCCAAAAACATATTGAGGGGCTGAGCTGTGCCCTCAATCCATGCAAAATATCGCTCTCTTTGTACTGTAGCATGATGCCTAGGTCAAGCCCATTGCAGCCAAAAGCTATTTCAATACCTGTTTCTCTACGTCATATTACTTTTCAGTAACTATCTAGAACTGTGGTCCCAAAAGAAAAGTGCGAATGTTCCCACTTCGGGTCTTGTGCCTGTAGATGAAAACCTACAATCTAGAATGAAATGGAGTTTTATAACATTGTTTTTGTATCCTTAAGTTATTCATTGTTAGAAAGTCTGCTATACTGCGTCCTATTCAAATACCACACATCAACAGTAGAATAATAAAACTACTCAACAAATAACTCTTTCTTTCTAGTTTTATAATACAGATTTCTACAAGTTAATTGGTGTTCGTTAGAGACGGTAGTTTGAGTTACGTGCCGCCGTGGATGAGGTCACTCGAAATTGCTTCACGTCGCCTCATATATAAAGGTATTGTTTTAGATCTAAAACCGACCCACGTCGAAGTTGATCCTAGTGCCCTTGTTATTTAAACAAGGCGTGGCTTTACCTGATCATACAGGTAGATAGAATGGTTTTTACCAATTGTAAAATTTGAAAGCTAAACAATTCCTTTGCAATTGCTTTAACATTAAGACCTTATTTGTCGTACAATTTTCTATACTGTCAGACCTAAACCCTTCCCCCCTCCACTTTTTTCGTTAATGATGTCATCGAATGGAGTATAACTTTAAACACCCTCCAACCCTCCTTCTTTTGGGCAAGGCATGGTGTCAGTCCTCACCCCCTCCCATTCCTTTCGTCCATGGCGTCATGATTTCAGATCTGTCTTCAAGCACTACCACACCTTTCGTCCTTGGTGTCATGCACGATGTCGAATCCTAAACATTCTACTCTTGCCACTTGGGTTGGCATGATGACTGAAAACAAACTTCATCCTTGTGTCGCCCATGGTGTAAAAACAGAGCTCCGAACACCCCATACCTTGGTGTCATACACGATATAAAACTTCATTCAAAGCATCCTACTATGCATTTTGAGCAGGGGCATGATGACAGAACACTGCCAGCTGTACCCTTCAGTTTGTGTCGTCCAAGGGGAACTCCAAACTCCTCATACCGTACGTCCTTGGTGTCATGTAGAATGTCGAAATGAAACTCAAACAACATCATGAGGTCATGAAAAAGGCAGGTGTTATTGATTGGTAAATACTAATATAAACAAAATAATATAATATTATTTACTTTTGTCACGTTATAATGTTGTCAATTATTTACTATTTTTTAATAATATTGGTAAATTGCTCCTTTCATCTCTTCTTCTTACAATTCGCTACGTTAAATTCGTTAATATTTTAATGGTCTAGCTAAAATAAAACATCTTTCAAAGGCAAAATGTTTTTCTTTAACAATTTGGGTAACAATGCATATTAACGCGTCATGAGTTAAATTACAGAAAACAATTCAACCAGAAGAAGAAGGCAAAACTTGTCAATAAGAATTCAGTAGCATCACTAGTATGTCCCACATTTTTGGCCACGAAATCCCAAAAATACCAGTGTTATGTCTGAAATGACCGCTTCTGGAAAACACATCTAATTATTGAGAGCTACTTCCAGTCAACTTACTTATAAGCCTATGAGAAGCAGATTATGCATGAACAGGGTCATGACACAGAATTGTTTGCAAAGTGCAAGTCATTTTTTTTTAAAAAAGAACTCTAAATGTTGAGTGCATTATAAACATCGCAGATATAGAAAATAAAATCGAATTGATGATTAAAGCTTAGACCATAGTCACCCTTGTAAAATTGCAGAATTATTCCCAATATTTCTTTGAACTCTGCTGTTGTGTAGAAGAAAAAATAGTTCAATTTTAGAAGGAAACAATTAAAGAAAATCTTACCAGTTATGATAAATCTCCAACAAAAACACTAATTAATAAATCCCTGGTGTATTTATTCAAGTCGCATATAAAAATGAATGAATTATTATTTCCACCAACACGAAACGTGGAGAAAAAAGTATGTTATTTTAATTGGTGTGTTGGCGGTCATCTTTATCAAATATATAAATTATCACTAGAAAGAAATTATAAATAATTATCCTAATCCTTGAACTCTTGGCAAGTTAAAGGCTGGCTTCAGCGACTTGCATCGATCTGTCTTCCCTGAATTATCAATCAAATTGATTCCTTTGAAAATGTCTATAAAAATGGGAAAAAGTAAAGATTGTCTGAATCTGAATTCACCAGTAGTGTACAAGGGGGTTTGTGTACTCCATAAACCTCTTTTTTATAAGAGAAATGTTAAACATAATGTCTATTGCCTAGAAAAATATTAAACGAGACCAATGGTACAAAAAATGTTGACTTTAACACAGATGGTAAGCCAAGTGCAAACGATGTAGATATATTAAGAAATATTATTTTTATAAACCAAGTGTATTTAAACTCATACTATTATTTAATGTCCAAAATATCAGCGAACTGATCAACTTGGGGAAATATTTATTCTATGCAAATAAAAAACGAGATAAAATTTTAATTTAATATTTATTCATTTTTCGTGTTTTATGATAACTGTATTTATAATTGTTGAGTATTTTGTAATTTAGTCTCCTTTGCCGTCTTAACTGTATGTAAATATTGATTTGTGTCTAATGAGTCATTGGCTCAAGAAATAAAGAATTTGAATTTGAAATTTATTAGCTCATGTAATTGGAACTAAAGGGTTAGGACATACTCCTATAATAGGGTTCAGTGTGTGCCGCATGATTGGACCAATCAATACTAATCAGTCATCAGTGTCATTTAGGATTGAATTTCAACTCCGTAGATATACTCTCATAGTTGATTGGATAGTGACATTTTGATCTAATGATAAAACAGTGAATATTCCAGTTCTGGTTTAGAGAACAATTCAGTTTAATTTTCGAGCATAAAGAAAGGATTGCAATGAAAATGGCGCACTGAGATTTTACTTTTGTAGAACACCACTCTGGTGCTTTAATAGTATTATCATCATATACGGTATTGTGTATCCATGATATTATATCCTGCAATGTCGTTTCGTTATTCTTAAGTAGAGTGGTTGGATGGGTATAGGGTAAAAAGGACTACAGGTTATGTCAACAATTCATGAAATATCAAATTGGTTAGGTATATAACATATCTATGGCAAGGAATCTTAGGAAGACAGGTTAGTAGCAAGGAAAAGTGAATGAATAGGGAGAATTGAATGGTAAGATGTTGCAGTGCAACCCGAACTAATATGTTTATTTTTTCGAGATCATGTGATCGCACCTAAGTAATTATAGCTTTTCCAATGAAGATTCAGTTTCGTCGAAGAAGAAATGTATTCAGATTATTCTTAAAGCGCAATGAAGAGATTGAATAAATGAATTTATACTTAATTTGCTTTGAAAATGAATCGCCAATAATTAATTTTATCAATAGAAAGACACTCTTGCAGAATAAGAAGATGCATATTAAAATGTCAATTATCTTGACATAGAATATTTTAGTCATGAAATATTTAATACCAAGTTTTTCAAGACATTCGGACACGACTGAAAATCCCGTCAACCCCCAACCTTTGCCCCCAACCTTTGCTCTGTAATAGTCTCCGACCTATATCAAGGGTTTTCAACCGTTTTATTTCTATTATTCCTGTAAGTGCAGTGCCCCTATAAATCCTATACCCCCTTCTCCCTATAAATCCTACTATTTATGCTAGACTATAAGGCGTCTAAATACCCCCACCACCTCCCCCGCCCCCTCCCCCCCCCCCCCCTACAAAAGATGTCAAAATTACGAGGTAATTATCTCGAGGTTCAAACCCCTGACCTAAATATATTTCGGTATAAAAACCTTGGAGTTTCTAAATCACACCCGAGAAAAAAATTCAAACCATAGTGTTTTGATTGGACCTTTACCGTAATAGATTGTACATGGTAAATGATGTTAGATGTATTTAATGCAGATTGTATCAATATAATTATATCTTGTGTCTGGTTATCTTATTATCTTATTTATAAATATAATTTTCTCAAAATAGTTATTGTCTGCCTTGCTTATCATTTCATAGCTTTCCAGTTGTCCAGTTTCTGAAATTCCTTCCAGGCATTACATTTTGCAATCGAAGTAAAATCGACTGCAAAATTGTTATACTGTGCGAAAAATTAACATTGCTGATATTCTTGTATTTGGACACTTTAAAACATTTTCATTAAAAAGAAATTCCGAACAGTCGTTTGAGACAGCTGAAAATAGAGATTTATCCGCTGAAAAATTTCATACATCGCTTTTCAAAATTTAGATCCCATGCCCAGTTCTCTTAAGCTTATTCTGGTTCTCTTAAACTTATTCCGGTTCTCTTAAACTTATCCAAATGGAGCTGTAAGCTGGTAAGAAATTTTACACGTGTATGTGCCCACGAGATTATGTTGGCTTGCCGAGAGAACACAATAAGAGAATGATATTTCAATAGAACTTTTGTGGAATTACGTCCAGTTATTTTACTACAATGCAAGCAATATTTTTCCAAAAGTCTGTTTGAATACCAAGAATCTATTTTTATATGAAACAAATGGAAATAGACATAAATTCCAAAAATATTTCAAAAACGATCAGACAGTGCAGCAAATATTTGATTTTCAGATTATTTATTGAGAATTGTCTATAAATAAAATAAGTCTATATACGTCTATCTATAGAATTTCCTACATACGTTGTCTTAAAGAAGACAACCTTGATAGTAAACGTGCTGGTTAACATATGTAAGAAAATTATAATAATGCTGGCCTGAGTTTTAGTTCTTGCTTTTCCCCACTCTCCCTCCCTTATATATGCAGATCTACACTATATTTTCATCTTGTATACATCGTTCAGAATATAATGGATCTTATTATTCCATAAATTGGAATGTTGCTGATATCAGACCAACTGGAATAGTTACTTTAAGTCCATGTCGAAATAAAAATATTATGTTCATTAATTGTAAGTTATTTTTGAAGGAGTGTACTTGAATATTTTGTAACATACAAAAGGCCGGTTAACCTATGTTATATTATTTATGATTACATCCTTATGCAAAAAAGTTCATTAGCTGCTACCTGTGTTTCGCCAAAATGTTGTTTTGGATTTCGTTTAGCGGTTCGGATCGTCAGTTCTTGGTTTATTTATTCACAAATGTCAGGTGCGATTTTTGTCTTTTACCAATTACAATCTGTGAAACACAATATTACAACACAATCTGCTGGTTGTGATCCAATCGTACAATGTTATCGCATCCACCTCGATAAAACCAAACTATTACGAAGTATTACTATGTATTAGACTTAGTTCACATGGCTTGACATTTTGAGGATGTCGACCAATTTCCTCCATAGCAATCAATTAAAGAATTTAAACATACCTTTTCCAAATATCGTTGTGAAAATTGTACTTGAATGTTGCCGTGATATCCCCAACATAGTAATATGTTATCTATCTGCCAAATGTACATTTTCCAAACCTCCAAGGTAGAAAGGATAATGCCATTGACTATAGATGGAAAATCTATGCAAATCCACTTAATTACCCCGATATGGAAACAAGTTTCGGGTGTTGGCGCATAATAACAGCGTTAAAGTGCATTTGCTTTCATGAGGTAATCGGGTTGATCAATAATAACATATTTCTACTGTTAGATGATATCAACGATTCTTTCTAATAACTAAATAATCTTTAACAATGTGTTATTATAAAGTCTGATATGTTATGACAAAGATTGGCTTCATATATGACACCAAGAAATCGATGAGTATATAATGCATGTAGTAATGAGAACCTCATATTTAACGTGTTTCTTTTCCACATAGCCTAATTGTGCTGTTATACACCCACATTTAAAAGTATAGTTCTCTCGATCAAAAATTAATCAAATTGATGCCAAAGTTGAAATTTATTTGAGATGTTCCATTTAATTGATTTAACATTTTGCACAAATCTTATCAAGCGGTTGATATTTTAATCATTGCAGTCTTTAGGCAAGTATTAACATTTAAATTCTGTGAATTTTTGACACTGTTCGGATAAGAATCTCTTATTATTTTTTACCATTACGTGACAAGTTCAATTTTATTGATTTTTCAAGAATTTCGTAATATGATTATTTCCGATCTACTCTGTGAACTTAAAAATACATAAAATAAGAAAATATATTTTACTCCAGAACACTGGAGGGTTAATTAAGTTCAAATTTAAAGTACAAACATGAATACTAATTAGTTTAAAATTAATCATTTTACTTAATAACGTTAACTATTGTATGTGTTTCGAAACAGTATAATATCCATATAACTTGTGTTCTTAATGTTCACCTTCCTGCTTATTTTTGTCTTACAAAGACTAATTAGTTTAGTTGTATAGGTCAATATCCAGGCTGTTAGATGTTTGTATACAAAGATTTATTTGTTGACACCTAAAATCAAAAGGCATGGTTAAATCTTAAATGAAAGTCTCAATTTAAAAGTTCTATGGTCGGCATCATGATATATTACTTATTTCCAGTAAAACAGCAATTTCACTTCTGGTTAATGTTTATAAATGTTCAGCAAAGGGGCAAACGATGTCAACAGCAATACAGTACTTAGTATTATTATGAAGATTGATTGTTCAGTGGTTAATTGATCATCAATTAAATAGAAGTGTTCTGAATCTTTTCAACGATTACCTCCCTTGCCATGTCACATGCTCATCATGTGATGTCAAAATGGCGCAGTGAAAACAAAAACATTCAAATTACCTTTAATGATTTATATCGGGTATAATTAAATACTCTTAGGATATGCAATGAGTGTTTTACAGGGAATAAAAGGAACATTCCAAAGTGTCCAACAGGATCTTGTTGACGGGTAAGTAATGAAATCAAATTACGTTCTAAGGAAGTAAAATGTTTGGCCGAGTTGAATTTCAATTTTCATTATAATTTGATCATCATGGATTCATAGAACGTTATAAAAGAAAATATATCATTTAGAAATTTAGACCGAGTAGCTGACTTTAATCCATTTCATTCTCACTTAATATGATGGAGCATTATTATAAATCTTATTTTATTTTTCCTATTAAATCGTCATAGGTTTAAAGCATTAACAAGTTTTGAAAGCCATCCTAAAAGTGAAGCATTAAAGAGATTAAGAGGGGATGGTGTTAATTTAGATGCAGGTGCTGATTTATTATACAAGTAGGCCTTTATTTATTTACCTTATTTTTGTTTTTTTGATTATTTATGATGTCTATAGGAATATTGTATTACATGCAACTATAGACCTAAGCTTACATGAGCATGGTGAAACAAGCTGTTGGATGATCCCCAGTTCAAACCAAACTGTTCTACATCATAATTACTGTCTTGAATGCCTATACTGATATATACCACTAAGACAAGTATATCACAGGAGAATACAGTCTAAGACACCTATTCAACTGGATTCGAGAATAAATCTACTTAACTTGAATACAGCATAGATTTAGTACATTTAGCTTCAGATGATGCCATTAATAATGTTGAATTCCAGATCTTTTTTGAACAAAATTTGAAAACTAAACAATCCTGTATGAAATTATTAACAGTCATAAATGATGATGAATTTTTCTATTTCAGGTATCATTTGTCATGGAGAGAAATAGATTCTTATTCAAAAGAAAGTGCAAAGAGAGCAGAGGTATACCTTTTAATTCTGTCCATTGCTGTGGTTTGGTGCTTACTTTGCTCAAAATTAGACTGCATTTTCTAACCATAGTTGAATTTTTAATGCAAATTCTGTGTAGACAGCAGTAGATCTCTTGTTCAATAGACTTTCATAAAACATAAAACTATTAATTGTAAAATATGCAAATTGCATGTTAGGAAAAAATAAATATGAATTACCTTTGTAGGGAGTTGATGTGGAGATAAATAATGTATATAAAAGATGGTCTAAACAAGATAATTTAGTTCATCATTTAGATGAATCAGTGAAACAAATACCAGTATTATTAGAAGTCTTATCTAATCTTACTGCTTCAATAGGTTGGTATTGCTGAACTATATATTTTAATGTTAAAGCAAAATACAGCCCCTTTCTTTGATTTTATTATGGTACGGGTACGTTAACAATTTATGAATGAAAATGATATATTAAAGTTATTGCAGACATTTTGCAGTTCGTTTTTAATTAATTGTTGTGAAACAGGATAGCAGATTTCAATTCTGACAAGTGATCTGGATAGCTGAATACATCAGCTCGTCAAGCACATATTATAATGATCATATTCACTCTTAACTCTTTAACAAAAGTGTCCTCCATTTGAATTTCAGGAGAACTTGAAGAAAGTTTCAGGATTGTAGAAGATGATTTAGAAAAGTTAGAAGATGTTTGTGAAGAACAAGAATTAATAAAACAACAACAAAATCAAATACATCAATTATATCAATATAGGCATCAGAAATCTAAAGAAATAGAGAAAGTTAAAGGTGAATTACACAGTCTTTAGGTCTAAAGTTTTTTTTTAGAAAAGAAGTGGATAGTAACAGTGATTTTGCAGAATGGATAATGATTAATGCAACAATGTTGGATTGATATTTTATGTGGTTTAAATAACTAAGCGTCAGTTTCCTTTGAAAGCAATAAAGTGTCATATTAAGAACATACCATTTTGACCCTTGACCTCAGCTAAGAGAAGCATATCGCAAATATTCAGCCAAATAAACTGTTTGAGTTCAATGGCAAACTTTTAAAGTTTTATTGGAATTTTTGCTTCATCGAATTTAAACATTAATGCAAAGAAACTTTTTAACTTGGAAATTAATAATACTTAATTAACAGTTTTTCAATCCTTGCATGCCTTCTATTTTCAGTACAAATGGCAAGAGACCATGCTAAAAAAATGATAGAATTAGAAAAGTTTAAAAGTTTTAAACTAAAAGAGAGACATGAAGCGTTTGAAGAAGCTTTTTCAAGTGATTTATCATATTATAAAGAACATGGTAAAACTGACAGTAAGTGCCCTTCAATTTTTCATCGAATATGTTCCATTACCATTGATGTAAAACTATGCCTACTAGCTGACCCATGTCTCATAACATTGCCTTATAATGTTTGAAATTAATGGCTTGCAATGAATGTTTTCCAAATAGTAACTTGGACTCACAGGACTTTACTTGAAAATTGACGCTGTATTATTGTTTATTTTAGAATTAAAACTACCGGTACCAGAAATACCTAAAGTAAGTAGTTTAAGTGATATAAATATTGATCAAGATGAAAAAGCCTTAAATGAATTTCTGTCCTCACAAACTACTAGTCCAGTTGTAGATCAAACTAAAGGTTAGTACATTAGTTTCAATTTCCTTTCTCCAGACCGAAGGGAATTTCAAGTATTCTAGTCTAAAGTATGTGCTTCTTTATGGACTTATTTTGATTTCCCATTTGTCCACATAACTCCATTAAAAAGTAATATGTCCAGCAAATCTCTTTTGAATCTCTCCAATTGAGAGAAAGATCTATCAGGCAAAATGATCTGGTTCTTTATAATAGGCAGACAATGATATGCTGAGTTATATTAGTTGTCCTTTGTTAACTGTCAGTAAAATGTTTTCACTACTGCAATCATTTATGGCTGTGAATAGAAGCAGAACTGTCAAATATGAATTATGATTTTAGATGAAGATGATGATGAAATACATATGAATGTTGTCGTCACATCAGAAGATTCATTTATAGATGATGATTACACCAAAGATTATGGACATGATATTAACATGATACCAGATTCTGATTCTAGTGAGGAGGATGATTCCACAGTATTAGGGAGAAAAACTGAGGACAATTGCAAAGAATCAGGTTACAAGGTTGAGGATAATTCTACTGTATCAGAGAGCAAAACTGAGAAAAATTCTAAGGAACCTGGATCGAAAGATGAGGACAATTCTGACAAATCAGGAAGCAAGGTTGAGGACAATTCCAACAAATCAGGTAGCAAAATTGAGGACAATTCCAAAATGTCAGGGAGCAAAATTGAGGATGATTCCAAAAACAAGGACCTCTCGAAACTATCAGATAATAAAGATGATGACCTGTTAGATCAGACAGAAAGTAAAACAGAGGATAATCAAAGCCATATTCAGGATACCACACAACAGTCAAGCAATGAGGATATCCAGACTGAGGACAATAAGGATACTCCAGAACAGTCCGATAGTAGGACGGAGGATAATCAGATTACAGATGCTGAAGTTTCTAATGATCTAGGGAATAGTGATAAGGAAATTCCTCAACAATCATTTAGCAAGGATCAAAATGACAATGATAGTAAGGTATCTTAGAAAATGTCAAAAGTCCAAAGCTATACAAGTGATAAACAATTTCCAAAACTTTTACATTTAACTTTGAATCATTGAGAGTTAAATTCGACAATTGAAAGTATAAGTATATAAGACAGAATTATACCTGTTAATTAAAATTCTATAAAGGTCAAGAAGCTGAAATTCAATTATCATTGGTGGAAAAGGTGCACAATTGGTTTCTGTTTGGTCATTTCTCCTCCTTCTTGGATCTATGACACAAATTATTACTTAATTCCATGGAATATTCAGGATTTAATTGAATTTGATTTAGATTTAGGGCTTCCTTAATTTCTTTTTTGTCTTAAGCAAAGTTCTTCAAGAGATTTTAAGGCTGTTCAAGCTATCTATATATGGTACAAGTAGATGCTATTAATGTCCCTGATAAAGATGCTAATAAATATTTTGTGATACATATGAATTGTCAGAGGTTGATCTGAGCAAATTTAATGCATATAGAGAGCTTTCCTTTATCTTAATCTGCTGTAAATCTTAATCAGTATGCAAATAACTTGCCAGTCTCTAAGCCCAGACTTTTACTTGTTTGTTGAATAATTCAGTTGTTTGTATAGATTGGTAGTTAAAATGGTTTAGTTGTTTGTTGTTTTTGAATAATAACTTGTTTATTAAACTGAGTAATATTGTGTGAATGAATATTATAATGAATATAATTATACAGTTATTCATTGTTCTAATTAGTGTATGAAGAGATCTTATTTTCTTGATAATTTCATATCTAAAATAAATTATTTTAATAGTTTCTTGTTTTTGGGATAATGACTGGCCTCTCAGATTCAAAATGAAGACAAAGTTACATTAATAAATAGTTTATTCGGTGGTTATTCCAAATCAAAAACATTCTTATCAATTCCAGTAAATTTTTTTACAGAATATAGTAATCTAAATAATTGCATCACCAGCTAACAGAGCTCAATTTAAGCTATATGTATCAGTTTTCAAAGTTAAAATCCCACGTAGGGTTCTACCTCCCAAGCAGGGTAATACAATTATCACCAAGTCATCATTCATAACTGTCTGTAAAGATAACACAGTGACTGGATGTTTTAATAGTGCAAAGTTCTACAGATAGATGAAATTTGAACACCATCAGCTGGTAAAGCTAAATCCCTTTAAGAGCTTATATTAATGCTTAATTAAATATTAAATACTTTAAAGCTCTAGGTTAACAACATTCCATTTTATCACATTTGGTATGAAAATAATATAACAATCCATCTTTACATCATATAATAATAATACTATGAATTTTTATTATCACTTTTAAATGCATGATCCTACGGTATATGGCTGATAAAGCAAATATATTGTAATTTAAAGATCTTCATGATTTATCCCAATCATTCAGAGTTTTGATTCAATCAAAATGTTCCTGTACTCTAGAATACAAACTAAAAGATTTTAATTCCAACCACAGAAAACCAAAGGTATTTTCATCAAAAACAACCCAATGTCCTGGTGTTCTCGAGGGGTTGCTGAAATCATGACCTGCAATTTGACCTTTTGCATGAAACCTGAAAAAAACCCCAGAAAAATAGTTCAAAATATTATGTGCATTAATTCATTCAATCAAATGCATTGAGTTGCCACTGTAAATAAAGTTGCCATTTGAAAAATGAAATCTCCTCAGTTTGTTAATTTCACAGTTGGCCAATTTTTTGAAAATTCTCTGAAATATTACAGAAGTATACCCCTAAAGTATGACCAATATACCAATTAGTAGTCAGCAACGTAATTTTCTTAGTTTTGTTGGGAACCACAGATATTATTTTTGTAAAGATGGAAGACAAAAGAGCCTGTTAAGAACAATCAAAGGCTTGGTAGAATTTTTTTCAGGAAAAACTTATAATTGTCTTGGTACATCTGTGGATATTCTTTTAACATGATTTCCTGTGTATTAAATGAGACTACAGCATTAGGTTATCAAGACATTACACATAGTATTTTCTTACCTTCCAATACATTTATGAGGTGTACCACTAAATCTTTCAAAACAGTCATCAGGTACCCGGAATGGTTGTGGGGGAAGATTATGAGGGTAAGAATCCGGTGGAGAGTCGGGTATATCTATTTGTTGTAATAAATCTATGGTTTGTTGTTGATCTCGGTTTAAAAACATTGGTCTTCTTAAATCTATATATAAACTTATTTTATTAGCTGGTACATTGGGGTCACCCTGAAATATAAAAGGATTGATAAGAGGTTTTGGCTTCAAATTCCACCAATTTTGCATACAATACATGGAATTTCCCAACAGATGGAAAACCTGATCAGTCACTGTCCAATCACATACTAAAACTTTTCACTCACGTAATTGAAATTTAATCTACAGATTAAAAAATAACGCTAAACCTACTGTTATTTTCTTGCCTTCTGCCATCATATCTGGTAAATATGTTAACATGATTAACTCTATACCATGGCCACCATAGTTACCTTTAAATAAGCCTGGTTGTACTATCACATTAGCTTCTGGTTGAGGGAATGAAAGACGTGTTAAATCATATGTACATCTACAATACATACAAAATAAGACATGATATTTATACTTAAAGGATATAATCTTTGTAAGACATATAGAAGTAGGAAGGTTACATTAAAACAATAAGATATATGGATATACTACTTCTGACTTTATTACATATTACGATATTTGACTTGGTAACATTAAATATGTTTCTAAACACAGAATGTAATAAACTCAAAAGATGTACATCCATACATTTTAGTGTTTTTCATAATATTTCTATTTCCAACTGATAAACCTCCATCTCAGCTATTAATATCACATTACAGAAATGAAAGCTGACGTTTGATCTCCTACAATTCAATAAACCGGTAAGTGCTCTACAGAATGTCATAAAACCCATGAAAAAAGGACAAGTTACTCACCCTAATTGTGTTGTAACTAGAAATTTCATTAATAATAATTCTTGACCATGAACAAAAAATTCACTTGGTCTTTGACCTGTTTCTTCCACAAGCCAGCTCTCAAATTCCTGAAGAATAAGATTAAAAAAATGATCAGGAAGTAAAAATTAAAGCAAACATTTCATTTTCTGGGTTTTTTTAACACCAAAACATAGACTACAAACAATGTGCAAAATTCTTTTCTTTGCATTCAGTTATTTTTGCCTTACCTTTTGTTTACCTTCAGGATGTTTGTGTCTGTCGGAATCAGAACAATGGAATTTAACAGTTCCAGCTTCTGTCTACAAAATATATTTCACAAAGATTAGAGTTAGAATGTCAATGACATTTTCAGGAATTTCTTGTGTCAGACATATAACATGACATACATGTATATAAGAATTTCAATGATGAAGTACTGCTGTAATGTATTTTCAGCTGTTAATGGTTATGATATATCTTGGTATTTAACCAGAATGAGGTCTATCAAAACCTTATATCATAGAACTAGGAGGAGGTCTATCAAACCCCTATATCATAGAACTAGGAGGAGGTCTATCAAAACCTTTATAACATAGAACTAGGAGGAGATCTATCAAAACCTCTATAACATAGAACTAGGAGGAGGTCTATCAAAACCTCTATAATATAGAACAAGGAGGAGGTCTATCAAAACCTCTATAACATAGAACTCGGAGGAGATCTATCAAAACCTCTATAACATAGAACTAGGATGAGGTCTATCAAAACCTCTATAACATAGAACTGAGGAGGTCTATCAAAACCTCTATAACATAGAACTAGGAGGAGGTCTATCAAAACCTCTATAACATAAAACTAGGTGGAGGTCTATCAAAACCTCTATAACATAAAACTAGGAGGAGCTCTATCAAAACCTCTATAACATGGAACTAGGTGGAGGGTCTATCAAAAACTCTATAACATAGAACTAGGAGGAGATCTATCAAAACCTCTATAACATAGAACTCGGAGGAGGTCTATCAAAACCTCTATAACATAAAACTAAGAGGAGCTCTACCAATACCTCTATAACATAGAACAAGGTCGATGTCTTATCAAAACCTCTATAACATACAACTAGGAGGAGGTCTATCAAAACCTTTTTAAACATAGAACTATGAGGTCTATCAAAGCCTCTATAACATAGAACTTACCCACTGTATAGAACT
This sequence comes from Lottia gigantea, assembly GCF_000327385.1. NCBI lineage: Eukaryota > Metazoa > Mollusca > Gastropoda > Lottiidae > Lottia > Lottia gigantea. Next base: position 1,487,376 of record NW_008709380.1, read on the forward strand.
AGGATGAGGCCTATCAAAACCTCTATAACATAAGATTTCTTCATGAGTCGTATCTTCAGACAATTGAATAGAAAATAGTACTTTTTTTCGTAGATTATGATAAACATCAGGATCTACTGGAGCAAAACATTCTTCTCCTATTATTCTTCCATCCCTTAACTAAGTAAATATATAACAAATTTCATTAGTCCACTTCAAGAAAATAAAATAAAAACTCAAAATCTTACAATATAACGATCAATGCTTATAAGCATTCATGGCAGAAGATATAGACATTATAAAACAATGACCACTTAAATTATACTTTGGAGCTAATAAATAGTAAAAAAAGAGCATAAACTAACCATTGAAAAAAACTTACAATATTATTATTATTACAGTACCTTAATATGTAGTAATCCACCATATGAACCCATCTCAGGCTGCCAAATTCCCAGCATATCTTTATATTTATGTAATACTAGATAAGAATAAAATGAACACAAATTGTTTTTCCTGAAGTATGATTTACTGTAAAGAGATGTTCCGATTGAATCATTTAAAAAAATGCCAGCAATGTATGCAGAGTTTTCATTGTAACTAGTAAAAGCTTTACCTTTGGTGTATACATCTTTATAAGAACCATCATAACAACCAATATGATTTTTGATATTAAACTCTATAAACAAACAAATTATCATTTATACTACCGGTAGACATAATACCACTAGAAAATTGTTATCATTAACTGTGGTGGGCTTTGAAACAAACTTTCAATAAGCTTATTTATCAAGAGTGTAAGCACTATCAGAATTCTTTAGTACAGGGATTCATGATGGTAGCAAGTAGGTTATAGGCTACTAAGCAGTAGCATAAGCTTATTCATGGGCCTATCCTTTAATGGCTTTAAAAGAATGGGCTTTAATATAATTAAAACAAGCAATTGAGTAAGAAAAGCCAGGTATTAATTATTATCTACTTCTGATATAGATCTATAATTAGAACAGTTCTCTGATAATCACGAATAGGTTAGAGTTAAAAATGTAAAACCAACTATCTACCTGATTTAATCAAATTTTGCCACACAATTTCTTGATCAGCAACTTCGTTGAGCTTTGTACATGTCTGGCACACACTAGAAACATCAGTTGCGGGTAAATAACTCAGAATATTTAATAGTAATTCAGGTGGAAGGTCTAAAATGTGAAATTTTGCAGCCATGTTTGTTTACGTTATACAACTTACTATCTAACTTCCAAGGGGTGCAACTATACACTAAACTAGGACAACAGTTAATTCGTCATTTCATTTTTGCAATGTACGCCTACAGATTGTAGGGTTCAATACCAAGTTTTGAAAGATGAAAAAACATTCCGACACTTTAATTGCAGACTGAGTCATAAATATTATGCATCACTAGGTCTTTCCCAGAGACTCCTCTTGATAAGGTATTGGGTCTAATATTCCTTACACCTGCCATAGACCAACTAATATATATTCTATATTTCTATAATACTTCAATTATCAATGTAAAAGGTATCAAATGGGTCTGAAACTTTTGCTGAATTGAGATCCAATAAAATGAAAGAAAAACAAATGTAAAATTAATAAATATATTTATTAAATAAAGTACGGTAACAAAAACAAGAGCTGTCAGGGAGTATCAAAGCTCCCTATTTCATTGAAGATGGCGATTTTCCCTGGTTATTACTGATTTTATACTAAAAACTTGTATAAATAACAATAAAAACACAGCTATCTAAAAATATCAATAGAAAAATAATACAATATTAGTCTTTTGATTTCTCTTTTTAAAATTCTTGTCAAAATTTTTATTTTTTATAGTATGATCTGTATGATTTTATTTAATTATATCTACAATTTCTATGGTTTTTCAAATTTTTCAGTGTTATGCTATTTCAATTTTCAGAGTTATGTTATTTCAAATTTTCAGTGTTATGCTATTTCAAATTTTCAGAGGTACCGGTATGTTATTTCAAATTTTCAGAGTTATGTTTATCAAATTTTCAGTGTTATGTTATTTCAAATTTTTAGTGTAAAATTATAAAAAGAGAAATTAAGGCTTTAATAATAAATGTGTATACTATAGTCCTTAAAACATTTTTGTATAATCCATGATTTTATTTCCACTTAATTTGTCATTTTCTTTGACACCAACTTGAAATGTTAAGATCAATTTCTATTATAAATGGGCACATATAAATTCAAGTGCAGAATATCTATATTATTAGAAAAGGATTCAAATAATTAATTCTTCTTTTGAAAGAAAGCTTCTATAAAAACAAAACAATTTTAAAGACTATAGTCATACTAGTATAAATAGTGAAAAAGTTATTCTTAACAACACTGTTCCTTGCTATATAAATTGAGTTTGAATTTGAATTTGAAGCGAACGTTAACTTGTCATCTACCTACCTACCTACCTATTAATATTTCTGGGAAGTTATTTGATCAAAGCACTGCAAGTTATTATATTGAACATATTTTTAAATCAGTCATTTTACATACTACCATAATATTAAAACCAAATGTTTGACAAAGACTTTTCGTCTTATGAATACTCTAGTGTCACCATATAATTCTTAAGGGACAAAAATATCACATGAAAGATGGTACAAAGATTTCTAATAATGTGATCTGTTTTCACACCCACTTTTAAACTTATTGAGGTTTGTTATTCATCTCTTAAAAATAAGGTAAATTATTAATTTTAAATCACATACAATATTAATTAGTTTGTTTCCTAATTTAAAAGCAACATACAATTTTTCCTACTTTTCTTACTATAAATAATTTGTCTTCAGAAAATTTACAACTTGTGAGAAAGTTAACTAAAAGCATATCAATTTCGTTTTCTTTCTTGTCATGTTTTAATTGCATTGATCTATTTCAGATGTTCTTTAATCTTGTTGCATTTTTTTTTCATCTTTTTTATTTTTTTTTTTTATAACAAAAACAATAATATTTACAATAAATCCAATGCCATACTACCCTTATATTTTACAATCAAATATACATAAAATAAAAAAAATATTTACATATTGAAGTTCAACACAATATTTACAAAGTCATATATGAAATTCACTGCATTTGGTATATAGAAATTAATAAGCTTTCAATTCTAGAAACATTAACTACAAAATTCAATTTACACCAGAATTTGGCTTTCTGTCACTGTATCAACGCTAAGGATAAATTATTAAAATACACCATATTTGAAATTATAAATAAAACTTGATCACAATATGTTTGACATTTCCGAATATCACTAATCATTCATATAACTTATATATACAATCTAAGGTTATATACAAAAATTATAAGTTCAATTTTTCACATCCATAGTAAGTTACAATCAATTGATATATTTCTGTACAAAATTTCACTTCCACATCATATAATTTTAAAAACACAATCTAATGTTATATACAAAAATTATACATTCAATTATACACATACACAGTAATTCATAACTAATAGTTATAATTAATAGTTCCACTGTAATATATTCACATTTCCTAGTATATCTCCACACATCAATTTGATACTATTTACTGTATTGGTATTGAGGTGACATAATGTTGATACTGGAGCTGTATTTATAAACATTCCAACCTAAATAACATAAAAATACATAAATAATACAACCAATTACACCTAAACCATTTGTATAAAAAATCCTTAACATTTTCAACAGGTTACAAAAGAATTTATATGAAAAAAAAATCTCAACAAATAAAACTCTTCTCTTCAGTTAAATCCTATAGAAATATGAAAAAAATCCCAACAAATAAAACTCTTCTCTTCAGTTAAATCCTATAGAAATATGAAAAAAATCCCAACAAATAAAACTCTTCTCTTCAGTTAAATCCTATAGAAATATGAAAAAAATCCCAACAAATAAAATTCTTAGCAAGTCACAAAATATAAAGAAAATTATGATAGGTTGAGATATACAGACCTGAGCTCCTTCCATCTTCCATGATTTGATAGCCTCCATTTTCCAGACTTTAATCAAACAGTCAGATGAGGCAGTAAATAAAAAATCTCCACATTTTAATACACAATTTATACCTCCATTATGTATCTGAAAATAAAACAAGTCATATTTTCTATCAAAAGATATATTTTTTGGTATGTGTAAAAAGTTTTTCGAAATCAAAGCAAGTCTTTGCTAAATAGACGCCATGAATAGAACCAACAATTCTAAACAGATTTTGGCATGCAAGTAACATAAAATTGCCTCATAATATTTCCAGTTTTCATGTATCCTCATTTCATTTCAATGGAGATGGCTAATTTGGAAAATAAAGAGGAAAGATTATTTAAATATATCATAATATATAATAACCTCTTACCTTCATAGATTTTAAATCATGACCTTTCATTAGAGTCAGCTGACCTTTTGAATCACCAATAAAAGTAAAAGTACCATCAATATCTGATGATAAGATCCAATTAGCTTCTCGTTTCTCCACTGTTATATGACTTTCATCTACAGTAATTGGTATACTGGTACTGTTCAAACTATATTCCATCTACAATAAATTCACCAGTGTGTAGCTTATGTAACAGTTTAGGAAATAAGTAAAGATAATGCTTTTAAGGTGAGGTGCAATTTATAATTGGCATTAAGAAGGCTTAACAAGTCAAATGCTTGTTTGGAAATCAAACTGTTCAATCCTGGCATAGGTGATACCCTTAAATTTTTTCGACCCAACTTTCCTCTGTCATGCAGCTCAAGGGGCTAATATGCAAAAAATTCAGAAAGGACAATTATCTGAGGCCCCAAAAACAAAGTTAGTGGAATTTACGATCCCTGAACAGTTGAAAATAAGTAAAATAATTGGATAATGCTGGTTTCCTTCCGCTCGGATGAATAAAAAAAGAAAAATTGAACTAACCATCTGTTGAAGATCGATACAAACTATAGCCGAGTCAACTCTACGTATCATTAATCTGTTAGAATTAGAAGCAAACTTCATCTTCAGAGCTGATGTTAGAGGTAATTCTGGTGTCTGTATTAACCTAGAAGACAATACAATACATCATGGTGATTATCAATAGCACTTGGTGGTTCAGTGTCTGAAATTCTGATGACTTTGTAAAAATGGTTCTTTCTTTAATTCTATCTTTCTTTCACACCATATGATCAATTAAAATGAGATATTTCATTATGATATAAATTATTCTTCAATAATAGTTCAAGTCCATACCAAGAATATTCATGTATTTTGGTATTGAGATTACAGCCTTTTACTCTACCATTCCATTCCAGTACCCATATAAAATGTATATATTCTAGAGGTTGTTTATCACTCCACGTTACTGAGAGTATAGGGTTCTCTACCATTATCTCATCTGTACATCTGAAATATAGAAATAAATCATATTGATTTGTTGATATGTCCAAGTCAACTAAGGACACATCAAACCTTGACATTAGGTCAAGGTCAAGAGTAATATTGCATGATTTAAGAGCATTATTAAGAATATCAAAGAGCAAAAGGTCATGAGGTCAAGGTCAATGAAAATGAGGCCAAAGTCAAAGATTATCTCATATGGTTTATAAGTTTATCACCTATAATAAAAGGTCATTAGATCAAGGTGAAACGTTATTAGGACAAGTTCTTTTACATGATATAACAATATTATTAACTATATCAAAGAGTCAAGATCAAGAGACATGAGGTCAAGGTCAAAAGTAATGAGGTCAAGGCCAAGAGCTACATAACATGGTTTATCAACATCATTAACTGAAAATATAGATACTAACTTGACAGCAATATCACCAGTTTTATTTGATATATTCCAGATCTTTATTAAACCACTATATGATACTGTGACAAATCTTGTACTTTTATTCTGTAGAAATACAGCATCACTGACACATTTCTCATCAGCCTGAAAAATGATATATCATCCATTCAAATATAATTTTATACACATTTATATATTATTGTTCTACTCACCTCTTATTAGATAAATTCCACATCTCTATGTGCCAAGTTGTATTTGAGCAATATTGCAGAACATTGGAACATGCATGTTAAAGTATAGAAATGTGATAATAGTGAAAAATATGAAACTGAAATAAAATTTCTTGTCTACCTGGAAACTACAGACACAAACTTTACTCTGGTTACCATTATCTTGCCATATCTTAACTATACCATCTCTATAATATATCATAACATTACAAATAATCTAACTACTGGAATTTAAGAAATTATGTGAAAAAGATACACAAAAATATTAAGCCTATTTACACATATTTAAACCTATGAGATGTTACTGCTGAAGTTATAAGAATCTGAATCATTTTTTACATTAGAAAGAAATGAGCTACATTTACAACCTCCTACTGAGCTTGGGCAAACAAAGACAAGCCTCACAATGCATGATAAATAGATAGAGATATCCCAGATGGAGACATAAGCTTCCTTTATTCAATTTCAAGTAGTCTAGGTTTCTTTAATGTGCATGGCTTTAATCATAGGGGTCTCTTAACCAACCAATTAGACACTTTTTCCATTTCATTCTTCCATAACCAAGATAGTATCAATTTGAAGAAAAACACTTCCTATTTTCACAAAGCCTTCACACTCTTCTCTATAAATCTTATGATACTTCAGAGAATTATGTTAATGAAGTACATACCTGCTACCAGTGAGAGCTATATCACCATATTTACTAACTACAGTGAAGGTTATATCACTATCATGTTGTCCTATTGATTTAATATTACTCAGTTCTGGTTTCCATAATTTAATAGATTTATCTAATGATGTAGAGCAGACATTACCAGCTGTATCTGTAGCTACAGACACTACTCTATCAGAATGTCCAGTTAATGATGCCAATTCATTTGCCTGAAAAATAAATGAATCAATGTAGGCTAGTCAGGCATTGATACGCTAAAAAAAATTGCATTTTAACATGTGACCTAATGTAGCCTACATGTTTTTTTATATCTGGTTTGATTCTATTATGCCAGGATCATCTTAAAACCCATCCAGAAATCATGTTTCAGTAAAAATTATTAAAGAAGAACATGTTGTTTTTCAAATGTTCAGGGTTTGAAGTTTCATTAGTTAAAACTGCCTAATACAAATCATTTAACTTAAGAATAATCTTAACTCACTTGGAGAGGTTTCCAGATTCTAATAAGACCATCATCACTACAAGTAGCTACAATAACATCTGATACTACAGGCTCTGGTTGTTTACTGGCTAGCTTAGCTTTTTTAGGACTGGAATCATTATCTACCATAGTCGCCCAGTCCATTTCATCTTCTTCTACATCTTCTGTCATCACACCTTTACCTGAACAACATGAACATGAAGTGTTATAATAAAACAACATATAATCCTGTCAATATTAATTCGGAAGGGACATAACTTGTTGCCTACAAGTCCTTCAGATAGGCAATCAATCATACGACTGGCTGTCTTCGAAATTTAGGTCAAAATTCCAGAGTAAAAATCCAAACAACTCATAGAATGTTTACCTTCTTTAAACTTGACATGTATAGAACAATCATTTACTCTTTGTGTATGTCCATATAAGGTAGTGATCTCTGTTCCTTTATGAGACCAGACTTTAACATTACCATCACTGCTTCCAGATACAATACAACCATACTGAAAATACAGTTCAATTGGAGTAATGTTTAAATAAACACAAACAAGTAACAATTTTTACCTAATTTTTTGTGCTTTGTGTGAACTCATATTTTAACATCAGTGCATGTCGGTCAAGTTAAGTGCTTGCTACTGCCGTCAAGTGCCAACCGCTGTGGCTACAACCCTGGTTGTAATATAGATTTATTGGGCATTGGTTTATAACCTTTAAGCACAGATATAAGTAAGTCATAAACCAACCTGATAATCTACACAGTTTATCGCTGACATATGACCAGTAAATTTCATCTTTTCTGTAGTTTTATTTTCATCACCATCTTTTAAGTTCAAATTCCAAATCTTCATGTTAAAATCATTAGAAGCTGTTAACTGAAATGACAAAACAACAGTCAACTAAGGAATGCTTCATATTCCAACAGGGGCTAAAACCTAAACTACACTTGTGATCCATGATCTGATGACATTCTTCCTTCAGTCTTGTTCTGTTGAATTTTGACCCAACAAAATCAATAGTTATGCTAACCAACAAAAAGGTGATAAGGCAATTGAACAGAGCATTTGATTAGTTGAATAATAAATGTCCCAGAACATGAGATTCATAATAATTTTGTCAGATCAGGGATGACAAGTGGAATCACTCTAGAAAGCACAGGGAAAAAAAGTCTAAATTTCTAATTTATGAAAATAAATATTTGAAACAGATATGACATTGTTAAAAACTTCATAATCATACGTACCAACATATTGCCTGTATTAGACCAAATACAACCATTAATCCAATCAGAGTGACATGATCGTAAATGTTGAAATGGTGGTGCATCAGAATCCACTGAAACCCATTTTACTTCCCATATCATAACAGACTGAAATATAACATAAACACTGGTATCATTACTAACAAGACTTCAAGGTATATATTTTCATCAATTTTCTTAAGATGAAAAGGCAGATAAAGCAATTGCAATATTCTTGAAAACTTGCCTAAAATTTTTTAATCAACTGATAGGTCAATCACTATAATTGATGTTAAATTCAATTTGTAAGTATAAGGTCCAAGATAAAAGAACACACCTTGCTAACAATCTAACTATCTAACCAACAAGCCATGCATTTTTTGATCAATTCTGAAACTGGAGTGAGATGAATGTAAATCAACAGATAAGAACTTACCCCATCTCTACTAGCTGAAGCAAACATTGAACCATTCTTATTAAATGTACAGCTAGTAACTGGTGCTTGGTGATGATGTAATAAGGCTGCTGGTGGAATACTGAAATACACATTGTAAAACTTAAACACTGTCAGCTTGTATTATTGCACCATTTGATAAGTTGTCTCAATGTTACTAAAAATTGTAATATTTTGACTACCTACATTATTTTACACTAAACTATCTATGAACATATTTAGTCACCTTTTATAGGCCAATATAAAACTGCAATGGTGTTCAAATGACGTTATTTTTGCTAACAATGACAAATTGTGAGATAGGGAAAACAAAAGGCTGTCATATTAGATAGCAAGAAATAGGCTTTGACTAAGTAATGTTATCAGAAGGAACAAGTCAACTTAAATCTTGATTTCTCAAAGATATACTAGTAGATCAACGCCATCAAACCTTTGATACAGATTCATTGAAAGAAAATATTGCAATTTTGAGATCTATTCTAGCTATCTAGTGACATAGGTAGCTAAAAAAAATAGCCAGCGTTAACAAACTTTACTTACAGTCGAGATGTTTTTAACTGTGACAAATCATCATAGACACAAATAATAGAATCTTCCCCTCCACTGACTATATAGTTTTTAGAGGTAGCTATAGTTAATACATTCTTACTATGACCTGTTAATACACTCACTTTCTGACCACTAGATCTTGTACATAACTACAATAAACCAAAAAAATATTGTTACCACATATATACAAATGAACACTTGTGGTCTAAAGCGAATGAAAATGTCTGTAATCTCAGTAGCAGGGTGACATCAGAACAGGCAGTATTGAGTTTTATAGAAGAAATACTCTCCTATAAAAGCCAGGCCGAGGAATTGAAATATAAAAAAATAATGCCTACCATTACATTCTCACTATCCACACCAATAAGTAAATTATTATCATCAGCTGTAAATGTTATGGCACTCACTGGACAGGAGCTATGTTTTACAGTGTATATATTAGCACCTACAATAAAACAACCAATAAATATTGGATTAAATCAAAATCTTTGGAAATCTATTCGGTTAATTGAATTTTCACAATGAGAAGCTATTTCTATCTGTGTCTAATACCTTGACTGCAGTAATCTCCTTTTTTGTATCACAGCGATTGGATTGAATGGTAGCAAATACAGCCAATCATAGTCCCTGATTTCATGTGCAGACAAATTGTTTACATTCTTTCTTTCAAGGGTTTTGATTGGCTGCAGTTGCTAGCACACAATCCAATTAAATCACTGCATTTATCAACTTCCCTGATACAAGAGAGGTGGATATTGGAGTTCAGGAAAGACATTATATTGGGCTATCACCATCATTTTGACAACCATCCAGTTCGATCAATATCATAAATGACAATATATTCACCTGTATTGATATCAAAAGCTCTAATATGACCCTCATGATAACCAGCGACCAATAACTGTCCATCATTAGATATTGTTACTGATGTTACTGAACCATTCTTCTCACTTCCAAAACAATGTACTGGTATTCCTAAATCACCAGACCATATCTATAATATTATAATAATAATATATAATTTTTACAGTTATTGAGTTACTTAATGCCATAACAAAGAAGAGGCAAGGTGCAATATGTATATATATATATATGAGGAACAATCAAGTGCATACTATGAACTTGCAAGTTTACTCTCTAGTTTTAATAATAACTACCTAATATTGTAGCTTATTTGTGCTCACATGTTGATTTTGACATAAGACAAAAGCTCTTTGATAAATTATAGCAATGTAAGTTATAGATACATTGATGAGGACAACCACTATGGTACATACCTTGACTTTTTGGTCATCACTAACTGTAACTAATTCTCGACCAGTTTGAGTGAAGGTTAGTTTATTTATTGGTAAACAATGACCTTGAATATTACCAACCTGAAATTAACAGCAAAATATACCATTATGGTTTATGAATTATGCTTTACTTTAAGAACATGATTAGCAGATCAGCTTGACATTACAATTTCTTGCTCAAATCAGGCAAAATAAAAATAAAAACCACACAGAAACTTTATGTTTTACTTTCAATTTAATAATTGACTATTACCTGGGAGCCATTCAATGCTGACCATAATTTGACTTCTCCATCCAAACTAGCTGAAGCAATATGACGCCCTGATGGTGAATAAGCCACATCTCTTACTGATGTCTGATGACCTCGTAATATCTGCAAAAATGTCATTGTTATTGTGCAAGTGAATAACTTTGTTAAAAAATGTTAAAAACTTAAAGTGTACACACTTGACATACAAAGAAAGACTCCAGAAGAAAACTATTCAATGCATATCAACCAAGACTTGATTTTGTTTTTGATAGAGGCATAATTTGGAACATCAAACAAATATACCAATTTAAAGTGTTTCATTAGATTAAAATTATTAGGATTCTCATCTTATTCAATACTTACAGCTCTTCTAGTCTTATGGAAGATATCATATATTTTAATCAGAGAATCCCAACTTCCAGTGACTATTAACTGTCCTTCTGGGTGAAAGTCTACACAATTTACTGGGCTGAAATGACAACAATATTTACAATAAAATACATACTGTGTTCCTAATAATAGGTACAGGTGAACCACCCCACATACTCCATATCTACATGTATAGTGCCCATTTCTTTCCTTAAAATGGCTTGCCAAACTAGGGGAGTGCATTATCCATTGTGACAAATTATTTTATATTTTTCAACAGAAGTTTCCCAGCCAAGTCTATAAAGAGAGCCAGCCTTTTTTAACTGATCTCTGATGCTTCAAGGTGCTAATATCAAAACCTTCCCTCACAGGAAAAGTCTATCAATGCCTCAATATTGGTGTTACATCTGATTCCAATTGCTATGCCTATAACCATGATCTTACCTGGCTACATTTAAATAACAAGCCTGTTCTCCATTATTAGTATTCCATACTTTAACAGTACAATCCCAGGATGCTGTGGCTACAACTTTACCAGATTGGTCTGCAGCACATGAGTTCACTCTACGCTTGTGATTCTTCAATACAGCAATTCTAAAATTAGAAGAAAATGCACCTGAATCAAACAAGACTTAACTAAATGTCATTTTAGTTTGCTAATGTTGAAAATGAATGAAATGGTGCTTTACATCTTGTTGACATCTTATTTAGCTAATGAAGAAAGTAATGTCATGCAGTGTGCAATGAGGGATATTCTGCCAGGACAAAAGCATAAGTCTGATCTCTTTCTATTTCCAGCTTTTGAGGGATCTTCTTTCAAGTTATTCCCTCTGGCCTGCATCATGGACATGATGACACCATTGATATGATATATCAATACTTACCTATGGCCACCATCCACATTCCATAGTGAAACAGTATTATCATATGAAGCACTACATAGCACTGTCTTACCAGCGAAACATACATCAGAGATAGGGTCTGAGTGTCCACAAAACATTCGAATTTCCTGAAAACAGATCAGTAAGATGTAAATCAATTCTAAAACTTAATGTCTACTTAGTCTTAACACAGACAAACTCTGTTTCGAACAAACAGGGGGAATAAACAAGCCTCAAGGTACAACAAAGTCATTGGATGATTTAAATTCATCTGGCACTTCAAATACTTTCTATCTAATATGCATTTATACCTGGAACTGAATATTGTTGAAACAAGTAACTTACCTTTCCAGTTTGTAGATCATACAATCTGACTATACAATCAAGACTACCAGTAGCAAAATATAAATTATCTCTAGAAATAGCTACACAGGTTACAGGCTGAAATAAACATAACATTTTTGATTTGTCTTATATCTTTAAAATAAAATTAACCATCATTTATGAATTGATAATCTCAGATTAATCCCAGATTCGTTCAATCAGAAAATTCTTGTGAACTTAGAATAATAAATCTTAACATTTATTTACTGTTTAAGCACTCTATATAAAGAATTAAAATCTCAAAATCTGTTTTGGGTATAGCATAGATATATCTTATATAATCATCTGTAAATTCCTAGATAATCAAGCCTACCTCTTTCAAGTTACTAATTGTCTGGTAACATGGGTCTATACTATTAGGTTTGTTTATCCAGGACATTAAACATGGGTCAACATCTACATCAGTTTGCCAGTCTCTTGCATCTCTATTAACAATAGACGTGTCTGGTTCATTCAAGGCTTGCTGCCATGTTAAAGCTGGATGACTGAAAAAAGATATACCGGTACATAATCATTAGGGCTGCTGCATATTTCTGCACTTCCAATTAGAACGAGCAATAATGAAGTACAGATAAAATATAAATGAAACAACAAACAGTAGCAATATAACTTATAATATTTAACATCTTTCAATATCTCCTCAATTTGATCATATACAGATGAGATGTAATAATGAAATTAACCCTCCAATATAGAACTTAATATAATACTTACCTAGTTAGTACATGTATATTCCTAGATATAAATGATTTATATTCTAATATTTTAGGTTTGGTGAAAAACTTTGTTTGTTCTCTTTCACTTGATTTAGTCACAGTACCTAAAAATAACAACAATTTGTAGATAAACAAAAAGTAAATTTTTGGCCTGTTATTATTTGTTTATGTTATATGACACATAGAGCTCATAGAGAATGGAAAATAAATTAATTTACCTTTTGGAACATAATCTTCCATGAGTTGTGATGCCAAACCTAGTTGACATTTCTGATTGATATAACATAGATTACACACAATTTCTTCTAATTCATTGAAATTACCACTACATGCCTACAAGTACAAAATCAATCAAGTTTTTCCGTGCAGAATCAACAATAAACATTACGCTAAACCAAATAGCATTAGATCTAAAAATATATTTAAAACATCGGAGAAGAAAGAATGAAATAAATATTCCACTTACCATATGATAAGTTAGTTGACTAAAAGCTCTAACATCAGTTCCAGCAAAAGTTCCATTTTTATTGGGATCAACCTTCTTATAGTAATAACCTGACAAAAAAAAAGTAAGTTTAATATCATTACCATCTTATGATGTATGACTAGTCATTATATTTTCCTTAACTTTGGCTACAAAATCTGTTATTGCTTGTTATTTAATAAATCTTGTAGGTGTATCTTACCAGCGATAAGCTTGTGTAGATTTTGTTCCAAATCAGCACCAGAACCTTTCAAATATCTTTGTCTGACGGCATTTATCATTTCTATATGAGCTAATTCTAGCCTGGTATTCCTGAAATTCCAACAAAACCATTAGTGAGAGAACAATCTTGCATATTGATGCTCAAGCAAGAACAAAGATATCACCTACAAGTTTAATTTAAACATAAACTGTCCACTGTATTTCAAGACAGTTTTAGTACGCTTATAATATATATTTCTATATCTTTTGAATAAAAAATTCAAAGACAATTTTGGTATTGCTTGCTAAACAACAAAAATATTTATTGAGTGCACCCAAATATTCCTACTAGCTTTTATTCTAAATAAAATCCCAAAATTACCATTTGCCAGTTGGATTTAAGAAACTTTGTATAGAACGTTTTAAATAAGAGAAGACTATAGGTGGTAAGAGTTCGTGGTATGGTAGTGTCATATTGACTATATCTTTAACATTGTACTGTTGTTTACCAAACATTTTCTTCCAACTTATTAGTTCACATAACTCTTCATCTATCAGACCTATTATAAAATAAACATTTCATTTAAAAATACAATGATAATTTGGTACATATACATATCACTCTGGGCTAACCAGCTCATTCACATCTAAATTATGTGACAATGCAATGTATAGTTGAGTAAACATTTGTGCACATCGCAGAGCCAATCAAAACTTTAACAGTAGCAGCAGGATTGTCGTCTGCTCAGCAATTAGGTGCTGTTGGCTCCTCCTCAAGGTAAAAAAATTCTGATGTCATGGCCAGTTGTCGACTTTCATAATCTTTCACTAAATGTATACCAATATCTTTATATGCCATGGCTTGTGCTTCTAAAGACATTCATGTTAATAAAGATCAACCAGTACTTACCATCTCTGACCACCACTAGTAATGATAAAGCTATACACACTAAATCTCTACCATGATCTGTTTCTAATCGAACCATTATTTCTTGTAATAACTGTGGTGTTGTATGAGGTAGAGACTTTATCTTCTGGCTTATCTGGAAATGGAGATCATAAAGTTACATTATGAAGTCTGGTAAGATCTCAAGTGGTCCAAGATTGCTCACTCATATCAGTTTTGAAAAGATATTTTCCTTTTAGAGTTAAAGAGCTCATTAACCAAATCACCTTCTCAAATGTAGTAACTGGTATCTGGTATACTCAGGAGTTCAGTCTTCTTCTTGTGAAAGAAAAAGTCAAATTAATAAAAATACCTTTTCAAAGACACCAAATACTCTCAGTTCATCACAAGCTAATTTCAGATATAGTGGATTAGGTGCCTCTTTCTTTGATACTAATAACTTCAACTGAAAATACAATCAACATTCAATACATTAACTATTTTATTTTTTTCTACTTTTATTTGTGTTTAGTGAGCAGTGTTCTACCCAAAACTCCCACAACTCTAGCCAAGAAGAGCAGAGTTCAGAAAAAGAATAAACTATAAAATAACATACCTGATTATTGAAGGGTGATTCATCCAACTGTTTTCTATGTTTATCAAGAGTTTTACGGATGATCTCTGATTTATCAAACATATCTAATGGTGTAACAGTAAATTCATCAGCAGCTAATCTTTTTAATGATTTACAGGCCTTGTTTTCTTCTTGTACTGATATTACTATAGTTACATTCTGAAATATCATTTGGAATAAATTTAAAAATTAAACAAATTTTATCCGATACATCTACTAGAATAATTGTAATGGTTGTTAGTTGCAAGCCTAACCCTTCTGGAACACCCACGTCCCCACTGCAACTGAGCTTGTCAACTTCATATAAATTCAATATAGGGCCCAGATGAGAATGGGCCGCACTGAAAATACTTCTCAACCTGCGGAGGATTCGAGCGCACAGCACCCATAAGACAACAACTGTTAGACAAAAAATTGGCTGAGAGTAAGGTAAAATATTAGGCTTTTGTACTAAACTCAACCCTCTCTTGACTGCAGTAAGTCCTGGACCAAGAGAGCTACACTGTTGACAATAATAAGTGTATGTTTAAAACAAAATTACCTGTGGAATTGGTGATGGCAGCCATTCCATACTGTAGGGTTGATGTACATCATCCATATTGTCTATACCATCTAAAAATAGTACCAATTTACCATGACTTACTTTACCAGCTTCTTTTAATATCTCTCCAAACTGAATCACTAAATTTCTGTAATATAATGAGCCAATATAATACAAGTTTCCCTAGAAATTCTTAAGAGATTCAAAGTCATATTGATTATTTGGTACAAGAGCTTTGTCAAATGGTTTGTGTAGCAAATTTCAAAATCATGCTTAAGATAATTAGATGCACAGATCGTTACCTATAATCTTCTGGTACTATAAAATTAAGACCAAACTGTGTATTGATATGATGAGTTAATCGACGTATGGTGGCTGCTATATTAGTAGAACCTGGTGCAGCACCTACCACATGTACTATAACATTACTAGCACTGGTACAATGTTTATGTTCTAGGTATTTATATACTATACGAGACTGCAAGAAAAAGGAAAAAAATCAAAATGAATAATTGACTTATAAGCAGGTTTACATCATCATATTTTCATTTTCTTTATTTCCCCCCAAAATGAATATATTTTTATCATTGATTACTGAGTGCAAGGGTATAAAATGTCATCTATGAAGAACTCAATTGAAATTTCACTGGAAACCGTCCCACTTTGTTGCTTATGTTTGTGGTAATGAAACAGTTCAGGATAGTTCAGTATGCAATGAGGTAGATTTTGCCAAGACAGCGTCATCAAACAACTTCATTTTTCATAGTCCAAATGTAGGATCTTTAAAGAGTACAGAAAGGTAGCTCAGGTGTACATTACATAATAATGCAGTTTTCAGAACGTCCTTTAATGTTCACAGTGTTAAACTTACCATTAAAGAGGTTTTACCACATCCTGATTTTCCCACTATAGCCAGCAGGCCATGTTGATTATTAATGATCTTATTAATACATTGTTTAATCAAAGCTGTACGACCAATAAATTCTTGTTGTTTATCATCTATAAAAGCTTGGTGTAATTTACTAATATGGGTCTCTTCATCTAACATTGCTGTCTGAAATTCAAAAACACCAAATATCATATTATATAGATATCAACATTCAAAGCAACTTCACATTATAATAGTCTCAGAAAGGGGAATTAATTGTAAGAATTGAAAATAGGTATTCCTTACCTCATCAGGGTAAGATTTTTGTATTGCTGTCCACAGATTATTGATAACTCTTAATCCAAAACTCTCTAATCCAGCAACAATAGCTTTATCATTCACTAGACCACCCCATCTACATGGATAGCTGAAAATATACATAATATACATATCAATACATAATATACATATCAATACATAAACTAGACCACCCCATCTACATGGATAGCTGAAAATATACACAATATACATATCAACACATAAACTAGACCACCCCATCTACACAGATAGCTGAAAATATACATAATATACATATCAATACATAATATACATATCAATACATAAACTAGACCACCCCATCTACATGGATAGCTGAAAATATACATAATATATATATCAATACATAAACTAGACCACCCCATCTACATCGATAGCTAAAAATATACATATTATACATATCAATACATAATATACATATCAATACATAAACTAGACCACCCCATCTACACAGATAGCTGAAAATATACATATTATACATATCAACACATAAACTAGACCACCCCATCTACACAGATAGCTGAAAATATACATAATATACATATCAATACATAAACTAGACCACCCCATCTACACAGATAGCTGAAAATATACATAATATACATATCAATACATAAACTAGACCACCCCATCTACATGGATAGCTAAAAATATACATAATATACATATCAATACATAATATACATATCAATACATAAACTAGACCACCCCATCTACATGGATAGCTGAAAATATACATAATATACATATCAATACATATTATACATATCAATACATAAACTAGACCACCCCATCTACACAGATAGCTGAAAATATACATATCAATACATAAACTAGACCACCCCATCTACATGGATAGCTAAAAATATACATAATATATATATCAATACATAAACTAGACCACCCCATCTACATGGATAGCTAAAAATATACATAATATACATATCAATACATAATATACATATCAATACATAAACTAGACCACCCCATCTACATGGATAGCTGAAAATATACATATTATACATATCAACACATAAACTAGACCACCCCATCTACATGGATAGCTGAAAATATACATAATATACATATCAATACATATTATACATATCAATACATAAACTAGACCACCCCATCTACATAGATAGCTGAAAATATACATATTATACATATCAACACATAAACTAGACCACCCCATCTACATGGATAGCTGAAAATATACATATTATACATATCAACACATAAACTAGTCCACCCCATCTACACGGATAGCTGAAAATATACATAATATACATATCAACACATAAACTAGTCCACCCCATCTACATCGATAGCAAAAAAGGTAAACATCTGGACATTTATTTCTATACTTTTGAATCTGTTGTTGAGATAAAATATGAATGTAATGGGATATCGCTGTCTAGATATTCACCTTTGTTGATGAATACAAAATTTTGTTTGCTATCTGTAGCATTTTTCAGACACGAAATCTGCATGGTCTACAATTAAGGAAGTTATTCAAGTACTTCATATCTATATAACATCAATAAATCAATGACATATGTATGGAAGATTTGAATTTGAAACAACCAATAAAAGATGAACCTTGGATATGAACTTACTCATCATAAACTTCTAGTCCACTTGATCTGATTCTTCTCTTTAATCTGGACATTTTCTCCATTGTATCATCATTCTCAGTTATGAAATGAGGTAGAAATTCTTTAGGTATGTCTCTAGAATAGAACAAATACTTTATAAACATGTGGTCTTATAAAATGTGATTAGGAATAGAGGGGGTCTAAAGTGTTAGAGTACCATATTGTTTCTTTACTTGCAGGCAAACCAAATGTTGTGTTTTTCCTTTTGAAAAGTGATCCAGATAGTAGAAAATGAGTCAATAGTCTAAGATCATTTACTTTTTTCCATGAAAGAAATAGATTGGGTACAACGGATTTTGTTTCCTCTTGATGAATATAGGCCAGTTCATAAGTTCACAAGGCAAAACATTAATTTTTTTTAAACTGGGCCCAAACTATGTGACAACCACTTACTTTTCATATGCATTATCCCTCAGAAAGAAGAAAGCTTTTTCTCTAGCTCGTTGAATGTGTTGTAAGGCCCCATACTCCATTTCTAACTCTGTTACTGATGCTCCCTCGGGATATTGTCTGATCCAATCATACTCGGCTGTATCTGGTACATCGTATTTCTCTGGCATCCAACCATATCTCTCACCCAATATCCCCAGAAAAAACTGACACTTCTTGATTTCTTGTAAACACAGAGTTAGGGTTCTGAAACATTGAAACATTGATTTATTTACATCATAGTCTAAATAGAACATTGCATAAAATTGGGCTTTTGTTGTCAGTATTTGAAGTTCTTGTAATGTATGTTCAATAAATATCACTAACATTATTGAATAAATGAAATTCTAAAATGAGTATCAACAAAAACCTGAATATTTGTGAGGGAGAAAATAACATACATTAGCTCTTGTATTTTCTAAGCTCTCATAGACACTCAAAGATATGTTATATACTCCTGTACATACAAGTAATATGCCACTTTGAATGACGTATGACACTAAATAATCAAAATGGAGCAGAAATCTTCTTACCTCTGGTTTCGTGTCTGTTCTTCTGTTACACCCCATCTTAAATCTACTTCATAAACATTAATAAAATGTTTCAAACCACGGTCTCGTAATTCAGGGAAGACAAATCGTGTTAGTAGATCTCTTTCACCATGCATATCACGGAACGTTGATGATATAAATACTCTGGCTGTTCTCCATCTTAAATAACACAAAAATTCAGTCATGTGTCCAATGCAAAAAATAACTTGCTTCCATGCATAGAAATTTATATGTGTATCATTTTTGTTACTTTCCAGCACACTTTTGTCTGCTAATGGAGTCTGATATTTGTTTTGAGGAGCAGTTTTCATGGCAATATGCTAGAGACATCAAATGGAAGTGATTAATTAATGTGGCTTGAACCCAACCCATAGTCAACCTCTCTACTTCAGCTTATATATAGCTCTAGATATGCTTCTAAACCAATTGAGTAGACAACTTTATACCTTTACTGTATAATTGCGAGTATAGTGCACATTTTTTAACTCAAGAAGAGCTTGGCAAACTGGGAGTGCACATGAAAGACAGTGACAAAAATTTTAGCATTACAAACTAACCTAGGAGTATTAGAAGCTATAGGTAACGGTCTTTCTGGTGATGTAACTGGTTCTGGTTGTGGTATGGATTCTAGACCAACTGGTACCATTGGTTTAAGATGATAAGCTTCATCTATATTGTTCACATGTAATAACTGTCCACCATCTCCTTTCTCAGCAATATATCTGTAATGGGATTTAAAAAAATCTACAGAACAAGCTGCTATTAACTACAAATATTTATTTTGTTAATGTAAAAACCACTTTACCATGCAGTCAAAAAGAGACATTTTCGATCCAATGCTACTATTAGAGCAAATGGGAAATAACAAAATTGTAATTCTGTTGAAGCTCTTGTCTAACAAAATCTCAAGCTCTATGGAAACAATCTGGTAACAATCTATATATGGTTATTTCTGCATTGATTTTAGAATTTCTCATTACTTGTAAAATAAGTTACATACCTGAGAATACTGTCACTATAACCAGCAATGTAAATATCATTATCATGGGTAGGTATAATACTGGAAAAACTGAAAAACAAATGGACAATTTTTTTTTTTTTTAAGGAAATATGTTGGCTAAATTCACAATGATACAAATTTTCAAACCAGAAAATAGTAATATATACTTCAAAATGAAATAAAATAGAATTCTAAGTCAAGGGTGATACAGACAAGCATCACCATGCAGAGAGCAAGCTATTGGAGCAGCATCAACTTATCTTAAGCGACTTGTTTCTATGAACCTGCCAAGGATAAATAAAAGTCAAATTATCTATGAATATTGCACTTACCTAGCTGTACCAGCACTGAATGATATAGAAGCATACAGTAGATTAGGATTAACCAGGCGTCTGTATAAAGGTAAAAAGGTCTCAAGATCAAAATCAGAGGGACTCAGTATAATGATATTGTCTATCTGTTGACGGTCACGTAAGGCATCATACAGTAGTTTAGAAGGGAAATCATTGTTCAATCCTTCTATCGCACCATCCTACAAAAAATATAATATAACATATCAAATAATTTCATACATCAAATTTCTTTGTGATTTTATATGATTCTTGTATGATATTTGAAATTTGTAAATGGTGGTTGCAGGTTCTAATCTTGGTTGACATGTGTAAGTGTGGTGATCATGAATGAGCCATTTTAAAATTGAGACACATCTAAAGATTATGGATACGAATAATCTAGGAATATGGATTCAGGGGGTGCGGAAAAGGAGAAGACAGTAGATCATCTATTTGTTAACCTCGTTAAAGATGGCCACTCCTCTCTTTGTTGTAATCTTTCATTTCCTCCAAAATAACCTGAGCAATCATTAAAATAATAAAGTTACCTCACTGGGGTTGTTAGCAGCTTGTAGTACATTTTCCATATTGTCTAATATTGTTCCTTTCTGGAGAGAAACTGTATCATATTTCTGATTATTATAGATAATCATTTCACAATCTTCACATGAATATTTACACATCAATCCCATCAATATAGCTACTTCTTTTTTCTACAATTAGTATCATCAACATCCATTTATAATAAAAAACAAATATTTGTGAAAATTGAGGAACCTTTCATACATAAACAGTACACTTTGTTGGAAGTTTAAACAGTACACATACATGAATTGAAACTAGACATAAGGGCACTCAGGGCAATTGTCAGATTTGGGAGAGAGTAAAAGATTTATGAATAATTAAGCCATGTGCTCAAATTACACACCAAAAATCAACTTACTGTTCTGGGCTTTCCTAGACCTCTAGCTGAGGTACAAGGCTGAGCCATTTCATAACCAACATTACAGAAGATCCATGTTCGACCTTTAATAGGCTGTACATTATAAACTGTAGCTATCTGTACTGCTGTATCTAGAGCCTTTTTATAACGTTTGATAATATTTAGGTCATATGGTACTTCTCTGCAAGACAAAATTATCAATTTTGGTCTGAATAGATTAAATCTAAAAGGCTGGAAACCCAGGACCTGCAATCAGTGGAGCTTCTACATGTGAACTGAGGCTGTCACAGCTTTGCTTCTCCCTCTCCATATCCAATAAGGAAAGAAAAACTTGTGTGCCTCCATTGACAATCTTGTGCCCTCTATTAAGCCCCTCTCCTAATACAAATGATAAATAGAAATTACGGTAATATAAAGGCTTATCAATAGGAGACAACTATTTTTATTGTAGCTTTTAACACAATGAAATTAGCATTGGCTTACTTCGTTGTCTTTGGCTTTTCTTTCTTCTTAAGCCACCATTGAGTACCTGTACCTTTAGGTTCAACAGTACCACTTCCACCCCTGCCCCTTCCACGTCCTCTGCCCCTTCCACGTCCTCTCCCACGACCTCTGATATTTATAGTAGGAGGTTCAATACCACTGGCCTTCTGTTCTGCCTCCATTATTAACTGGGCCTCTACAAAATGTTAATTAATAAATAGAATACCTTCAGTAAGCAGCCCACATTGCGTGGTCCTCATGAAACCCCTCATGATAAACATTGTTAGATTCTAACTGAGTAAAGAAACTCATGGACAATAAATGAGAAATAGAAGCAAAGAAAACACTTACGATTTTCATCATATTCTTTATAGAGTTGTGTCAGAGCTGCATATGCTGAGAAAAATCTGAATGGAAACTGTTTGCTATTTACTACTTGTCTCTGAAATAATCACAATAAAATAAAGATTAGAAGATTATTTCTTAATGAAAATATTCTACATATATTCAAAAAAAAAGTTTATAACATTATTCTATTAGAATTTCACTACCTATTATTCTCTACTGCCCATGCATTCCCATTACTTCTGAATTATTTACATAACAAATGATTGTTCATTAAGATATCTTTACTTTCTACAGAAATGATCAGAGTAAAAGAAAGAATACCTCATCTGTGAGTCTTTTTAAAACTTGACCATGATGTTTAGCAGAGATGCCTGCTTTGATGAGATTTCTTAAATTTCTCAACATAGCCATAAATGGTAGCTTCTTATTATCTGTAAATAGAAAAAAAAATTTGATGCTATGTCTCTGCTTCCACAAAACAGCTCAGTGTCCACCTGACTAATGGCCAACTTATGTTTCTGACTTGCTTTGGGTCATCATCACAGCTTATTTGAAACTAGCACTCCAATTTCTAATATCAAAAAGAAGTTTACCTAATAATTGCTCCCATGTTGAAGCTTTATTGCCTTTTAATGAAACTTGAGTTTCCCATGTTTCTGGTACTGGAAGTTTCATTCTTTTTCCCGCTCTTTCTTCATCCCAGGTACCAGGCAAGCGACTTTTATAGAACTCTTCTAAATCATCAGGATACCTACAAAAATATATTTCAAACCATTCACTTACTATTACAATAATGGCAATATGAAATTTTTCATATTTCAAGAAATTAAAGGCTGCTTAATGGGTACATAGCTTTTGATATTTAAAAATTCCCCATTTCAAGCAAAACAAAAGCTGAATACATAACTAGTCTTTCCAAAACTCCAATTAGACATGATTGGCACATGCAGCCTAATATACAGTACTGGCTAACATAATCATGTACGTAAAGCCTCCATGACTAAAAAGGAAGAGAATTTAATTTTATCCTTATAACACTCAATAAAATGCAAAGATTATTTCAATCATATATGTATGGTAACAACAAACTTACTTTTTGCCAATAAGACACATGACGTTCTCCACTGGTTCTACTATATGTAGTTTACGTATTAACTGTTTTATTGTAAAGCTGATCTTTTCTATTTCTTCTTCTGTTTCCATATATTCATCATCATTTACTCCCTGAAAAAAATTACAGTTCATTACTGCTCAATTCAATAGGCATATTATAGATACCTACTGACATTTAAACACATAACCAAAATTGACTTTTACAATATTTATGAATACCCATGAACACTTCTTGTTTTATGAAGCACAAATCACCCCTTTAAGCAAACACTTTTGAAATTTTGAACAATTTTTGATCTGATCCTTAAACACACAGTAACTCACCATTTTTTCTTGCTCTGGTCCACCTTGATATCCCCTTCTATCATTACTATCAGCCTTCTTATCATTTTTCTTCTTATTCTTTGATGTATCTTTGTTGTATTTGGCTAAAAAAAAAACATTGATTAGACCTATTGCACACCGTATACGTCCGGACATATTGCTAAGATGATTTTTATTAGTCCAATTGCTGAGGGATCTTAAACTTATATAGCCTACATAGAAAAGAGAATAATAAGCAGGATATTGATAACAACAACGTGTTCAATAAATTCAAAGCCAAGATTAGTAAACACAATCTGGATTAAAACATAAATTTAAAAATATCTTTATAAACTATACCTACCAAGTTGATATTGGTCAAAATCAGGAAATTTAGCTATCATACATCGTCTCAAGGCAGCAGGTAATGATCCCTGCATTATAGTTTCATCATGAAAAGCCTGAAGTGACAAAAAAACATATTCATATCATCACAAGACAAAAATATTGTGAAAAGAATCTCCTAGAACTTAATATTTCAAACAGCAACAGTGGTATTGATAGCTGAAATGTCTGTTGGTAGAAATAATATTATCAGACTAAATCTGTTTATAATATTACGTTTAACTCTCTTGATCAAGTCACTGACCTGATATATTTCAGCAACTTCAATCCAATCTGATGGTAAATTTATAGATGAAGAGAAATATTTCTTTAAATATGGCCGACAAGCTGATACATTAGCTGCCAGAGCCAACAGGAAGTTGCTAGTTGTTCGAATATTTAATTCTTTTCTTGAATACAATGCAACCTGAAATTATCAAATTAAAATAAACTTTTCAAGATATACTAACAAGATTTCAATAATGACAACTGCTTTTATAGCAAGCTGAAATTAAGCTTCAAAGTAGCCATTTTGTTTGTTTTGTAGGTATGAACACATGCATGAATAACTCATCTTGTATGAAAATTCTGTTTTGATTGGTTAAAAGTCACAACTCAAAATGAAGCCATTTGGATAGAGTGAACCAAGGTTCTATCTGTCTATTGATTTTGGGATGTAGTTTTAATGGTGATATATCAGTTGATGAAGCAAATAAATCAATGAAATTATCCCTGTTTCTGTTATATTTCTTCAAACTAAAATATATACTAATAAGACGTACCTTTAAGACAAATTCTGGATCATATGGTACAACTCTTTCTGTCAATGCTGTTAAATCTATTCTAGCTCTATTCCCTCTATCTTTATAGTTCGGCTGACTGATTAAAGATGCACTCACAGCATTAATTAAACCAAGCTGAAAGGTGAAACAATGGCATTACTATCACTTCATCAGTGACTTTTACACAACTCCTCTTTAAGTCAACAATTTCTGCACAGAATAAGATCTGTTAAACAAGTTATTTTCCTTCCTGCTAAACATCATTTCATACATGATATATATCTTACCTTGATACCATTGACATCAGCTAATGATTTATTTATAGTAACTTGTAGACTTCTGTCTTTATTTGGTGGTATAAATTTAGGTCTATGTATACCAATAATATTACTGTCTCTATGCAGGTCATATTCAGGGTAGTCAATACTATGATATTTTACAACACGATCATGTAGACTTTTATCTGATTTCTTGACTTTTTTCTTTGCCACTTTCCCTGAGTCTGGGGACAATTTCTGAACTGTGGGCTTTATAACCTTTAAATTTGAACTCTGAACTTTTTGACTCTTGATGTTCAAAGGCTTTTTCTCCACATCTAATTTGACTCTTGGTCTTCCAACATGGCTGTCAGTAAAATCTGTTATTGCTGTATCCCTTGCAGACGTCAAACAAGATGGTTTCAGAAGAGATGATTGTAACAAAGGAGAATTAAGGGATGTGGAAGTCAGACGTAAATTTGCTGTCAGACTTTCACTAAGTTTCGAAACTGGTGCTAATGTTTCTTTAGACTTCTTGGTGCTGTGACCATTCGATATATCAAACTTTCTCTTCCTGGCATCATTAGTGCTCATAAAACTGGATGATGTTAGCCCTTGAAAGGAAAAAAAATCATAAGAATTTTGAAGACTCCAATAGTCTTTACAAAATTTATAATAAATAGGTTGCAAAAGAGAAACTACACAAATTCTATGCTGAATAAATATTCTGCTAGTATTTGTAGCAAATAATTTCATGCACTATTTCCATGTCAGTCTAAATGACATTGATACAAACATCTACCTCTATTTAAACCTCTGATAGAAATTCTGAAAGTTAATGGCTAGTGTAGAGATAGAAAAACTAAGCCTGTTTTGTGGGGATTTTCTGCAGATGCTTCGGACTACCGCCCAGAGAACCCTCTTTCGGTACCGTATACCCAGGTAAAGGTGCTTGCTATGGTACTTACCACTGGACAGACATGATGAGGACAATAGAGAAGATGTTTGAGTTAAAGAACTCAATAAAGTATTTTTGGTTGATAATCTATTACTTGCCATTATCTAGGCTACTCACAACTCAATCTTTAAACTTGCAAAAACTGAAAAAATGCAGTAAAACATAAGTTATAAATAAAAAAAAAAATAGGCCCCAGATTGATCTGAGCTGGTGCTGAGTCTTATCTTTCTTCACCTTCCACTTTGTTCCATATATATACTCTTTTAAAGTAAATATCAGTCCCAAATGCTTCACCAGAGACTAGCTTGTCCACGAGTAGGCCTACCTGTCTGTGCTTCGTTCAGATATGATTATGAGGTCAAAGTTGTTCACCGAGAAAGAAAAGTAGCCTACATATAAGTCTACTTACAAATAAACGAATTCAATCTACGTTGTGTATGCGCTAGACCACACTTTCTTCATGAGATATCTTACTGTCAATTTCATCAGATGCTAAACTCAGCAAATCATCAGCAAAAATGTCAGCATTTTGTTTATTATTGCAACACTCCATGCCATATTTGCTAGCTTCTATCATCCAGTCTCATTTTGTCTACGAAAATCTGCAACGAGTCTGGGTGTCAGAGACTTCATATTTAGCAGACGAATTGTACCTCTTAAACGCAAGAATTCAGTCCACAACAAATTTCTACAAGCATCTAGGGGACGTAATCAAAAATAATCAGACTGCAATAATATGCTCTATCTGATGGGTGTGGCTATTGCACCGAAATGTACTGGATTATTTTTCTAACCAAAATCATATAAACAACGTGTTTAATGCATTTGTTGAATACTATACATTGTGTCCAATACGATTCTAATCATAATCTTAAAAAGAATTGAAAAAAAAAAACTAAAATTCAAAATTTGTCTCTTTGTTGTCATCTGTAATATCCACATTCCCCCTCTCCAAACACACTACACACATAATCTGGACCATGCCTTCCCCCAGTAGATGAGCAATGGTCAGTAAAGTTGGCGTAATTTCTAAACATACTTTACATTACAATCTGTTTAAGTTGGCTATATTTGATTTTATTTAGTCGTATTTGAGAAAAGATGATATCAAAGCTTCTGTCTACAATATAAAGATCTAGTCTATTTAGTTAGTGTATTTCTCAACAATCCAATATTGACACTCTACCTTCCCGAATATCATTTCTAGTCCATACCACAAGTCGTAATTTCAAATCGTTTAATTTCTTAGGATCCTTTGTAATATCTTTACTCTTTCTGTTTTTTGGATTTGTTTTCGTGTTGTTCCGTTATAAACATTTTCAGAGTGCTCCAGGTTGACCTTGCGACTAGTGACATCGCAGGAGATTTTTAACAACTGACGGATGAAGTCGACTCAAGAGCATCGCCATATGCATATGTTCTCTTTTATCTTAAAAATGCCCACAGAGAGGCAGAATCCCCTGGAGAGCAGTTGCTAGTATTGGGAATCAATTTCTCAATTTCAGCGTTCCGCGAAGTCTGGTGCCGATCCAATGAGATGTTTTGAAACCCTAGTTGACCAGAGCTAATATTGACCTGATGTCGAGACTTCTGTCTGAATTTGAAGCTGTTCTGAAATACTTGACCACAAACTGTATCATACAATTGCTTTAAATTAGATGTTGCTTTTTATTGTTATGAAAGTGTGATGGCCAAGGTACAGAGGTAATGGTGCTCGGCGTAGTGATGTAATATGGCTAACGAATTCTCTACATACCATATCAAGATGAGTTCAGTCCAACTTTTTAGATCAACTAAAACATTCAACAAATAAGGATATGTTATTTTCTTGTTGTTTATCTTTTTAAATTGTCAAACTTCAAAGAAATCAACAAATAATGTAAATGGATTTTTGATGTTTGGATAAGCTTGCTACCGCCATTTTTGAAAATTCGAAATACGTTTTAATATCGATTTCAGCATACACTAGATATCATTTGCGAGTCAGATATGTGTAAATTTGAGTTATTTTCACACTTAAATACTACAGTCAATTTTCTAAAAGGGGGTCTGTGTATGGTAGCAAGCGATGTTTAGATGTTATTTGTCGATAACGGCTTGTTTTTGTGTATTTTTTGCGGCGTTTCAGGTGTTTGAACCAACGAGTGAAGTTTACATTGATACAAGAAAGGTGACCAAAAGGCTTGTAGTTTTACAGTCAGTATTTGTTGTTGTCTAAGGCAACACGTAATATCAATATCAGAAACATCACGACATGGGACCGGAACAAACATACCCCGACCCCTCACTTTCTACAATTTTCTAAGCGTGCAATGACGTGATGTCAACGTGAGAAAGTTTGATAAAGAGAAATTCAGAAGACATTATTACCTTGAATATTGTGGTCTGTTTTTAACAAGTTAATAATACTATTTCAATATTTCTGGATGTATTTGAAAATTGGGATTAATTTGTTATATTATAAATATATTTTGTAATAATTTGGACTTTATATGTGATTTGGTTATTTGGACTTCCTAGCTAAACCGGTGAGCCTGATATTTTGTTATTATTTGAACATAATGTAATTGTCCGAATAATATCAAAAGCTTATGTTTATATCATACTGTTCATGGGCACGACCAAAACATTAGATTTCCTATTAAACATCGTAAGGATATATTACACAAATAATTTTTAATTAGTTACTATCTTGTATTTTGTGCCCAAAACAAGGCGATTCATGTCATTATATGAGCCAGAGGACAGACCATATTCCATTTGCTACTTTATATTTAAACAGGTAGGCTACATCCTTGATATAGAATATTTTTGAAGTGATAGCAGTATGTTAGAGCCCTGGATAACTGCGTGATGTTTCATATGACCCAGCTGGGCCCAGGGCTGGGTTCCACCGATCATCTTACTTCCAGTAATGTAGAGTCTATGGAATACGGATTTGTTGTTTATGATAACCCCAACCACGTTACAGGTCAGGCATTTTCTTTTGACTTACTTATCCAATATGTGTGCTCGGATCGTAAGGCTTTTTTTATGTTACTCAAAAACATGAATAGTTTGGTTTTATTTTCGAGTTTAAGTATCGACAGTTTTAAAAGGATTGCACGTTAAATGTTAGTTTATCAGCAGTGTATAGGTTGCAGATTCTAGATGCTGATTCTATGGTAATTCATCAGCAGAATGTTCCGCCGATGTTAATGAATCTCATTATATCTTTCAAAGTAGAGAGTTCTTTGAAATAAACTGTTGAAAGCGTTTTAATCGTTTAAATCCCACTACATGTTGGGTAGACTTCTGGAAACCTGAAACGGGAGTAGCATAATATCTTTCGCTTTACACACCATTTCTCATTTCAGTATCGAGCTCTACCAGTGTATATAGAAGACCTCGATCTAAATTTTGTATTGGACTCATCACATTTGGTATTGTTATCGTTATAACTTCAGTTGCTTTGGGATTTATCATACATTATGCAGGTTCGTTCCTTTGACTTTGAGTTTTGTTCAGTTTTGAGTCAAATCACAATTATTTCTGTCAAATCTCCTTTCGATCGTATATTTTTCCCAGTCAAATCAAAATTATTTCTCTTCCATCATTGCAAAATTAATTCTTTTAGGTCAATTCAGAATTTTTTTTCCAATCAATTCAGAATTGTTCCTTTCAGTCAATTCAGAATAATCTCCTTTCAATCAGTCAATTCATTATTACTATTATTTTTTCAGTCAATTCAGATCGTCAAGTATCACCAAGTAGTTCAACCTCTAATGTTCAATCACATGATTATAAAGCAACTAAAGAAATCAAACGTAAGTCTTTCAACATAATTTAAAATGTTTTCACTTATAAAATAATTCTCAATACATCAGTTGTAGAGCGATAATATAAATGTTATAGAAAATTCAAATGGTCTTTGTTTGGCTGGTCAAATCCTTATCCGAGTAGTGCATACACTAAAGTATTCATTGGCAAGTGATTATACAGAGCAGGGCTTTCCGCTCACTTCATTCATTGTCATCTCCAAATTTTTTTCGAAGAGAAAATGTATCTTTATATAACGTTTAAGCATGACAGAACCAGTTGTAATAACTATGTTCAGGCCATGATATGCGACTACATTAACTATACTATGTGCTCTCTAGAGGTTGATTTTGAAGGAAGAATACGAATAACAAGTTTAAAATGGATGCCTGATTTAGGAAACCATGCTAAGGAACTTTACCGAGTTGTGACTAATCATATTCAAAAGGAGGTAAGCACTACTTCTTGCGTTCGTCATTACAATAACACTTACGCGAATTCTGCACTTCCATACTTTCAAGCCTTTACTAAAGAAGCCAATGATATTTTGGGTGCTACATGTAAAGTTACTCTTAAAAAGATTATTCATTATTTGAGTGCTTGATGCAATTTTTGGGAACTATGGGAATTATCTATGATTCAGTCATTATGTCTCTAATATTCCTTAGCAATGAGTATTTTATTCATTGTTTTAATGAATATTGTAAACATGTCTTGTCATGTCCAGTTTGTTATCATGTCGTGACTTTTTCACGAAACTCTGTATATTATTTATTTTTCAGTTGAATCACGTATTTGAAATAGGTCCACTAGTAGAAAGATATAACCGTACGGTTGTTGTTGATCTTAGGTGGGTTTATAAAGCAATCTACTACGCAATTCTGTCAGTTTGATTACAATAACATTTGTAAGCATTGTCAGAGGTGCAAGGCTACGTGAAGCGATAGAAAACTTCAATGTACTGTGTTAGATCTACAAACCGTTCCTTCTCCTAGTCGAAAACTGACACTCAAGCAAATATCATTTTCTAGAAACTGCCAAACTCAATTGGGAAGATATGAAGATAGCCATCTTGGATCATTTAAGACATAAATATTATATTGTTTTCACTATATTATGATTTCAGTAAGGAAAGATAGAAATAACGTTGATATTCTCTTTGTCTACTACCATAATCCCAAAGCTCCCAGATAAAGGTCTCTTGGTCGAACATCCATCGTATTACTCAAAATTTCGATAATAACCTATAGACTATTGTAAAAATTAATGAAATTGCAGCATTCATTGATTATTTTAACTTCCACAAGTCTTGAAATGCTGCAACTGGGTTAGTTTCTTTCTGAGATATTTTCGTTCTTCTTTCCTCCCGGTAAGAAGCCACTGTTTTCATATCTTCCATGTGTCATCTTTAATCTTTCTATTTCAGCCCTGGAAGTGTGATAGTTGATTTTATTGTGGTTTTAAATTCAAGGAGAGGTATAGAATCGGATACTATTAAGGCCATGATGTTACAAGGTTTAGAAAAAAGAAGTAAATTCATAAAGAAATTAAAATCCAACCATATGCCTGCTTCGAAGATTGTCTTTGATAAAAGAAGTTTAAAGATAGCTGATTCTCATAATCCGGGTAAGAAAACAAACTGACAAGCAAAACAGCTTTGACTGGTTGCCCACATGTAGACACACTTCCGCACTTTCTGATGCACATATTTTTGTCAAACGACACAGAGAAACAATGAGTTCAATTTGTATCTCAAAGGGACATAATTCTAAGAATTCTAATGCCTATTTGGAAGCATTTTTTCTATATTTGCACGATAATGAAAAAAAACGATTTGCGTGTTAATTTACTAATCATTTTGATTATTTCACTACTTTCAGATATAAAATCAGAAACCAAGTATATTCCAAAACCAAAAATACTTACAGAAATACGACAACCTACTACGACTTCACAAGTACCACATTCGACGACCTTCACCAATGTTTCATCAATGACAAAGAAATCCAAAAATAAAGGCAAAAAAAAGAAGAAGAAGCCACCAACGACGACCACTATTATTCCTTCCACCACCAAATTACAACATGAGATTACGCTTCCAAGCACAAATAAAACTGAATCAAGTACAACAGCAAATCAACTAACTACAACGACTCTATCCATAACCACAAAGCCTTCTACCAGGAAACAAAAGAACACTGATACAAAAACCACTGTGACTACTACACCATCGAAAACATTGCCGAATACAGAACCCACTACAGTCTCAACAACACCTACAATTATATCAAACAAAAGTCCAAAACCGACCACTACTACAAAAACGAAAGTGGATAATACTAAAGAACAACAGAAGCCTAAAAACCTAACCAAAAAATCTAGTCCTAGTAAGAGCATCAACGGTTCTCTGCAAATTAATCATCATCATTATGATTATAACGACAGCCGCGGTCTTACCCATCATCACATACACCAAGGCATCCAGAATGCCTCCCATCAGCATAACAGTAGAAATAGCTCATCTATTGTTCATCTTAACAATCATTATCATAGTTTGGATCACCCAAAACATAATCATACCCAGAATGGAAGTCATATTGAGGCTCACGAACAAAATCATGAACATAGTCATGATCAGACGTTTTATCACCATCATCAAAATAAAACCCACAATCTTAGCCACATGGAAGACCAAAAAGGGTTCCACAATTTTAGTGACCACGATGGCCATAATCATAGTACAAACAACACTCAACATTTTCTTCATAAAGAGGTCGACAGCCATCATCACCGCCCTGGCTCTAACAGTTCGCACTCTGAAGTGCATCATGAAATCAAGCATAAAGATGGCAGTGGTCGTCCTGAACACGGAAATGTGTCATTTCATCATATAAACAACCAATCGGTATTCTGGTCGACCAACGAAAACGATCCTAAATCATTTCATAACAAATCATATGATGGTCATCTGACAGCAATTGACGACCCTCCTGATAGGATCACTGACATGAATGACACAGATGCTGAGGAGGTTCCTTTTCTGAATTCTTTTAGTGCCACAGATTTTGCAGCTGATGGTCGTGAAACGGCAACTTTACCAAATACAATTAAAGAACATGTTCCCCAACTGACAGACTTAGAACAAAGTGATAATCACATTCCACCTCACGAACCCTATTCCCAGAATTCTAGGGACAAACTAGAAAATTCGATCCGAGATTCGAGAGACCGATCTAAAGCGATGGAATATGACCGGATCCTAGCTGGCATGAATAGGAATACAGCGAGAAGTCAACACCACGAAAGCAACATGGTAGATCCCGAGGAGTTGGCTAAGGAATCGCCCCCTGTGGATGAGAGGTTTGACAATTACTGGCCTCATGGAAACATGAATCGTCCTTTCAACTTTCCCAATCGAATAAGTACTCCAAACCCTGTACTCCCACGAACCACCAAAGAAATAAAAGAAAGTGCTAGTGCAAGTACCAAAACTTCAGTAGATGATCTTGAAACAGGATCAGGAGAACTGACAGAAACCTTTGAAGATCATATCACTCCTCCACCAACAACTACTTCTAAAGTTATACCACATATACGAGATATTAAGCGACCGTCGTTCGACACATCCGGAGATCATCATTATTTCGATTCAACTCAGAGTGGAAACCCATTTCCTAATTCTATATTA
The DNA here is from genome assembly GCF_000327385.1 of Lottia gigantea. Lineage (NCBI taxonomy): Eukaryota > Metazoa > Mollusca > Gastropoda > Lottiidae > Lottia > Lottia gigantea. Next base: position 1,521,629 of record NW_008709380.1, read on the forward strand.
CCAAATGAGAATCATGGTGATACCGAAGACACCCCAGCCTTGGTGCCAAACTCTGAGAAAATCGACTTCTCCAGACACCACAGAGAGGAGGTTCAGGAAGAACATATTGAACATGGTGAAATGGAAGAACCATTGTTCAATCTACATCATTTAGAATATGCAAGTACAAGACAACCAGGCAAAGATTATTTTGACCACCCGTCGCATTTCCATGATCAGCCACACGATCTAATTGAAAATGACTTAAATATCACCTCCAGTGAAGAAGACATCATTCCAGACCTTCTTGCTAATCATTTAGGCCAAAGACAACTTAACGAGGACTTTGAATCGATGCTTTTACACAAAAACAAAACTGATATATTAGTACATCCGTTACCTATATCGGCAGCGGCAGGGGCTGATTTTCCAATGAACACCAAAGGTGACATTCCCGCTTCTGAGCAGTATCACAAAAAGAATGGTCAATCAAAGAAAGGTCAAGGAATCAGGGAAACTCGCGACAGAAAAGATGATTCTGTACCAGACTTTATTGGACATCCAGTAGGTGGTATGGCTCATCTCGGACCATCAAATTTTATGCCATTTCCACCTGCAGCCGGTACTGCCTCAGGCAAAGAAGACCTAAATGAAGAGAACGCATTGGATATGGATTATGATTCAAATCTTGGTCCCTCAAACTTTATGCCTCTGCCGCCACAATCATCATTACCTAAAGATCACAAAGCTATATTACCTCACGGTGTAACTCCTCCAAAAGTGCACGTCCCGAAGGATGGCGAGGGTGTACTGACACCACCGCCATTGATCCATAAACCGGGAATCATAACTCATGTTCTCAATAAAAATAAAAAGAAGGTGAATAAAGACAAAGAGGAACATGCTCATTCCAAGGCACATGTGTCTTTCTATCCAAAAAATAAATCGACGCGCAGATCCAACAATGAATTGGACTCATCAAAGGAAAAAACCCGGTTGAATTTAGAAGGCGACAAGTCGCACAAAGAGTCCGATGGGACTAAACTAGAATCTCAGAATAAAACCAAAGGACATTCAATGGATTCTCGTGAAAATTCTGTTGAATCAAATGGCGCGAACAGAATAGACTCTAAACAGTTGGCACCAGTGACTACACCATCTGATATAGTGGCATTATTGAATTCAACTAGCCACTATACAAGAGCTAACCTTCTTGATGACATGGAGCCAAATGCAACAAATGACTTTGGAAACCTCACCGAGACCAATGAGGAATACACACATGAGATTCAGAACACAAACAAGACTCTGATACAACGGCCTTGGCAGACTGAGTTGAATAAAACTCTATCCAATGGAGTGAATGAAACCCAATCTACAATCGGTAAGCATAATGATTCATTAGTTGTTATAAGAGGAGCATAAAAACATTTCAATAGCTATTTTGATATCAACGGCACGAAAGGAAATTTTACTATGCATACATCTGATTATATGGCACAGCTGCTTTGATATTTATTCAAATATATAGTCTTGAATAAATGGCTAGTGGAATTACGTGGGGTATATGGTATTGTCAAACGCCATTACTTATGGGAATTTTTTTTATCTCATAGTAAAAATATCTATTATTTTAGAATTCTGTATTAATGTGATATTCATCGTCTAGGCCTTGCAATACCAGTTTGTGTCTTTGTATTTCAGCTACCAGTGGTTACAATCCGTGTCAAGACAATGATGTAGTTTTACAGTACTTAAATAACTGTCGCTCTTATTTCTTTCAAATAATTAGAACAGACCATAATAAATCAAGATGCATGTAAGTAATAAAATTAAACATTTAGATAGAAAGTGTCGCTTTTCAAAATAGCTGTGGTTTCACTTTTTATATATGAGTTATCCCCCTTCCTATATATTCCTCTACCATCGCAAACCGTTGTTCAATGTTTTGAATGCTGAATTTTACCAACTATGCATTATGCCTTAGCTTCTTGTGGTGGACACGATAGGGTGTGTTCAGCGAGTGTTATAGGTGGTATTTACCTTAATAGCATATTATTTAAACAATGTAAAATTGCAAAAGTCTGTAAGAAGTTCATGAAAATTATTGGACTGAGGAAATGAGTTATTTCCTGATATGGGACTGGGTAAAGTTAGCCAATAAATACACCTAAAGCACATCGGGTCCCAGCCTACGGCCCTGTTAAATCTAATATTAAATTAATGAATATCATATTCCAGGCATCTATTAAATGGTATAATGTGTTTAACTGATAGTATATATGATAAATATAATGTGAGATGTACAGATACAGATGTAGAACACGTCATTAAGCTCAACTCCCAGTCCATACGGCAGTTCTTCCCATCTTTTGATCCTAACCAGTGTTTGAATTAGAGATTGAACCATTATTTCATGAAACATCAATCGTCATCCCGAATTCCATGATCAAGTGCAAAGAATGTTAATCTTCGACAAGACGAAGCTGGGTATCACTAGAGAAAGAACTGTAATTTCTTGGAACACCAATCTTACTCCTAGTAGTTTTAAGATTCTGGTCTTCCTACCTTGTCTTGAGCTTATTCTGACCGCCGTTCTTTCAAAATTGGCTCCTTCTAACACAGCGTCTGTGACTTAATGACACTGCTCTGATTTAAATATTGTGTAAATATGAAGAATTATGTACATCTTTAATTCTGATTGAATTCGATTCTGTCCTTTTGAGTAGCCATTGAGGACATTTTTCGAGTTTTTCAAATAAGTGGTATCTAATGCCAAGAGGACTATTGTAACTGGCTCAGCAACGATAAAATCATGCCGTGCATTACCAATGGCTTTAACAAGTTATTATTTGTATATACATGTATTTCTTATTTCTATATATCTTATGTAAATAATGCTTCATTCATAATCATTTGATAAATCATCTTATATGGTACTGTCTTCCCAATAAATCATAATCATATGCTATCTGGTGGTTATTCCATGCTCATTCATTAGTCATATCCGGTTAATAACATATCATGAAATTTCTGATGGCGGTCTTTCAAAACTTGCATCGATCAGATTTCAAACATTCAAGTGTGCTATATTGTACTCTGGACAAATATTGACGTGTAAGTCTTTACTTTTGGCATTAAATTTAAATTATTAGTTGGATAACACGATCCAAGTCTACCATCTTTTCTCCGACAATCAAACCTCACAGATTATTAAAACGAGAGACTAGAAATAAGGCTATAAAACTATAATGAATAATTTAGTAGACAATGCTAACAATTTAGTAGAGTCAATAAAAGCAAGGAGAGAGCTAATTAAACAACTATAAAATTGGTCTATAAATACCCAACTAGCCGTCTAATATGCCCGCCATAAATGGCAAGTAGGCGTGTCCCTTAGACTGCTGCTAATAACCTCTATTTACACATGATCGCTTGAATTGTGCAAGGCGTTTATAGTCCAAGTCCATAAATTACACCATCCTTTTATAGACTTTAATTGGCATTAAACAATGTGTGAAAACATGGGTCCATTTCCAAGCTAATGGCTATAACATCTGTCCATTCAGGATTCTATAATATTTCATTGGCGATAAACATCAAACAACCGTTTTACCTCTATATTTTCATTAGATTCGATGTATTAAGGCCACCGTGTGCGAAAGTGGATATATGAGGTAATAGGGGACAGAGGCAATGAGGGGGGTCTTACATGGTGGAAATAAATATACCACACAAATAAATTACGTTTGCGAATTGACAAACCCACTCGATGAGTGATTTTAGATTCTCCGGTGGAGTAAGTTTGCAATTCCATTCAATCGACACCCATCGTAAATTATTTGTTTTCTGTTGTGGAATTACCACTGTACATAACCAAAAAGAATTAAAAGGTGAGTAATTGTCTGAAACTGGACCAATTCAGAGAAAATCTTAGATGATGTAGTTATTTTGTTCGGATTTCTGCACGGAAATGAGAAAACATTTGAATAAACTGTTTTTAAGTTTATATTCAAACATCTAAAACACAATATCTAAGGAATAAACAAACACGTATAGAGAAATCAAATAATATTTTCAGCATATTTTTAAAAAATTAGCAAAAAAAGTCAACTTCACTTAAATTTAATTTGAAAGATGGAAAATTAATAATAAGAATTATTACGTGGTAAAAAATGTTTATCAAATTAGCAGCTGTCGTTTAAATCAATTCAATTCCAAGAGATTTTCCATTTTTTACAAGAAATAAAATTATTATGTTTAAAGCTCAGTTAGAAGAAATATCAATCAAGAAGGTTTAGTGCGATATATCAAGCTATAATTAAATTAGTTTCAGACTTGTTCAAAACGAGTAATAAATGAGTATCCCGTTAGACTCTTTACGGTATTTAGAAGCTAAAAATTGACAAGGTAGTGTTAATTGTTGTTGGCATGTCGTATGTTTAACGTCTACTGACGAATGTTTCCTGAAGATTTTATACTCCCTGAAGTAAGATTAGAAATTCTTGTCATTAATCTTTTATTTATTCGAACACTGATAACATAAAGCACATTCGCCTATTCGAAATTTTTTTATGAAAAGGGTACTGCAAAAAATCGAGGATAGATCCAGATAGAAAAAAAAAATCAACAACAATAGACAGAAACAACCAGCGAACCATCATCTTCAACAATAGACGGAAACAACTAGAGAACCACATCAACCAATAGATATAAACAACTAGAGAACCACATCAACAACAATAGATATAAACAACTAGAGAACAACAATCAACAACAATAGATATAAACAACTAGAGAACCACATCAACAACAATAGACGGAAACAATGACAGAACCACAATCAACAACAATAGATATAAACAACTAGAGAACAACAATCAACAACAATAGATATAAACAACTAGAGAACAACAATCAACAACAATAGATATAAACAACTAGAGAACAACAATCAACAACAATAGATATAAACAACTAGATAACAAAAATCAACAACAATAGATATAAACAACTAAAGAACAACAATCAACAACAATAGATATAAACAACTAGAGAACAACAATCAACAACAATAGATATAAACAACTAGAGAACAACAATCAACAACAATAGATATAAACAACTAGAGAACAACAATCAACAACAATAGATATAAACAACTAGAGAACAACAATCAACAACAATAGATATAAACAACTAGATAACAACAATCAACAACAATAGATATAAACAACTAAAGAACAACACTCAACAACAATAGATATAAACAACTAGAGAACAACAATCAACAACAATAGATATAAACAACTAGAGAACAACAATCAACAACAATAGATATAAACAACTAGAGAACAACAATCAACAACAATAGATATAAACAACTAGAGAACCACATCAACAACAATAGACGGAAACAATGACAGAACCACAATCAACAACAATAGACAGGGGCAACTAGAGAACTACTATCAACAACAATAGATATAAACAACTAGAGAACAACAATCAACAACAATAGACAGGGGCAACTAGAGAACTACTATCAATAACAATAACAGAAACAACCAGAGATCTACCATCAGCGACTATAAATTGAGACAACTAAAGAATCACCGACAACAACAATAGACAGAAACAACTAGAGAGCTACTATTAACAACATTAAACAGAAACAATTAGAGAACTATCATCGACAACATTAGATACAAACAACTAGAAACCACCATCAAAAACAATGACGGAAACTACAATCAACAATAATAGGCAGAAACAGCCAGAGAACCACCATCAACAACAATGATAGAAGCAACTAAAGAATCGCCATCAGTAACAACTAAAGAACTAATAACAACAACATTAGACAGAAACAACTAGAGAACTACTATCAACAACTATCACAGAAACAACCAGAGAACTACCATCAACAGCAACGGAGAGAAACATTTAGAAAACCACCATCAACAACAATAGACAGAAACAACCCAAGAACTACCATACACAACAACAATAGACAGAAACTTTCTTCGACTTCGACAAAAGAACATAAAATACCACCTACCAAGATACTTGTATCCAAATAAGCAATTATCATTTTCCTGCGACGTAGATAATGATCATTTGTGTTGTTTTACTTGGTAAATATATATCACTGAAATTAGATTATGTAATGAACATTAGTGATAAATGTTGCCTTTTCAAATTTTGCTTGGATGAACATTCTTTCTGATTATCTGTCGACAATGTTGTAGAATATTTGTCATTTGCTCGTTAATTATCCTACAACGTCTACTTTCGTTTTTTATTCTATATATAATGTGTGAACGTTTGCTGGAATTGAGTGAGAGAGAGACGGAAAATAAGAGACATTATTGACAGTCCACATTAAATATACATGATCCTTTTTCTAACAATTTACGTTTCGTAGACGATTTTCCATTTCAGTGTGGCTTTTCGTTCAAATTAACGTCACTCCATCCATTTATTGTTCTCTCTTGGGATTAAAGTCCCATGAAGTCACGAGTGTCAGTACACATTTATTTCAGCAACTCAGTGTCTTGAAGATTTTTCTTACCCTGAAGTGAGTTGCAATTTACAACATCGAGAAAAAGCATTCAAACCAATTTCCATGCTGACAAGTACGTTCCATTTTCAATGAAGAGGCTCTGGCGTAATTCAACGGCGTCTCTGCACTTTTAGTTGTAAAACGCCTTTACTCAAAAACACAAATACTTCCTCCGTAAACAAAGTAAACGAACCGTTTATAATTCCATTTGCGTTTCTCACAAACAAGTACAGTTGATTTCATTTGATTTCTGTTCTATTAGAAATGAAAGTGTTTATGTATTTACTGCATGACCAAATTTATTCGCAAATTTTTCTTCCATCCGCGGTGTGATTGGAGTAGGAAATAAAAAATAAGGAAGGTGATAATGTAAGATCTATTGTTTCCAGTCAAGTAGCAAATTATCACTTGTTCCTTTACACTTTCCGCTAGCCACATCATCAAGTACTTCTACTCTAATTCAACTAGACACCTCATAAATGACAATGAGTAATGGTAATGTTCCCCTCTCAATATTAACTTATATTATTGTTCTGTTGACAGCCAATTACTAACTTATTACTTTGTACCATTAGTCAATTTTTATTCGCGTGGCAGCGCATCGTTTTCTGTTATACCTACTTAAATTTCAGCCCTAGTTTTGTACTGTAGTAAGACTTTCAGCATGGAGATCGACACTAATAGCAAGGAACAATTAGGCATAAATCACGAGAGATTGAATTAATCTGGTTGTATCTCATGAATTTTACCATTGTGGTAGTGGCGGGTGTCGCGCGCGAAGCAGACCATGCTCCCTTTTTTTTCGAAACACCTGATGGTACTTCTCTTTGGAGGAGTCTACTACCACACAACTTTTACTCCTTATTTTGCCATGCTTTGGATGGGATTTTGATAAACGGAATTGTCTTGCTTGTACGGATTTTTTATTGAAAGTTAGTTATCACAAAATCCACTCAGGCTTTCAATACACGTTAGTGATAGCGTCTACGAGCATCTGACACGATTGCATACGACTTCTGAGAAAATCTTGATTTATTTCAAACAGAACACCGATAGAACGATTTCGCCGCCATAAATTCAAATTATTTTCACTTTGCGCCACGGTATTTGCAAATGGTTACATAATGCTACTATGATTTATTGACTGTTTTAGCAATATGTTTATTGCATAGTTCCGCAGTAAATATATAACTCACGTGATAAATGAAAACGAGGCATGTGGAAAACCGCCCTGATTTATTGCCATGATGACGGCTACTATCAGCAGGTTGTTCATGGAATAATTCACCGTAACCATGGTTTTAGTGTACAAACAATATTCTTGGTAGGAGGTCAGTGTTGGTATATCATCATCTGAACTTCAGGTCAAAGATCAAACTCAAAGCAATAACTTTCCCCGAGTCTTGAACATCCATTTTCTTATTATTTACTTCAGGCACTGAAAACTGTCGTTCCCTCTGTTAGGCTTGATATGTAATCGTATATCTCAGGATGCGTCTTGCTTGGACAGATTGATTGAGTTTTGAAATGTTCACTGCTGTGCAATTTCCTTAAATCAGTTATGGGCCTGTATATTTTTATATGCTATCTTTTAAAGTAAAGGTGCATCAAAAATGGACCTACTGGAAGAAATGGCACAAATGAACATGTTAATGTTCCAATAAAATCATATACGTCGACGTCCAGTGAAATTGATTTGACGTATATGTTCTGCGCTGGTCGCTACATCGATTTTCTTTTGAAATAATTTATTGACATACCAAACTGAATAAATGTCTTGAAGAAATTGAATATCTGTTAGAGACTGTTTTCTTTCAAAAGAAGAAATACGCCAGAACATCGTCAGTCATCACACATTTTATCTAAAATAAACTTGATTACAAGCTAACTAGCTGGAAGTCAACTCTTTTAGATTATACGTACTTTAACCATCAACATTCTTTAAAATAGCTGATAATAAACGCTTGTTTCATTTTACTCTATCATAATCATAATTCATACCACTAAATAAGTAGGAAAATATCAAACTTCAAACAGATACTATCTCCACTTCCTGTCACTATACCAGCATGCCATGCACGGGAGATCGCACTTTGACCCCAATATCTACCGTTAACGACCTGTGACGTCACTAATTTTTTCCATGATCAAAGAGTCAATAATTAGGTTTAAAATGAAGAGAAGAAGAAAATTATGAAATTTAAAAATATGATGAAATGTTTGAATGAGATAAGAAGGAGATATATCAATTTTATCCTAAATGACTATATTTCAGCAGTTATTTTTGTCTAATCTCCTCTCCCATCTACCCTAATAGACATTTTAACATGATAACATGCCGCGTTTTATTTATAAATTTCTCAGTATTTTACCGCTTTTTTATCCGTTAATTATCATTGTGAAATATGCACATATTGAGTTGATTTAAACCTTGTGTTTGTATACAGTTATGATGATTAAAGTTTTGAAAAATCCATGATTGTTTTAGCTTTTGAAAGATATGCCTGTATAGATATAGCCGTCTACACGTGTGAATTATTTCTTCATGACAGAATTATGTTAATTTCACCCATATCCACACCATATCAATGTTCCCTAATAAACTCAAGACATCAAGAATGAAACTTTAGGTTTAACTTTGAATTAATCCTAGAAATCACTAAAGACTGAATAAAGGTTCCACCACTTTCACTTTCATAGACATAACTGTTCTTAAATTTAATCGTGTCTTGGCTCATATCGAGTCATAGGTAATTCCTTTTGTCCACCATCATCAGATGTTAAGAAATTTCAGATGAACCAACATTAAACGTGTGAATTGGCAGAAAATGTGCTTTGTTTAAAAATTGTTAATCTGTAGAACGTTTGACTTCAATTAATTGTTAAAAGTTAGATATAGATATGTAATTCCTAGTTTTGAAAATGGGATGAGACAAGGTTTCCAATTGACCTTCTTTTTTACATTTAGGTATTAATGATATGATTTTCTCAACTAAGTCTAAGATAGTGGTTGAATTTTTACACTAACTGTAAAAGTGCATAGAATGTAATTTCTAATTTTGAATATGGGGTGAGACAAGGTTTCCACTTGTGAACTTCTCTTTTACATTATATTTACAATTACGATTTGAGTTGTCTGGAGCTTGCTGTTGGTTGGTTATTGGTTCGTTCGAGGAAGATTTGAAAATTTAGCCTTTGTATGAATTTGCTTTGGTCAACTATAAAACGGAAGAAAGAAACGACTATCGAATCTTTTTGAACAATTTTCAAGGGAAAAGTATTTACTAATTATTTTGTGATTCTCCCTACTGCTTTTTAATTCTACAATTTTCTAAATAGGCTTATCACCCCTAAATCCCTCTTTTCTTTAAGAAAGGTTTAAGGTGTCTTGTATTAAATCCAGCTGCTCTACTATTAATATATGGCCGTATCGAATCCATACAGAAGCCCTTTAATTATAGCTTCATTTTACCTTAAACTTCGCCAATTATAAGCACATTTACTCAGCTAGACGATTTCAGAGGTTATCCGATTACATCATCACAAATCCAGGAACGGTTACGGTCGTCTCATCGCCTTAATTTTCTCAAACTATTTTTAAAGTCTCGATCATTTTCCCCTTTTACGCTATAAAGCGTTTTGTTTTATAAAAAATTTACTAGCTAATAGAACCTTATGTCCCTTCTAGTTTTTAACTTTTTACGGGAGGTAACTCGTATTAAAACATTTATTGAAACTTTTAAGGTATATTAATTTAACGATCCATAAAAGGGTCTTACATTGGGAAATTGCTGTGTCTTTAGCACCTGTTCTGTAAAGTCTAGAAGTTTTGTAAGAGCATGAAGTATAGGCCTACAAATACATGTCATGAAAATTAATTAATTATCCCAAATGAATTATTTCATTTAACACATCATGACAACAAAGGCTTGAAGATGTAATAGTGTACGTCATTTAACACACACTTCAATAGAAGCGCGTTAAATAAAGAGACAGCAGTAAATTATAGGGTATGCTTACTTAATCACAGCCGTTGGTGGCTTTCCTATTCTACCTTTCCAGATAATAAAATCTTAGTATAATTTGAAACCATTATACCACTTATTAGCTTCGCATCGCTTGCTGAATTACTAAGAGCTCTATGTCTGTAACGACTGTTTTAACTGGTTAAACGTTTGTGACGTCATATCATGTGATTTATGTCTGAACTGTGACCCCTGCGATGTGTTTTTCAAAAGGCTTGATTGTGTTTGTGAAAGAAAGTCTGTCGGTAAGGGTTAAAATACAACATGAATTAAGAAAGCATCTTTAAGATATATAATGATATCTCATTACCGTCTAATGATTCTACTCATTATACCCCAGTCTAATTGACAAATAACGGTCTGTGTGATTTATAGAGCACGTCTGTCAAAGAAAAACACAGACTTTTAAGATTCGATTAATGCTATTGATATTGCAGGAAACATCTATTTAAAGGACTATTGAGTAGATCTTTAACACAACAATTTTTATTTTTCTGAACGTTCTGTTCTATCGTAAATCGAGTATACTTCCAAAAATTAAATTTTGTTTCAATACAATCCGTAAATTCTTGATGTTGCAAAGACATGGCATCTCATTCAAGGTCCATTTTAATTTCAGGAAAAGCCTTATGAATATGCAAATCAACTTAATCCAACAACATTTTATTTCTGTACGATCTGATCTATTGTCAATCGAGTGTACTGCCAAGATCTTTAAGTAGAAAAACCGTAAAGTCACGAAAGGCATGTAAGGCCCAATTGTTAACCATTAAAGTACTGGAAAAGCCTGATGAATATTCAAAATAACGAAGCCCAATCCCTTTATTTTACGAGATGATTAGCCCCATGAATAAGCAAAAGAAAATTGTCGACTCATTTGCTATTATTAAAAACTGGAACAGCTACATGAATATGTAACGAAACTTAAACCATTTGAATCATTTTCTAATCTACTTTGATGACAGAAAGCTGCATGAATATGCAAAGAAACATAACCCCAATTGAATTCCTTTGATAAGCTGATTTGAATACAAGAAAGTTGCATGAATATGCAATTATAATTCATCCATTACTAGACCCCCAACTCCAATTCTTTTTTGAAGATCAGCATATCAACATTTCAACAATAAACATATTTTTAAAAACCTGATCTGAATATAGAGTTATTTTTCTATCACCTGATATTATAATGGAGTTACCAGTTAAAGTATTTGGTAGAACTGCTTGGGTCATTGCGTAAATTTACCTCTGTAAATCATCTTGTAAGGGGAGACGACTCAACTGTCAAAGTAATTGAAACAGCAGACCGTTTTGCCTGCTTTACTGTCATAATTTAAACAACAATACTCCTATTGCACAAAACATACATAATTAAATTATCTCAACTAGATTTAATAGATTTACCATTTATTAACTAACCATGCATTTATATAGCGGATTAGTTTACCCAATGACTGCGGTTATCGTGAGAAGATATTGAAGTGACGGAGATAGGATTGTATTAGGATGGGTAGATCTGTTTTCATTTTGATAATCTCAATTCACTTACGTTAGATAGTAATATATATGGCTTTAGTCTTTGCAACTGAGGTGGCTCCAAACTCCGATATTGGTAATATGTAGCCACATTTTAAGATTAGTAAATTGCAAACGAATAAGTTGGAATACCTACGCAATGCATGTATTATTTAGTCATTTATTAATTGTTGGGAGTAAATGGACAAATTCCATCCTGCTACTAAACTTTATACCACAGCGTATCTCAAATTATTGCTCAATACAGACTCCATTGCACACAACATGGCTTTATCTTCTTCTGTATTAGATAAGGGGGTAGCCGGACTCAATAAGGTGATATGTATCGTGTGTCCATGGTCTTGACAATGAATCAGAATTTGGTAAGATGGATCACGAAGGAAGCTTAGTAAAAAAATATTCATTATGATTGAATGTATTTATTAATGATGTTTCTATTTTATAAATACTATAATAACCGTATTTAGGTTAAATGAGTATTAATTAAATAACAGAAGGACAATTATAATAACATTATAATACATTTGGCAAATATTTCATAATCAACATTATAGGAGATTGTTATGAGACTGCTTTGAATACAGTTCAATAAAACATGATTCCTTCGAGTTATGTTCTTACAATGGAACTCTCCATACACATCGCACTGAGCACTGGTTTGCATTATGTTACAGCGTCTTCATCTAAGAGGAGCACGACATTTTAATGATGGCTGAATTTGATGTCTTGTTTCCAAATGGAGGAAATCGCCCGGCTTGCAACGGGCTTGCGATTGAGGGCTTGACTAAGTAAATTCTAAACACTTGATTCCATGGTAAAATAAAGTGTCTCTTCACGAATTGTGTTCATCACTGACTTCAATATCTTCGTCGTCGTCATCTGACATATTTCCGTTATCTTTTGTCGGGCTTCTTTCCGAGCAAGCAATACTGGATGTTGGAGAATGACTGCGACTCGAGTTATGATTTCCTATAATAAGAGTTTCTGTCACTTTTGAAATATCAACAGCCAAAGGTAACGTTGGATCAATAGATTTTGTAGCTGTAACGTCATTTTTCAATTCTTCTAAATCACGTTTCAGTTTTGCACGTCTGTTTTGAAACCACGTTATCACTTGCGCGTTTGTTAGTCCAAGACTTTGAGCGATTTCATCACGATCCGCTGGAGTTAAATATTTCTGATAAAGAAAACGCTTTTCGAGTTCATAAATTTGTTGATTTGTAAAAGCTGTTCTGGATTTGCGTCGTTTTTTCGGTGGTTGATTTTTACCAAACAGTGCAGACTGCTCTCGTCTTTTGGCATCTGAAAAATAGAAGATTTTGGAATAATTAATAAGATGCAATTTTTTTTTAAAAAAAATCTTGTTTTGGAATAGCTATATATAAGAGTGCAAGCTAGCTCAATATATAATCCGTGTACACGTATTTTGGAAGCATAACATGTGACAGCAGTGCTCGTATATAGTGCACGAAAGTTTCTTGAGTTTTTGACTGACACGTCGCACATTATCGACATACGACAGAAAGCAAGGCATATTTTATCCTAGATTTTAATAATTCATATTCCTTTCATAAAAACAAGACAGGTGATGAGGTTTTATCATGATCATACTTTATTCTCGTCATTTATCATGATCGAGAATCCAATATGGCGGCTACCTATTTTCTAGACACCCCTGTCATGTTGGACATACGCCTTGGATAAAAACGCCTGTTACAAACTGTCAAAGATTAAAGACAACCGCCTATGCTCGCGGCGAGTGTTAGAAGTGTACAATTTAGTTATTATAATATACCAATTAAATATATCATTATGTTAATAATAGGTCGAGAAAACTTTTTATATTATATGACGTTAGCCAACTTCATTATTTTCTGTAATGTGCTTACTCCGCGGTCCGCGCCATACAAGCTACAACTAAGAATTGATAGAGATCGTTTGTTGATCAAAAACGCTTAGCCTACGTAGCTTATGTTCATATATTTATTTATTCATCTTAAATATATTTTTTCTAAAATTTCGAAAAAGTACACCGGTAATAAATTCACAAAATATTCATTATTAAATATTCTTAAAAAGCTAGCTTGTTATCGCTCTTTACATTAACATAAAACACACTTTTTATAGTTTTTCTACGACAAATTCCATGTCACATTTTTAATAATTTTATTCAAATTTAATCCTATAAAAGAAAAAATTTAGAATTAATTTATTTTACACACTTTTTCGCCTAAACCTCTTGAACCTACATTGAAATTTTATTTTATTGTTCATTTTTCTTTAATTTATATCAATTTGCAAAATAAATCTCTGTGATTATTCCCAATTGCAGTCAATAATTGTATTCAAACGATAACGTTATGTTTGGGTCGAAGCGTTGGTTTGGGGAGACTTGCATGACATGTATATATCGAAATATGGGTACATTGGGAAATTGTTTTGAACCCCTACCTCTTTGACCCGGCACTATTGCTGACACAAATTGATCTGCTAAAGTACAAAAAATCGATTCACGCTGCCGTCAAGGGAACACAAAGTCAATCGATAACCAGGATAAAATTCATTGAAATACAAAACTTTCAATCGATTTTTCAATAACATCAGTATTATTAAATATAATTATTCACTTAACCCTTTACATGGTGCTGCTTTCATTAACCCCTTGAGTGCGTATCTATTAGCGGTTAATAATTAAAAGTTTGGATTTTAAGGAGAATCAACTGTAATTGAACCCATCATTTTAACCCATCAAAGGCTTCACAGAAATTCCCTTATACTTTGACTAATCCATAAAGCCTAAAATTACCAGAAATTGCTCCTAAAGAATTTTTTGAGGACCGATTTTATTTACATTAACTAAAAAATACAAATGATGTACTTGTCTTACAATACTACAACGTCTAATAAATGACGTTTTTAAAATTAATTTTATGAAAAAAATTGTCAGTATATTGTACCAGTAAATGTAGAATTTAAATGCTATTTAAACTAATATAATATTACTGCTTAATATCTCATCTTCGCTAAAAAAGGAAAGTACATTTAATAGGCCTATCAGTCGTGTCTAATAATAATTGTTGCTAGTATATTTACATCATATTCAAATTAAACTCAACGTCTCTCTAATAAATTTATTTCTTTCGTAAACATAAAGGATATAATGTTGAATTTTAAATGTTTTGTTTACGAATTTTGAGCAACCTGTTTATGCATGTAAAATAAATGTATTTTGACAAATAATTTGTTAGAAATGTTAAGGGAAGAAAACACTAGATTTTAAAGAATTTAGTTTTTTTAAATAATGAAATTGTTGATACAATTTCAGCGTTTGGATTTTGCAAAGTCTTTTTCCTAATTAGATGTCTTTATTAAGAATTGTTAGAGGTACAGTGATATTTTAAGTGTAGGTTTGATTGTTCAAAACGTTCATTATTTCAATATTTAATATAAAGTTTCAACCAATATGCCACCAGGTGGGCCGTTTAAAACATCTTTCAAACCACCCCCGAGGGAAACTAGTTTGTTCGCTTAATTCAATCCCGATACAATTACACTTGTAAACAATGATACCACACGTCTTGAGAAGACGACATCAAAACTATATTCAAGATTTCCACACAACAACTATACGTTTTTACATTATGGCATACATCGTTGTCCATATTCAAAATGGCTGCCTCGGAAACTTAGCTCTGCTACCAAGGGGCGGGAAATGACACGTGCGTTGACATTTCGCGCTCCACGTAATAAGTAGGAGTGTTTGGTAAAGAGTTTTCCAGTATTTCTTCACGTTGCTAATAGAAGAAAATCGTTTAGTTGATTCTGACAGTAATTGTCACGTGTCACGCCAAATTTCAATCGAACAATGAAACTGACGAAAAGTTCGTTTCATACTTGGTGATGTTTAAAGCGAAAATAATTCTTTAATTTCATAAAGACCAGCGTCTGTCCGTCTGCTTTAAATAGAATTTGATATGGTTTGGTTTTAATAGTTGTCAACAGTTTATCCCTAAACACCTATCACACTACGACTGATTTTAATTCAAGAGGATTTTGATTTTAAATTTCTGATTTATGAATTAATAGTGCATTTGATATATTGATATAATTCTGAATATCGGCATTCAATTTACATTCAGTAAAATTTGAAAATGAAAACAGAAATTCATGATGAAAAATCCATTTTCAACAATCAACAACGAACCAACGATTTGTTATTCGTCCATCTTCCAAGGTGTATAAAACTATATGTATTCCAATTTAATATATTTAACTGTTATGAAGCGTACAGGAAAGCCTTCAAACAGTCGTTGGTATTTAAAGAATGTTTCAACAAAGGGAATTTTATGTCTTAACTTGAATTGTAAGAAATCGTCATAAAATATTGAATTACTATCATTTATTTTATCGTATAAAGGATTTCAAAGGATTTACATATAATATTTGTTTGTCTGTCGTCATGTTCTTATCCAATTAGGACGAAGAAGAAAAATATCACTGGTCATAATTTGCTGTAGAGAACATTATGCAATAAATATAGATCTTTCATAATCAGTTCACTATTTCTATACGCCAACCTGTGACACATGTCCAGATGCTAGCAGTTGTAGCTGGAGTTGTCTTTGGTCAAAAGAAAATATACTTTTCTTAAATATCATATACAAAAGTAATAGAAAGGAACAAGTTTTCAGAGATAATGTCATGGCAATCACTCCTTTTAAATAATTTTCTATGTTTTATTAGAGACAATTACAAAAGCAAGGCCAATCTGATGAACAAAGACTGAAATTTCCTTACATAAATTTAAACAGTTTGACAAATACTTTAAATCAATCAAAATTGGAAGTAGAATAAACAATCGAGAATATCATTAAAAGATCCCCTGTCAGTCATTAGAATGTATGTCTATTACTGTTTTTATTTGATAAATCAAGGCCGAAAACTGATCTAGTGCGTTCACAGCTGGTAAACTTGTTAACAATCTCAACTTGTGTTTGATGTTAAAGTTATAGTCCCTATGTTCGCAGGTAATAAAACTAATATTAGTGTGGGCAAGTAGAAAAGCGTGAAATGGTGGATGATAAGAGACGGTTAATGCACTATAAAACATGTGAAATATAGTGATCTGGTTACTGACAGATACCATCAACAACTCTACACCCTTTTTATTTTCTTTTTTCTAATATAAATAACAATTGACCATCTGAATTGTATTGAAATTTTAGATATTGTTTTCTTCTGTCGTATCAGTTACCAATTGTGTAAACAGAATTCTATGCAATGAAAATGCAAGTCTGTTTAAACCGACACATCAGTGCAAGTTTTCAATAATTTGTCTTTCGTGTGGAGCTTTTGCTGTAACTTTGTTATGAAATATTTTTTGCTATAACTTATATTCATGTTATGTTTATAGTTTTAAATAATTAATGTTTTATAAATTTTGTTATGAACAAATCCCTTGTTGTGAATATATTACTATTGTTGTGAATAAATTACTTTTGTTATGAATATATTATTTTTGTTATGAACTTATTTCTTTTGTTATGAATTCATAACCCTTGTTATGAATAAATAACCTTTGTTATGAATAACTTACTTTTGTTATTGACAGAGTCTAATTCAAATTTTTCCAAAATAATTGAGAGCTAAAGCTTAAACTTTAGTTTTAAGAAATTTTAACACTTCTTTAACAACAGACAATAAAATAAAGTTGATAATAAATTAATAATATAATTTATGCAAGATTTTATATATTTCTATTTATCATAGTTAATATGACATACACTCGCTTATCGCCCTTTATATTATATTACATTTGTCATACATTTAACCATAAACTGACATATAGCGGTGACATCAAAGAGTTTCAAGACAATATAAGTAATATATTGTTTCGTATATACAGACTACTAATTATGGCATGAACGTGTATCTCATTTATACTCTTCTTTGCAACGTTTCTTCTTCTTAAGAGTGCTTATTTTTGCTCAGTAAACCCAAAGTCCAAATTTCAAAATTGTCGGCCCTATTTCCATACGAACTGTCTTACCTCTTAATGATGGATGATGTGTTCGAAACACGCGTTGGATGATTTTTAATACGAATTTATCTATAATGATGTTTCTGTAGTAAATATTCAACTCTTGATCATAAGATATTTTATATATATCATGTCAAAGAAAAGTTCCATTGAAATAAATTTTAAAGTCTATATCAGCTGATCTCAATGACAACTCTTCGGTGCATTCATAAAATCTTATCCGAATTAAGAAGTCTAAAATAAAATTTAAGTAGGAAATATCTAAAATGCCAGTCTTTCAGACTGTCGTTTAAAAACTCGGTTCCACTTAAATATGATATTTCATCAATCGAAGTCATAATATTTAGTTCTCTGTCGGGTGCAATGTTTGATAAAGTCATTTCAGAGCTGACTGATTTCCATCAATCTGCTATTTATTTAGTTTGGTTAAGTAGGCGACAATTTTAATATACCTGACGTTTCGTTTCAGAAATCCGTATTTTTATTGAACCAAATCAAAGTTGTCATTTTCCATTTGTCATCGTCCAGAGCCTAACATATCAGTTTCAATCTAGCAATTTTATCTCCGTAAAGTTATCAAGGACATAAATTGGTCGATAGACTTCTTAAAAACACGGAACGTTCTAAATATTCCAAAATGAAACATTTGTTTGGATTACTTTGGAGCGAAGTTCGGCAAGAGAATGGCTGAGTAGAAAATTAAATAGGAGAATGTTTACTGTCAGTACACATGTTTTGACAGAAAGTCTCTTGTCTTCTACCACATCTACATCTAAACAAAGATGTTATAATACGAGAAATGACGAGATTGTATGAGATTATGTAAGATATATGTTATGTTATCGGGTTCGCCATCTCTTTAATGTCTGCTAAGCTGTCAGTTTGCCTTTAAATACTTTGGCGTTTAAATACTTTTCATATTATCAGCAGACGATTTCATATTTCACAAGATTTAAATCATTGTCAATTTTGTCAGCTACAACTTAATATATTCATCTTTTTATAAATGATACATTCTTTAGGGTTTCCTTTGCGGCATTATTTTCTGAATGAAATTGAAGTTCGTGTTTCTTAACTTTTTGTTAAAATAATTTAGCGTATCTAAAACTAACTATGTCCGCATTTACCTTTCAACGTGTCGACATTACGCTTATTTGAAACGGAATTCCGAAGTTCGTAAGCTTACGTCAATACACAAATTAAAATTCACTAATTATACATATATTACTTACAAATTCTTTTCATGTACAAACTATCTCATAAAACAAAAGAAACGCTGAAATGGTACAATTGGGTACAAAATGTTAATCCTCTAAGGCTGCGTACAAAGCAATGATTGGCATATCCTGATAAAAAGACCCGAAACGCAAGACAGTTAGGCTTGTTGAAATGAAATATTATTATATATGATGTACATATAATGGTGTTTATTAAAGATCAAAGGGATTTTACACCTTTACAGGTTAAATGTACGTGTTTGGAGGTTATCAAGTAGAAGATGTATTGTCTTGTTATTATGACAGTCAAGTCAACGTGGTGATGAGACAAGGTATTTTAGAGGAATAAATTAGTATATCTTGTCAATTACTTGTCTCAGTGTGGTCACTCACCATGTTTTTACACTCTCTCATCTACTTGAATAAGGTGTGCTTACACACGTTAATAATCGACGAAAGTTTGAAAAACGAAAGGATAAGGGAATTAACATTGAACTTAAACATCAGCACAATATCGCACTGGTTCACGATGTACTTCGAATTTTGATTTTTTTTTAAATGGACCAATTTGGGACCATTTTGGTTAGGGGGTCAAGTAATTAGCACATGAATACATATATTAATCGAATTGTTGAGAGATCATCAGCAATTTAACGGTTTAACCCTATTGGAAATTTTATTGAACAACAAGAAAGATCCATCACTTTACAAGGTATTCGCGCTGACAAACCTTAACCTTGACTACTTATATGAAATACCACCACCAATAAACACCAGTTGATCAAATCTTTCATCGCCAAATGTTTGCTCATTTCAAGCTTCACCTTAACTACCGTAGATTAAAGAAGAAAATTAATTAGTTTGTCGTTAATTTGTCATCGTTGATTGGTTATCAAAGTTCATTTATCAAACATTCTCAACCTTTTACCATGTTTTCTTTCCACTGCCACACAAACGGAACGAAATCACACACCATTCATTCATTTCCGCTTATTTGACGTCTGATGAATTTTCAATATGGCCGACAGACAAGAAGATCTTCTAATTTACCTTCACTTTAAAAGAGTTCTAATTACAGAAATTATCTCCCTAATTAATTTTGACAGTTGTTGGATACTATCAGGTAAAATAGAAGCAGTTACCGCCCTTTTTCTGACGACTGTGACGACAGTAATCTTTCAATGCATTGTGTACTGTATTAAATATCATTAAACGATTTAATATGTCGTTCCGTTTCATGTCAACGACGAATTTTTTAATCTACTCCAGGACTGCGAATTTTGTTTTATGTCAATCAAACGTATTTAGTACGAAAAAAATCTAGTTGTATTGAAATAATTAAGAGATTTCAAACGATGGAGCAATGTGACCTAGAGGTCGATTTGGTAATATCAAATTTAGGCACACCTATATACTAACTGTCTTCAATTTATTAAATTTAGCGTTGACATAGGTAACAAGGGCTTGTTTGCTATGTTAACCCTTTTTTCACAAAAAAAAAGAAATTATCATAAGATATTTTTTAATACTGTTAATGATTTCAAAATTTCGTTCCCTTATACACTTATAAAGTTTGCATGGGAGATATTTTATAAAGAAAAAGCACTGGGGTATTTCCAAATAAAACAACCCACAAAAATTATACATCATGGGTGTCTATTTTAAAATATTTCAGATAGTGTCAACGTTAAATCAATTAAAATCGTCCTTCTTTTTGACGTTTAATACATATTTTTTTTTAAGATTTAGCAAATTTTACGTAATACATAATAATATTTGACAATGATATTTCAATTTGACATATTATAGAAAATTTACGTCCTTCTAAACATGTCTCGTGATGGCTTTAAAACTCTTATTATCATGTTTTAAGACTAATTTATTCATAATAATCATGGCTCATTATTCATGCCGTCAACAAAATTTCGATAAAAATAAAATAAAAGTAGAGCATGTTTAGAGAAGGCTTGATTAACGATAGATTTATGCTTAATACGATTTAAAGATGATAAGCCATTCGTAATTCTAATTTTAATATGTTCTAGTGAATTGAGTTTTATATCAACAAAGAACGTCAGCATTTTTTACAGATGAAGATATGACCCCCCTCAAAGAGTATCAACAATATAATCGTTTGCACCTTCACTGCTATTGCCTAAGTTGAGATAGTAAGGGCTTCCATAAGCCAAAAAAACAAAAACCACGAGGTGTTCCGAATTCATTATGTTATTCTATAAAGAATTTATTATCAAATTTATACCAGATTATATTAGGTGATGTTTATATTTTCAGAGCATTGCTAGAGATCCGATTTCGTTCAGTTAAATATACTAACCACAATTATATTCTGGATATCAATGTCTCGAAACCAAGTACAATTTGAAGATATTCTAATGTTTACAGATCAGTTTTATAATTAGACAGTGTTTCAAGTACCTTCATGATAGATCAATCAAAACATTTGGAAATATAAGGCGCTGTTTTATATTTTACTACTGTATAGTCGTCATTTCAGACTGACACAAGTCGTACACTGTAATGTAAATCTATCATCAAATGGAGTCGTAATACCTATTTCATATATTATAAAGAACAATTCATTCCCCAAAATCTGTAATGCCAACTACCTAAAGAATATAGGGCTCTAATCCCTTCTTCCTCCCACAATCATACGACTGTATAATGTAAATATCTCACTATATGCACCATGTTAGAACAGGGCTTAAATAAACTCTTCTTTTCCGAGCATAATCTCAGCAACTGTAATCTTTAATTACAAAAGATGGTAACGGTTTTTAAGCGAATGCAAAGAAAAGACCACCTTTTTACTTTACAGACAAGACTTACAGTGTAAAGCCACTAGGTCGGCAATTAACTCCATTTCGTCGTATTCCGCATCAAAAGTTGAAGTCAGTTTGTAATTTTCCGGTACACTGATGATGTTTTTACCGTACTATAAGTAGAGTACTTCAACTAAATACACTATCCAATTAGTGGTACTTATATACTAGTTAGCTTGAGACTGAGCTATTTGTCTGAAACAATTTCCAAACTACTTCTCTCATCAAACTGTAATTGCGTCATTATGTTAATATTTTTTCCAGAATTTCTGCTCTTGTATAAGACAAGATCAAAGCATATTTTATCCAAAGGTATGGCATTGATGTGAATTGGAAGCACCGTCGTTGGCAACCAACAAAAGAATCAAAATGATCAATATGGTAACTAATTCCATTTTTATAAAACATTAATATTCGACCTAGACACCTGAATAAGACATGTAAGTAAGGAAACTAAAAAAACCGTTATATGCTTATTTCCTCTACGAGGTACGGTTTGCTCTTAATTCCCTCTGCTTATTTCTAAACAGTCAACATTGGAACTTGTCAACTTTTTGCACCAATAACCTTATTATTTATCACATGGAAGCAATTGTATCGGTTAAGCTATTTGAGGAATTGAGAAATCAATAACTAATCGCGGTTGTACATGACGATATGACATATCACCTTGGCTGAAGAACGAATGCATCGATAAAACCATTTTTCTACTTAAGTAAGTTTTTTAAAGGCACACTAACCTGTCAGAACGATAGACTGATTAGTGATCTACTGATACCTGACTTGTCTAATTGAAATTGTCAAACTGTCATTATATTTAGACATAACATGATCAACGTGTCAAACGAATAACGAAAGAGAATAATTAAGGTAACTTTAGAAGGAGATATGTTTAAGATAGCTTGGTTCGTTCGGGTTGAGATCTAGCATACAATGTGAATCTCGAGTGCGTTCCAGTAGCTGACTGCTTAACAATTCTGGAACAATAATCAAATTTCTAGTCTTAAACAAACTCAAGCTTCATTTCTTGAAACAACAATTGCGGAATGGATGATTTAAAAGTTATAGCATCGAACATAAACCGGTTTAAAA
Source organism: Lottia gigantea (assembly GCF_000327385.1). Taxonomy (NCBI): domain Eukaryota; kingdom Metazoa; phylum Mollusca; class Gastropoda; family Lottiidae; genus Lottia; species Lottia gigantea. Next base: position 1,544,923 of record NW_008709380.1, read on the forward strand.
ATGTTACGTAAATAGACAGTGTATTGATAAAAACGAATTCTTAGACGCGTTCGAATCAACATACATTTCACTATATAAATCTCAGAAGTTGAATTACGCCATAAAGTCAGTGTATGAATGAAGCATTCAGAATTTCAGATGTTGCAAGGAAGCGGTTTAATGGTGACCTCGGTGACCCCGAACTCTCCTCCTGTGAGGTAGAAATAGTATATTCAAACTATTTCTAAATAGAGATTTCTTTTAATTAGTCTTGATGTTTATATGTCGTTTTTTTTTATTTTTACTAAAATAGATCATTTTACCTCAGAATATATCTCGTGTATGTTGATTTTTTGAACATTATACTTACCAATAAATGTTAAACGAAAAGAACCGCTTGAACTGATGTAAAAGAAATTGAACTGTTGGAAGTTAAGTACCGAACATTTAAGTGTTTTACTAAACTTATTATTTCACGATTTATGGTTGTATATGTATAATCTAATTAAATAATTTTACAAAAGTTTCTGGCTGGTGAGAGTTCAACGGAAAATCTTGAAATTATGTTGCCTTCTTTTTGAAGATCCTTATGATCCATCAGCAACTGGATTTGGCAACTTAGTGAACTTCTCGAAGTCAAGTGTTTAACGCTATTTTGGTATACCAATTAGGTTTAGCCATTTTTTTTTCTAATTCTTAGTAAAAGTCCGTCATTTGAATTTAATTGTGTATTAAAATCTTTTTATGAATTCTACAATAATAATCTGAATTATCATCAACGCTAAATATAAAATTGAGACACTCTGCTCGGCCATGAAAATTAAAATTCTTTGATTATATCTTTAGAAATTTAAACAAGATAGAAACAAAAACGGATTTTTGTTGAAAGTATCTTTGACTTGTATCAAGATTGGGAATGGAGATTTTGAAAGTGAAAATGTAAAATATGAAAGATGTTGTGAGAATGGAAGTAAGTTATAATGATAGAATATGACAGTGTGGTATGACAATATCCCTGTCATTTAGTACAAACTCTTTAAGAACATGTGCCAGGAAGTATTCTCTTACGGTACCAGGTAATTCTAATTACCACATTACACTGTATGGTTACTCTTGGACTAATTATATTCTAGCCATGGTTCCCTGGACGCAGTGACCACCAACAGAATTGGTAGTGACCACACATTTGATTTTTACATTAAAATGACCATGATTCAGGAATCACTCTTAAATGATTTTTTGACGAAAACCATTTTTTAAAAAACAGTTGATATCATAATTTAAATATTTCAGAATTTTAATTCGAGTAAATTACTAAATCCAGATACATCATTTTCCGCAATATCATATTGAAAAAATACGAATAGATTGCAATTGCAAGTTTCAAAAACTTGGTTATGTTTTACCATGCTATAGGCTCAGGCACATTCACACATGGAATGCATGATGCATATTTGATTCTATCTTGAATCAAGACATAGAACTAAACAATGAACTGAAAAATATTGACTATACAACAAAAGGGTTTGTTTTGCTTTTCATTTTTAAAATTAGGAAATGCATTTCTATGTGGTTTTATGAACTGAAAATAGCGTTTTAATCGAAACTGTTGTGTATTTCACACTGAAAACAATTTTAATAGAAGAAAGATGAAGTAAATAACGACTTTATTTTGAAATAAGTGATAAAGTAATGATAAAGCCTTGTCAATAGAGATGTTTGTACAGATTGTATATATATAATATTATTATTTATCTCCTAACTTCACACAAAATATTACCATCATATCTACATAGTTTCACATTTTCAAAAAGGCTCAACATATGTTTTTACTATTAACATATTCCCATAAATTAGAAACTTGCTACATAAAGCTAATGTGATGTAATAGTTTTCACTGTGATTACATTGAAGGGTATTTTGGTCTGAGGGAGCTCTCTAGTGGAAGGAAAACACATCAAGTCTTAATTTATAACAGATGAATCCATTACAACTTTACCTCCATTATAAAAGAGTCTTTGAGAAAAAAAGGCGGTAATATATCATCACTTTTTCTGCCTTGTTGTCGATTAACTATAGGAGAAAATTTACGAGAATGGGTAATATTTGAAGCGATGATGTGTTTTCCAAACGAATTCAGGAGATTTTTACGCAACCTTTCAACAATAAAGTGTATAAGCAATTGAACAAGCTCGTAATGTTTCGTTTGTAAGTTGAAAAATAGCTTTGTAACATAATCATGTAGTATCAAAGAACGTTCACAAAGCAGATAGTCATTAGACTTGATAGAATAACAAATTCTTAACGATTTGAGAAAATTAATATTCCATAACAGTATTTCTACAGCTGGATTTTTGATACATAGCTCATTGTCACTCAGTACAAACCCAATTTTCCTCTCTCTCCAAACTCTTTACTTTCTATATTGAAAAGTCGTTAAATATTATCTAATGTTTTAACTGACTGTTTCAATTCTAAACGAACGACGTCGTAAATTATTTCAATAATAGAATTTCTGTATGTTAGTTGTGTTCCAAAATGAGTTTTCATCAGTGCAAATAGATTAGTTATGGCTCACAGGAGAGAAAACACCACAATGCATTTTTATACAAAATACACTATTATTTATCTCGGCTAAAAGCACATTAGATACACGCTATTTTGACAATGACTTTATGTGTTTTACCTAAAAATATTTTAGAGGAATTCGTTATCGTCACTATCCAAAAGAAATTGCCCTGATTGATACTGGAAGGTCATGCCTAGCTGCACCATAGAGTTGACGATTTAATATGAATAACTTTGTTCACTAGCTTATTTCAGACATATAGAACGAATGGATGGTAAAAAAAACTGTGGATATTTCGAATGTGATACTAACTTGCATCATATTATGATCTCATTTTGAGATATATTATAGTTTTTACATAAAATACCGAGGAAAAAAACATATTCCGCTGATGGTCAGTTCTGTCTCAATTCAAAAATCAAATATTAAATTCTATAATTTTTGTCTAATGATTACCAAATCATTCAGCAATCATGACGAAAATGCCAAATCGGAAGTGACGTAATGACTGTCATGGTGGTATTTAGTGTTAATTTGTTAATTAAAATTTGGCAACTTAGTTGATTGATGGGTGATGGTGATCTTGATTTTAGATTTTCTACCATCTTAAATTGGCGTTAAATTACTTAATTATTTTATTGTCTAACTAAAGGGCTGCGAACATTCTCCTTTTCTTTGATACCTTTAAATCTGGAATTTCAACTATTTCTTCATGAAGGAATTGAACTTTAAAAATCTCCTTTGACCACAATCTCAGGCCATATATTGACCGTTTTTATTAAGATTTGGTGCGATATGAGTGAGGGAATTTGGGGCATTTAAATAAGGTTACCTCAAGATGGTCTGAGAACAGAATGTGTATTTAATGCTAGAACTAAATCCACTCAATGTTCATTTATTCACACATGGTTTAAAATATAAAAGCAAGAAAATCTTTTCAAAGCATTGAGTGCAAATCTGCAGATTGATAGGGGAAGTGACTAACTTGATAACCAATCATGAATTATTGCCTTTCTGCATGATTTTATTGGCCTTATTCCATGACAAATCATGTTACAGTTATGGATAACCGATCGCTGATGATCATTCATCTATTTGCAGTGATTGGGCTAAATATTTGGGTAATTTCGGCTATTTGAAATATAATTAAGCGAGCATGTTCCTAATTATACTGTCATATTAAGACTGCAGATTGAGATGATGGATCTATCCCACTGTATCAATGATATATATCAAAGGAATTTACTGATAAATATGAAAAACATTTCCGTCATAATTAATATATCAATCAAAATAATTAAAAATTAATCCAAAACACCCCAATATTATGTAATAAATGTAATATTTTATGTCTCTTAATTAAGATGTTCGTTTATTAAAAATATAGGATAAGTTTCCACCAGATCACCGAGCTGAAGGCATGCATATCAGTAGGCGGTTATTTGATGCCGTAATAATACACGATGCCTTGAATGCTCGGTCCACCTTCTTCCTATCTGAACTCGAAAACACCCAATGTACTTGCCATTGTTCTTCTTCTAAGCTATATCTTTCCGAGAACAAAATGTGCAGTCAACATTCATGGCGAATTTCTACATTTCTTTAAGCATCTAATAAATTGTTTTGCTAGCTAATTTTGTAACATTACTCTGTAATTTAGGCTATATATATTTCAAATCTAAACATCTTTGTCGAAAAGATCTGGTTTACATTGAGAAATGTGAATAAAATTCTTGTCGATAGATTTGCAGCCAATAGAAACAATAGAAACAATCGCCTGCGATTTTAGTTCGAGAGTGCAATTCAATGCCGATTTTTTTTTCTATCAAGCAGGGTTCTTCTCAAATAAAAGAAAAAGAACAAAGTCAATCTGAATCTCATAATTTTTCTTTTCACTACCTACTATGAAATTTGAGACTCTAGCTTATAATAATATTAGTGAAAATCATTTCAGTATGTCGCTCTTTCGTAACGACCTAAATTTTGCAACCTAAACCCCTTTTAAACGGACATGCATTATCAAAAATGTTTTTGCAATCTTTAGTAAGGAGCGTTTAAAACAAAATATCACTGAAATTATTTTACAGGGACAAAATATTCAAATATCACATTGAAGCAAACAAAATATGACATATCGATTCTTTGTTATTATTGAAAATCAGAATTTATATCTATTGTTCTCGTGGACATCAATCGAAGAGAAGTGTGTTTGAATCTATTTGATAGAAAAATCAGTGAATTTTTAAATGTTTTGAACTGAAGCAGAAGATTGACAACATCATCAACATTACTAGTATGATCAAAGATGACGTCATATATTGAAGAATATCCGATATATCATATTTGAATAATTGATTGATCGGCACGTGCTGTAATGACAGGTGTTATATTGATTATAAATAGGATATATATCGATCTCTATCTAAGCTTTGATTAAACTTCGTCCAGAGCTCTGTCATTCATCATTTTTCACTGTAATTATGTTAATAAGGATATTTTGAGCGATATTTTATAGCCATTATATTGACAGTTCAAAGCTTGCGACCACCAATATTTTCTAAATTATCGCTTCTTTTTTAAACTTATATACTTTGTGGTCAAAAACTTTTAAGCGTCAAAAATTTATCAAACTTCAAACATCACTGCAATTAACCGATTTCTTTTTTTAAATCATGGGCTTTTCCCCAACACGCGTATTTGAATGTAATTTTATAATATTATATAGTTTTATGTATGAGCATTAAAGTGTTATATTTAACTTCTCTAGTCTGAGAATTGAACACAAAAAATTATAACCTACTCTATCCTATTTGGTCCTATCGCTTCTATTTCTATCATATCCATTTTATCGAACCACATCCTATGTTACCATATCCTACCTTCGACATTGCATTAAGTTTAAAATGTTGAAAATGAAAGCCTGGTTAACCATGCATCATTTTCCGTTGCAATTGTGTTACATTCCACATTTTGCTGTATCATATTTACAATATGACGTCTACAAGGCCGTATTACGATATGATATTTACAATAGTCTTCTTACGAATTATGTACAGGACTATATAAACGAAGTGATATTTACAAGGATATATTTACAATATGATGATATTTACAAGGATATATTTACAATGCCATATTTGAAATATCGTTATTTCTTACAATGAGGATGTCATGGAATAATGTATATAATGAAGGTAATCTTTATTAATTATAACCCAGTAGGGGTAACGTACCCCCTTCTAACATAACCATATCACACCTCAATAGGGTAGTCAAGTTGACATGAAATAAGAAAGGTGTTTTGGGTATAATTGATCCGTATTTCCTGATTTGAAACACTATGTTTGACAATAACAAGCTGGCTTTAGACAATTAAATAAATCTGACAGAATTATTGCCAGGAAAGTTTTTCTAACATTTATTTATTTATGTGAAAGAATTGAATGGAATTTTTCCAATGTATCTGTTGGAAGACAGGAGGAAGCAAAATTAGATGTAGTATTAAGATTTTCGTATAAGTATTTTTTCAGTGCCAAGCCCGTTAATTTTTAAATGTTGAGCGAAATTACTATGGGGAAATGAAATTACTTAACTATTTTTTAAAATAACACTAAGAATTATATTAAGAATATCCCATATTCGGAACATTTTTCAATTCAAATTATTTTTTTCCATATATACTTTTTTTTTAAAAATTGCAAATTAAGTAATTCTAGTGTTCGAATAAAAACAATACCTACAAGGTATTAAAGTTTCAAACGACCAAACAAAACTTTATTGTGTGGTTTGACATTTTTTCATATAATCCATAAAAATAGTTGTTATTCGCTTAAATATTTTCATTTTAATATAGAATTTATAATCTTATAAATAAACATATTATGTCTATAAAAATCATAACCAAAATGTCATGAAACTGAACCGGAAACTGGGAAAGGAAATATTTTATTTATGACTTCCATTGTATTCTGTTAGGATACATCACTCAAAACGCGTCAAGTTTAGACCAGGAAATTTCTTTTTTAATCTTTTTTTTTTAACAAAAAAAAATTCATTTAAAGAGGAAAGGAAAAATAATGTGTGACGTCACGTACAAAGTGAAATAAATGGAGATTTACATGTCAATGGAGAATTCCAACATGACGTAATTGAAAAACTAAATATAGACCATATGACTAATTAATAATGTAATCAATTAACTGTAATTAAGATATTTATCAATTGACTCAATACATAACTATCTATATTTTCATTTCTTTAATATTTGTACTATTGCATATTCATTGTGAAAAAATGTGTTTAGCCGGAGAATTATATCAATAGTTTTATATTAAAAATTACTTCAATATACATTGTCATATGCATTTGAATTTTATGAAAAAATGTTTAAAAACTTCGTAGCCTACTCTGAAGATCTCTCTTATTTTTCAAAATTTTGATATGATGGAAAAGGAAACGAAAGTGCATGAGACCTTTTTCAACGCAGATTGATATTCACTGATTATTTTCTTTTCATTTCCACCTGGACATTTCTTTCAATAGTGGCGTATTATATTCTGATAAGTATATTTAAAATTTAGTTGAAAGTTCCGATATGAAATTGATAATTTTTTAATAGTCTCAAATTCTTGTTCGGAAGGGACATACTACTTGAACAGCTCGGCGGGGATGTGAAGTTCATGCACTGGAGGAAAACTGATCGCTGTTGCTTTTTTAGCTTTGAAAAACGCTCATCTGGATCAGAAGAATGAATCTGACCTACCTGAATGTCCGTGTGTGTCGAGACCTTGAAATGTTTTATTTGTCATGGCCATTAAAGCATCTAATGGTGACTGTGATTTTAAACATGGACTAGGAACATCATCTTCTTCATCATCATCATCTACATTAATTTCTTCATCAGAAGAACTTTCAGTCTCTGTCACAGCCGAGTCCCAGGGTCGCACAATCCTAGTATTATTGACCACTACCTGTACCCGACCACGATGATAGGGTCGGGTAGCAATATGTCGGGAAGCTGGGGTAGAGAGTCTATTTTCCCGGGGTGACAATCTCTCCCTGGGAGAAGGCGTCCGTGACACTTCCTTGGATGACGGCGTGGATAAGATGTCTTTGATGCTAAACGATGTGAAAGGTTTGTTTGGATTTCGGGGTGGTTGAACTTGAATCATGGCGAGGCGATGGATGGAATCGTATGGTTGTTGGGAATCTTCGGAACAATCTGATAAACAACTTGACATCTCCTGATGAAACAACAATATTAAAAGTTGTTCAACAACATTACAGCATTATTTGCTTACAATCGTTTAAATAAAAATCTGAAGAAACTTTCGTACTATTTCCTTAAGAATATCATACACTGGTTGTGCTCACTGTGAAGTCCGCATCAGATTTTTTTCGATTTTCATCCAATCCTGTAAAATGATAATCCAATTAAAATAGTGGAAATGGTGTATTGGGTTGTACACTTGTTGACATCGGCAACCATCACCCTCAGACTCAGAGACGGCTCTATCTTGTTAGTCTTTTACTGAGAATAATAAGACCTCTTCAAATTCGTCAAGGACTGACATACAACGGATAAAATCACACAAACAGTTTCTTGTAAAGCTAGAATAACTAATTGGTCCTAAACACCGTAATAACTGACGTATTTTGTAGGATAATGCACCTCCATTCTTGACAACCTTGTTGAGATGTTCGCGGAGAGATTTCATTGCCCTGGGCAGGGATAATGTTACTGTCGACCAATAGAAATTGAGTAGGCGTGGCTTATTAAAACAGATTCACGCCTCAAGGCGCGAACACGCGGCTAATCGACAAGGATGAATTTCATCTAATAATTAAATTGATGAAATATTTTGAACAACTTTAAATGACAGATCAAGGGATTGAAATAGCCCAATAATTTGTTTAATGAATTTTAAAGAAATTAAAGAAGGTCCGAAACGACCGACTAAATGAAAATTGCAGGCTGGCGAGAGGCAAACATCATTAACAGATTTTCCGAGTGACTTGAGAAATTTTCCATGTCATTTCTTTCTACAATGACAGTCAATATTCTACATTATGTTTAAATATCAAATAAAATTGTAATTCAAATTTTTCTCCAAGTGCTTCCGTTTTCAACACGAATTGTGAAATTAATCGAGAATACTGGCGTTCTGTTGGAATCAGATGATTGGAGAACAAACAAACAATAACAAAACAGAAGTAGTTTCATATGCCAAGCAAATTTCAATTTGTCTGCTGTACATAACTTGTGTAATTTTATTTGTGGATTTTTTTTATACATTTTTATTTATATTTTCTGTCAAAGAAACTAAAAAAGGCAGTGCCATTGGTTTAAGCTATACGCTGTTATTTTAGAAATGTCTTGTATATATTACAATCAAGTTTTAGAGTTTCCTTTATTCTGGCTACCAAACTATCATTGACCCCAGAATAATGTACCATTTGGTGGATTGGTTTGCAAGCGGCTGATGAAAAATAAAATGAAGGTCGGTAAGACTTTGATTAAGTAATTAACATTTAGATTACATGGTTGATAATTACTGAGAATAAATCGTGTAAAATATAAATTATATTTATTTGTCATACTGTCGCTGTAAGGTGGGAAATCAGTCATATTAATGATATTATTAATTTTACAGAATAAACAAACCGCGAGATAATTAGTTCACTTTAATTAACTTATAATAATTACTTCGTAAACATAGTGACAGCGAATGTTCTATGATATTCTGACAAAAATTGAATCATCTTTTCAAGATATTGTGCAAAAAAAATATCATTCGAAGTTATTGTGTTCAATTGGCTTACAGACTGTATTGTAGAGCTAACAACTGTAATTATATGGCACTTGTGACTGTTTCTGTGGCTAGAAAACAAAGTTACATGAATACGTCAAGTATGCAAAATTTTCTGTGAATCAAATTACACTATTACAGAGTTAATATCAATTTGAAAATTTGATACATATTATTTAAAATGATAAATTTAAAAAATTTCTATTGTTTTGGAGTATTCATAAGTTTGAAAATTCAAGAAATCTGCCGTACTATTAAGCAGAATCTGATAGCTGGTGGAACACGATATTTTGCATGGCACATTTTTGTATAAATGAGAGACTAGCATTATATAATTAATACATGTAATTTTTAAAAATTATTCATTTTATACTAGAACCTTAAAATGGATAATGAGCCATTTTCGGGTCTTGAATATATGTAAATAGTCTTGAGAAATAGTAGAAATGTACGAAAATTGCATAAATCCTTCAAAAATATCTCAAACTAGGAATTTCTTTTCCTATTTCTACAGATATCCTTTCTATATATATATAGAAGTGTCTCAAACGCGAATATTCAAATTTTGATGGTGTGCTGTGAACACTATTACTAATTGGCTTACCTGAAGAATTCCCTTTTCGGAGACTAGGGTACGATTTGTAAAAAAATTGGCACATCTGTCCTTTTAAAGATTTGATTCCACTTTATCCAAATGAGAATTTAACGAATTATTGTCCCATTAAATGATTATAATGAATAGGTTTTAAAGGTAATAATTCATTAAACTCAGAACGTGTACATGTATTTAACTATACAGTTAAACGGTTCATGACATCAAAGAGAAGCTATAGGTACCCTGTGGTCAAATCAGTCAGCTTATCATTGCATTATGGTACTATTAGTGACTATTTATTGGTAGCCAATATCTATATATCTACCCATTCCTTATTCCACAATCTTTACTTTATCTGTAGCAATTTAACACAAGAGTTCATTAAGGACAAAAACGTAAGTGGCCAGCATCAGTGTGATTCAGATCAGAACAAACGTAGGCCCTATGATCAATTTAGATATTCACATCACTTTTTACATCAGGGAACATACACAATAAATTTGTATGATACGTAAATATACAAATGTGAAAAGAAAAAAGGGTTATATCACTAAGGTTCATGAGGCCTGTCTTCTGGGAAGTAGGTAGCCAACTTCAAGGTACGAGTGGGACGACTGCAATTATCAGACAAGATGAAAAAAACGGATGATAATAAATTTTAGTGTTGTGGGTCGTTCGATCTCAGATTTCTGAAAACTATCTCCTGCTTTAAAAGCAAACCATTAAAGAGTAACTAAAAATATAAAGGTAGGCTAAAACTTCATTGAATTTAGGATTTGACTCTAAGTGACTTTAAATGATTTTCATTCATTCAATTGTCATGAAATCATCTATGAATATATTTAATTTTCAATACACAAATACCAGACATTTATTATAATTTCGTTTTGAATCATTATACGTGTTGACATTTTAATGAACCAAGAAAAGCCTCAGTCTGAAATGCGCATCCCAGTAGACGGGCGCAAATCTTAGAAGGTCATTAATATTCGGGCTTATTGAAACAGGAAAAATCGTAAAAAGCTGAGTAAGAAGGCTGAGTAGATTTTTATCAAATTAACACACCATTTAAACTATCAATGTCAAGAAAATGAAAACCATTCGGGACGTCGAGTAAGAAAATTAGCCTCCTTTCCACTCAATCTGGACATTTGTAAATTGAATTAGATATTGCTAATGGTTTTATTGTTAAATCCTCAGTCGATGTAGAAATAAGGTGTGAAAACTCAAGGGAATTAAATAAGATCAAGCAAAGTTGTAATGAGATTGGATCGTCGTGTAGCCTATCAAAAATGATGAATGACTGAATTGAAAAACGACGACGGTGTTAGATTGCTGTTAAACCGCGATATTAGCCTTATTTCGGTAATATGAAATTGATTTGTTAGAAGTCCAAGTTGATAAAGGCTTTCTGGATTGATGTATATTAATTTAAAGAACGAAACATATTTACAAAACGTGTAATAACTGGATTCATTTCAAATAAGTGACATTTCACGTTTGCGGTTGATATGTTATAAGACCCCTATGGATTTTGCCTTGCTTCGTGTTTTGTGTATATCGTTATTCTCCTGCTGGTTTGTCCTATGGTAAGAATTGAGCATACAATACACAATCAGAAGAATGTAGCCAAATTTACACTGTGGTCGAATATTTGGTTTTGGTTTCAGACCGTATCAATCTGTGTGATCTCCGTGATCAAGACAGCCAACATATCATTTAGATCATTACCGATCTGCTCAGATCTGCCAGCAAAATGTCAGATTCGGCAACCATGGGGAGGTATCGATATCATCAATTATCACCACGTATTTAAAAAGCCCCCAATGAGTTCATTATTACCCAAATCCCTAACAAAAACCCGAACTAATTCCAGATTTCTGCGTCTGAAAATCAAATTTAAAATGACTAGTAAGTGGCTGTAGAATAGTTCAGCAATATTGTCATGTGCCAGCCGATAAGATGAAGTAAGGTAATAAAAGCACCGAGTTGTGCCTGTATATAGAAACTGATCAGGCTTTCATAATAATCATATGCTGCACATTACCAACAATAACCTATTAGCTCATTATGCGATGGGCTGAAAAACTCCTGCAGCAAAAGAGAAGATCTTTCAAAGTAATGCCTTACTTGAAGTAAATTCTTTAGAATTCATGACTATTAATTATAAGAAAAACGTAACCAATATAATGTGGAGAGACGAGGGACAAAAATTGAATAAATTTGAATGCTCGTGTCATGTCAAACGAAAAGAAACGTCAGTAATTCAACAAGATGAGAAGAAGAGAGAAAATATTGAACGTAAATAGATTCAATTAGTGCACTAACACCTTTAATTGATTTCACTGTTTTCCTCGCTTCAACGATAATTAGCCAGCGGGAAAATACGAGATCACCCATTGGCTCACGTGGTGTGAATAAGTCACGTGACCAATCCATATGATCCGAGCGTCAAGGAGGTTTCCCATTTCAATCAATCAAAAAAGGAAATATAATGCGCATACATTTAAAATTGGACAGATGGGAGTTCACACTTTAGTAGGTGATGAACAATTTCAGTTCCAGATTGATGTCTGGTCTTAAACACATTTGACTGGTTTTGTACTATGGAAGATTCGGGATACCATGCAAAAGATATTTTTTCAAAAAAATATACAGAACAAAACCGTGGCAACAATTATGATTTCACCATCAATAAAAAACATCGTTCATGACGTATTACGAGGTAGTAAGGCATTTTTCGTGACGTATTGTTGCGGGGTTGTAAGGCATTGTTTATGGCGTCTCCCGAGGGGTAGTAAGACATCGTTCATGGCGTTTCCCGAGGTAGTAAGGCATTGTTCATGGCGTTTCCCGAGGTAGTAAGGCATTGTTCATGACGTTTCACGAGGTAGTAAGGCATCGTTCGTGATATTATACAACTGTTCCAAATAGTTTAATGAGATTGAAGACGTTACCCATGAAGTTTCACGAGATAGAAAACGTTAGTCCTGAAGTTTTTAAAACATGCTTTAGTAACCCTCGAAGTTTTGTCAAGGTTGCAAGCATGGCTTTCCGTAGTACAGCTGTCAGTTTCTACCTGACTGATGCTCGGGACGAGAGTGAGTAATAATGAACATTAATTGGACTAGACTAGAGAAGGTGTATGAAATATCAACTCCAACAAGACATGATCCGTTTACATCTTCTCAATATTCTACCACTGTTTTACGCCTGTCAGTTGCCATTTATTCTTCTACCCTTACAATTCACTTTATCTTTTTCTAGACTCATTCTTTATTCTACCTTATTGACACATTGATATCAACTTACAAAATATCTTTTGATGTTTCTAACACCACTACCTCTTTATCGATCTGCGGTCTGTCGTCAGAAACAACATAGCCTTAAGCTCAGTCGGTAGCGATTTCGATTGTCGACTACTTTGACTACTGGGTGAATAGGGTCTTTGACTATGAATCCGTGTTTGCTTTCGAAGGAAGCACGATGTCGACTCCAAGCCCCTTCCACCCGTCTGAAACATTAGAACTGTGACTGGTTGGTTCGAAACTGAAAGTCAAAAGAAACATCACTACTAAAAATACTGATAAACTTAACAGATACTGGCAGTTACAAGTCTCGTGGTTCAACTCATTGAACGTTCTACTGTCTCTATTCTTTGCCATATATTTCATGTCGTCACTAATATAATATAACCATTTGCAAATGAAGTAATAATTATGCTAAATCCACATAACTTTTGACTTTCAGTATATAACAGATTCGAACTGGAATGTTTGGGTGGTTCGACCTAACTAAATTCATTGACGTCAGAAACTCATCCACTGATTCAAACAGATCCCCTTCTAGGTAGTAAAAGGTCTGACAGCGGAGAGATTCCTCGTTTGAGACTCCCGCTATTATTACAGCGTCTGATGACAACATCCTTACTGTGTTTTATCTGAACCTGTAAATATTCTGAATAATGAAACTGGGTGAAGTTGTGATAGAAAGAGATAACATTTGACATAATATTCTAAATAATGATGCCAGAAACACTTCAGGATATTTTTTCATCAGAATAAATTATTATACTTATTGATAATATCCTTCTTCTATCATCCAATCTTAGAAAATATTATTAAAACTTATACAAAACATTTCATATAATCACCCATTTATATTACTTTAAATTTGACGCTCTTCACAGAATAACCCACATCAAAGAAATTGTAGATTCAAGAACTCGGCGTGAGGCTTCTAAAGAGATATTTTTTGAGTGCTAAATATTAGAAACTGTATGTATGAAATGGAATAATGATAAAATACTGTAATATTATAAGAGTTGAAGATTGGTAATTATAGTTTCATTACGTCGACAAGACTATCTCCTTCACTCAATAATTATTACATTTTATATTTAAAGCTGGATACCACCCATTACGATAATTTCAAATTTAAAGCTGCAAAGCAGCTGCATAAATTTCAAATATGATTTTATTTCTTGTATTAGAACATGCACTATTAGTATCTAATGAGCAATAAACGTATTTTTAAGGTATTCTTCCCTGATTTGGGCATTTCGCAAAGATCCTACAATGAATACTGTAAAATTCAAACTTCAAAGCTCAACAATATTTGTATCACATTCAATGGCCTGTGCAAAACCCAGACACTATAAAATTATCTTTGTATGCAGTCATCCATGGAAATGACATTTTTAGAAATAATGGAAGTTATAGTTTCCAGCATCAGCATCAGCATTAGTATCAACATCAGCATCAATATTTCATTTCTTGCTTTCAATGAAACAAGATTGTAAGGCTATATTATGAAAAGGCCATGAAAGCAACAAATGCTGATCACATCATTAATGAATAACCTTTAGATACAACCACATCAAGTAAAATGTATGAAAAAGCTCCGATAGTCAGAATACATGGTGAAAAGTTGGTGGTCAATAACAAGACGGTTCTGTCATATGTTGAATGTTTTATGCTCATTATGTTGGAGTTTATGAACTTTAAACAGCTGCACTAACTAGTATCTTGTTAAGAATCGGAGAAAAACTTCTATTTTATGTTGAAACCATCCCGATTCACTGAGTAATATTATTTTATGATAGTTAATTTTATATACCAGAGTCTGTTAAAACAATTAGAAGGTTGTCAAGTAGAACATAAAGTATGTAGAAATCTAATTTGTGTGAAAAGTTTGATGGAATCAACTGACCATAATATCACGGTGCATAATAACATTTCTGATACTTCTGGGCATTTTCGGACCTCCGAAATCTTACGTTTGGTCTCTTTTATATTTAGACATTTTAATAATGGATATGTAGGTTGAATTTTTACATCACTGTGAAGCCAATATCCATTACCATGGCAAATATTATAATTGCAAATAAATTTGTTGAGATTTATAAGTAAAAGAACATACAAAACATATAATTCATTTGGCACAAAAGCGTAACTGTTACTCCGTGTGATCATTACCAAAAGTCAAAGGTTGGTAGATAGAGGCTTCCAGGAAAAAAAGAAGAAGCATGGGTCCTACTATAAGAAAGAGAGTCAGAGGCAACATAGTTTTTGGATATTTTGCAACTTGCTGTTGGATAACAACAAGCAGGTTTTCGAGGATCGTATATAGACACTGGTCATTGGTCAAATCCCATTGCATTGATCTATATCCATATTGAATTATGAAGAAATGGTCTTCTTATGGTCCTTTGCAAACCTACCAAATTATAAACCCACGGTTAAGCTCACATTGTTTTCGAATTAACGAAGGAAATAATGCCCAAATGTCAACGTTCTATCCTACAGAACTACATAATTCCTGTCAATATGCCAATAAATTATAATGCTCTTGCTTTTTTTGGGAAGAAAAAGTCCAGTTTCACAAAATAAATGTAGAATTAGGTTGAACTCTGCCTTTAATTTTACATTGGCTTTATACTCTAGATCTCTTTAAAAACATCAAAGTAGCCCATTAAACAAATGAGCATATTGCACGCGCTAATGGTCGGAAGAATATGTGTTTATAATGACAGAAAATTATCAAAAATTAAATTTATGTATTTTGATATGTATTATTATATGTATACAAGAAATACTGCCCTATAATCATAACCATGGAACCGCGAAAACGGTAAATTTTACAAAAACCTTACTTTGATTCAGCGTCTGCACTTCAAAGCAGAAGAATCGCCTTCAAGCTTTTAGAAATTCAAAATGGCGTGTTTCTAGTGGACTATAAAAATTGTTGAAGTCTTTAATTATTTTAGGAAACAATAAATGAATTGTTTTATACATCAAAGGCGGTGAATATTTAAGAATTAATATACATATAGATA
The DNA here is from genome assembly GCF_000327385.1 of Lottia gigantea. Lineage (NCBI taxonomy): Eukaryota > Metazoa > Mollusca > Gastropoda > Lottiidae > Lottia > Lottia gigantea. The sequence goes on from NW_008709380.1 coordinate 1,561,212, forward strand.
TTTTACATTCAGCTTTCAAAGAGGTTTTCTTTAGAAGGACATATTTTGGATCAAACAGCTTCAAGATGACTATTAAATTTAATGGCTATAAAAATTCTATTTACAGTATACTATAGATAAAGAGATGAACTCAAATATAAATCTTGTACCGATATTGAAAGTAGAATCACAAAGACAATTTTAAGATATGAAATACTAATTTTATTTGATCCCTAAATAACTTGAATCCAAATATGCATTTCCTAAAGACAATCTTATTATTATTATTTAATTTTTTGAAAGCTTTAAACAAATCTGAATGGGAATAAATTAAATGCATCATTTTGTCTGATGCGGCATTTCGTTATTACTATTCATTTGAACACCAGCAGCAAATAACCAAAAATTATAATTGTATTATTAGTTGCATATCCTCGTTAAATGGTTGAAGTCCAATGTTAAATTCAAAGGAACATTAGCGATAAATTGATCTACCACAATGCCAAATCATTCTCACAACCGAAATCTCCCTAAAAGAGCGCCCAGGTAGATTGGAAATTCAAACTACCCCTCAGATAAGTCGCAGTTCATATATTATATCATATAAATTGACCGAACGAGTTAACTCGGTGGTCGAAATCTTGAAACCAACCTATCTGCCGGAAAGTAGAACATGAGTGATTGAAAGCAACTGCAATATTTTATTCGTCCTTGTTTAAATTTTCCTTTATGATGTCGACTGTTTTGCAACCATAATAGTAAAAAGCATCGATTATAATATATCACTATTTTTCTTATTGAAACTTGCAACAACGCCCATTTTGAAAAACAATATGGCGGCTTTAATTGAAGGTGAGAGGTCAGAAAAGAGGTATTGAAGACGACAATTTCTGAAGTAAATCAAAGTTGATAACCTATAACCACCTTACTCCTTTAATCATCTGATCAGATCGCTGCACGCGTTCCATTTCAATTTTGTTTAACACGAGGGGCAGGATATGTAATAGCCACAAGTTAACCTTTGACCTATTGTCAATACCCCAGGAGATGTAATTGATTACATTACATGAAATGATCAAGTATTGTACTATATCATGTAATTAAAGGGTTACCTGTGATATATTGATCTTTACCTTGTTTTAAACTATTTATCTGTAAGGAACAAAATAGACTTAGATTTAGCAGGTATGACGAAACATGGGGGTCGGGTTCTTTATATTGTGGAGGTTAACAAATCTCCACAGTTGGAAATCAAAATTAGTTACTGAGGACAAAATGTAGGTAGCCTGTCTTTAATTGGTGCATATTCTCGTTTCATTTTTGAAGCCATCTCCCGTCAAATTTCAGCAAGCAGAGGGCAGCATTTAATGACCTAACTGAATGGGGAGCTTAAATCAACATAGACCCTCAAGTATCATCAATGATGTCTTAAAGAGAAAAGTTAATAGCAGGTTTCGTCCAATATTTAAAATAAATCTTGCTAAATTGTTGAATATCAGATTTTAATGCCTGTTAAAAAGTATTTAACTGTCACTCAAAATTTTATGATCTATGACCTTTAAATTACAAATGATAAAGTGTCCAATAACATAATGCATCACATCATACAGCTCATAAAACACGACGAGCAGTCTATAGAATCCGAACACCTTTCTAATTCACGTACTTACTGGATATTTCCTTTTTTTTCTGTGGGTTATTTCCCTTCCACTACGATCTGTAAACATTATTAAGATCTGCAAGTTCCTAATCCGAAATTGCTCCACCAATCAAGTTATCGAATAATAAATCTTTGTGTGATGAATTGTGTGATAATTATATTACTGAGTACACTTCAACCATGTTTTAATGAGATTTAGCTACAATGACCTCATGATGAGCTATTATCTAAAGTGGGAATTTTTCAGACAAGAAATGATTAACCTAGAAAAGAAAAATCAAGAAACCACAAACTTTGTTCTAATCCTTTGCATCGAACGCTATATCCATGCCGTGAGTGGTTCATAGCTATTTTGGAATATTGTCAGCTAGATAGGTCTGCACTCGTCAAGTGACAATAAGCAGTTCCACAGTAAATCAGCCTTAACCGTTAGAGACATGTTAAAATTTGGTTTCTTTTCTTGGAATATCTTTGATGCGCGTACTGTGTTAAACGCTTTACAGTCGAGGTAATTACAACAGGCAAGGATATAGACAGATGTTCGGATTAATACTTAATATATAAAAATATAAAAAGCCAGACGAAGGCAGAAGTCTATAAATCAAAACATGTTAATCCACCTTAAAAAATACTCGTACATTTTTACGATCATTTAGTGAAGAATTTTAATCCTAAATGACTGTCCGATATAAATCATTAACAAAGATAGAATACTCATATATCCTACACCTTTTCAAAACACCAATCACTAAATATCTCTTAAACACGATCTGATACAAGGTGAAAAAGGGAAATAAGCCGAGGTGTATAAAACATTGAATAGATACAATACTGAAACCATAGATAAAGCTTAGTTAGACCATCAAATTTTATCTATATTTTATATCAAAACTCATAAATTTTAAACGCATTAATAGCATGATTCTAGTTATAAAATAAGGTGGAGATCGGAACCTAACTTTTGCTATGCTATATTATAAGTATAAGGGGGTGAAGGCCGACACCGGACAGATTCAGGAAAGCACTGACCGTGGCATCAGAAATTGTCTTAATTAGAGAAAGGTTCGAACCAAAGGCACCGCATCGCATGGCAAACGATATTCCAACTCTACGGCTGGGCTATTCTGGGTATAACATGGCTGTAACAATTGCCTAACTTTATTTGACTAGGGATAGTACTTAAGTGGCCCGTAAATTGGCCTTAAACTGGTCAAAATTTGTTAATTTGCTGAAACTCAAAAAATCTATTTTGGAGATTTATAGGCTAGGTTAAGATTATGACAAGGGAACAAAATGAAAATTTTGTAAATCTTACAAAAACACGATAGAACGAATTTACATTGTGCTCCACCCTTTAACAACTTCTTCAGCAAATTCTATACGTATCCTCTTGGCTATGATTGATTGTCAGAGAAAAGGATTCTACATTTTTTCTATGAAAAAAAATTCATAGCCATTCTTCGTAACAACTGATAATGTCATCACTGACAACTTTTGTGCTGGGATAACCCTATGAACATCATCCTTCACGTTCAATACTAGTATTTTCATAAATATTTTTCAATTGATCTTCTGACAATCGGAAACCGGCTGTCTTTCATAGAAAGTTATAAACTGTGTGTGTTCTATGAAATGAACATTGTACGTAGCATTATATAGAGCCTCCAATTGTTAGTTGTTGTTTTTTAAGGCTAAAAAACCCTCTGTATATGCCATATAAAATATTAACAATGTTGTTTTAATTTTAATTTCAATACATAGCACTCAGTTAATATTCATTACAACAAAAATATTGGGACACTGTAGAGTACAATGGAAACTCATCAGGATGCCCTTTCATACCTAAATTTCATTGTTTTGTTTTTTCTGGTAAAATACTTTATTTTTTAAACAATGGGTATCGTCACTGGCTTCTACGCTACATTTCCAAAAATATGGTTGGTTTAAGAAATCCAACAGGTAAAGGCCAGTAACTCCATTTTTTCATCAACCAATTTATTATCAATTTCAAAATTACTGAGTTTCATCACAATCTGATGAAAACTGTATTTCTAATCTAATTTTTGACTCAACCCGCTTCAATCACCTTGTCAGAATCTTATAACCAGAAAATAGTGCTCTGATTTTCATAATGGCAAGCTTTTACGGACCATTTTTTCAATAGACTCAGTTGTAAATGGACCATTGTGAAACATAATAGTCAAGAGATTGAGATCAGGATCAGATTATTGGTGTTCTCCTTGCATGGAGACTTCTATCCTATTTAATAGATCACAAGTAGAAATATAGTCTATTTATCTCTCTGATCATGACATATAAAACCAACACTATAATTCATTTAAAGGTTCAAGCCCTAATATTCTGAGTCCATGAGCCAATGTTTCACGAGCACAATTGAACAGTCCTAGCCGGGCCTGAAACAGAGAAATACTGAGTTAATGAATTAAAGGAATATTGTTTGAAAGTTTCATAGCTTGACCAGGGTATAATTTCGGCATCTTTGTTTTTTTGTTTTAATCAAAATGACCCAATATTTCCTATGATTAGCCAATTTTAAAATCTATGATGATAATTTGAGAATGAAATCAAATTTTATATTTTTTGTGACAATTTTCTGCCAAATCTAGAATGATATGACAACTGTCTATGGTCTCTATTACCTTAATAAACTGGCAAGATCTATCTGAAGGCTACAACAGGAATATTTTGAAAAGCAAATCAAAATTGAAATTCTGACTAATTTCTAATCAAATTTTTAACCCAAATTGAACCTTGAGATGGACTCTACATTTTTTAAAAATTTTGCAAAGTGAGAGTAGCGTTTCAGCGTAGGATTCAGAGGTTGCTTCTAGAGTGAATACAAACAAGACACTAAAAGACAATAATAAAAATTAGTATTACCTCCATTGTCCCTTTGTCTTGACCATTAACCTTCAGTTCAGCATAAGCTGAATTTATTGCATGACTGAAGTAAATAAATTCAAAATATCAATTATTTGAAGCATTAGCCTCTTTTAAACTAACAAAAAAAAATATTTGTTGCTCTGTTTTAAAAAAATTCTGATTTATCAAAAAATAACTCCAAATGGCAAACTATGATCTGATTTTATAGAACTTTCATTCATCAAAATGGACTAAATTTTGTGGTTTTAGTCACATATTCACATTGAATTTTGCATCGAATGATAATCTTAAAAATCTGGCTGTACAAATCCAAATGCAACTAGTAAAAACCTTTGGCGATTTGGTTTTTTGTGATAGTGAAAACAAAATTGGTCTAGCTTTCTGAAAGTACTGGATCAACAGACATCAATTGAGAAAACCAAATGGTGCAAATATAAGCTTTAAGAAACCATAAACTATTCATCAATCTAAGATAACATACATACCCTAATACAAAAAGATATTGGACCAATGTATGAGGTTGATACTTATCTAATGCAAGTTGAAGAACATCTGGATATCTAAAAGATAAATAAATATATTTGATAAACAAGAGTTTATTCACTGTTCATAAACAATATTAATATTAGTGACCTGAGCTCATTCATGTTTGGTCAAAATCAGTCTTGAAATATAGTTCTGTGTGTCTAAGAAGAAATTGCTTTCAACTGATATGCACTACCTTGATAATTGGAATATCAGGAAACAAGCCTTCTCTTCTGGTAATAATTTATAATCTATTGTCTCTATATCATCTATTTTCATCTCTTTCTTTAAACTGAAAAAAACATAATATTATAAAGTGATATGTGAAACAATGGTGGCACTCGATTGGAGAGTTCTGAACATGTTCCGTCTGTCCCAAATCTGGCCTCAATAAAATGGTATGGAAGCAGATACGTCAAATTCAAAATTTTTCCATCTATTTCTTTCTCCACCATTTTGAATTCTTCTTCATCATATGTTCCAACATGTTTTATGAATGTTTGGTAAATTCTTTAAATCTCGAACGTTCAGAACTCACCAATCAATCAACAGGGGGAATAATCAGAACTCTCAGGGTCGCTTATTTCTCTTTCACAGAAGTGTACGTCGTATGTACATGACTGAAGATGGGAGTTTCAGCAAGCTGGTCACAGGTATACATGCACAGATTAATATGTAAGACCAGTTTACAATGTAAGACCAATTTACAATGTAAGAACAGTTTACAATGTAAGACCAGTTTACAATGTAAGAACAGTTTACAATGTAAGACCAGTTTACACTGTAAGACCAGTTTACCCTGTAAGACCAGTTTACAATGTCAGAAAAGTTTACAATGTAAGAACAGTTTACAATGTAAGAACAGTTTACAGTTTACAAATACATAAATAGTGTTTACTTTGTAAGTACTGTTTACTCTTTAAGTAGTTTTTAATTACAATTCAATAAAAAGATCAATCTGTAAGAACAGTTTACAATGTAAGTAGTGTGTACTCTGCAAGTATAGTTTACTGAGTAAGTACAATTCATGTAAAACGATTAATCTGTAAGATCAGTTTACAATGTAAGTTGTGTTTACTCTACAAGTACAGTTTACAAAGTGAGTAAATTCATGTAAAAAGATTAATCTGTAAGAACAGTTTAAAGTGAAAGTAGTGTTTACTCTACTAGTACAGTTTACAGAGTAAGTACAATTCATGTAAAAAGATTAATCTGTAAGAACAGTTTACAGTCTAAGTAGTGTTTACTCTGCAAGTTAAGTTACAATCAATGTACTTAACTCTTGTTCAATAGAAGACAGTAATTTGAAATCAAATCCATGACCAACTTAAATGTATCTCTGTTAAAATTTACCTGTATAATCTGGCATGACAATACTGTAAAAATAAGCCAGAATCTGCTTTTAAATTCACAAACTTTTCCAAATTAAAATCATAGCTTCTTCGTCTTGATGATGATAAGTATTGAACAACTACTGATGATAATGCAAGATGATCAGCAATTTTGTCAAATTCATCCATGTTGATTTTAGTAGCTGAAAAAGATGATTGTTTTTATAAAGACAATTCAAATTGACATATTATCAATATCTCTATTTCTTAGAGTTTAATTCCTCCACACAAGATAAATATTAATATACCCTATGACTGTTGACACATGTTTTGTGGTTAACTGTCATTTCCTGTCCAACTGCTTGGAACAGACATATCATGTGAATGCAATAGAGACTGAAGTTTGGATATTTTTAAGTTTGTTTCAATTGGTCATCTTTGTGTTATTGCCTTTAACTTGACTTGTCTATGACAATGCAAAAGCAGTTGTTAGATTTTGCAACTCACTTTCAGAAGATTCGATAATCTTTCGAGCTTCATTCTTGGCTGTATTCAACACCTCTTCTAAAAATACTGCGTTACCCTTTCTTGTACTGATACCAAATATTTTACCAAACATGAGGTGAAACTCGTGTTTTTGTCTACAAAAAATAAAACTACAAGTAACAAACTACAAATAACAATCTACATACAACAAACTACAAATAACAAACTACAAATAACAATCTACATATAACAAACTACAAAAAACAAAATACATATAACAAACTACAAACAACAAACTACAAATAACAATCTACATATAACAAACTACAGATAACAAACTACAAATAACAATCTACTGAATCTACAAATAACAATCTACAAATAACAAACTACAAATAACAATCTACTGAATCTACAAATAACAATATACAAATATCAAACTACAAATAACAATCTACAAATAACAATCTACTGAATCTACAAATAACAATCTACAAATAACAAACTACACACATACAAACTCTACACATGTCCATGAACCCTCTACAAATGAAAATTCCACCCTTTGAAAACACTGGACAGGTACACACATAAAAACTCTATGCTGTGCTGTTTTTAATATGCATGTTAACTTACATGTTCTGCAAAATATCTGGATATAACATATTTAAACTTATGTAAAGATTTCTAAAATGTGCTGCTTGATCTTCACTAACCTAAAATAAACAAGAAAAATATCAAAACCTTGTTTAGTTTTACTTTATATTTGACTGACAACAACTGACAGTTGACAGTAATAAACTCTCAATTACATAAATTAACAACAGTACAATTCTTCCACCATCAAAACTATTTTGACAAAAGACAAAGGATGGTATTTCATGTTCACTATACACGACTAGTGGTATTGTTGATACCAACCTAAAATCTCAGCCTTTTTCTGTTTGAAATCACAATTCAATCACCACATAGGGTGTATAAAAACTGATTAGCTTACCACATAATGAATTTTATCAAAATTATATTTTTCATATCTATCTACAGCTGCTACTATGTCTCTGAAATATTATAAAACAATTCATTAATGTTTGAAATATCTGAATGTACACATCAAATCTATTTATCTAAATATATATATCCAGTCCAATCATTTCAATCAGTCCATGTCTTCTGCTTGTGCCGTGTGAAGATATTCAGTATTATTCAGAAATGAATGGAGTTTTACATCCTACTTTTCTGCACCTAATGGGCTAATGAAGATAGGCAACGCAGTGTGTAATGAGGGAAAATTTTACAGGAAAGTGGTTTAGCTTACTCTTTCTAGATTTCCAACTGTAGAGGGGCCTCTAACATGCACAGCACATGGGGCTTCAGTTTATTGTCCAGAATTCAATATGCTTTTTCCATGTCAGCCCCTCTGACCTGCATCAATGACTATGGGAAGCCAAGTTGAAAAATCTGGGATTATCTGGATCTATGCTGGTATTTAATACATCTACTTGTAGTGTACACCCTCACTTAGTACATCAAGTTGATTGACATATGAACCCCACCTCTGCCAGTGACAACAGAAACATACCTTGTTAAATATAAGGATGAACCGTCACTCTTCTTAATATATATTGTATATTCCTTATCACCTTTTTGAGACACAAGAGCACCCATACCGTTCCTATAAACAATCAAATTATTAGTTTATGATTCTAAAAAATCTAAAAAAAATTGTTTTTGGACATAAAGATTCATAGTGGTGATAGCAACTAGAAAACAGAATCTTATTTTACTGGTTAGTGGAGCAGGTTGTTTTGTGAGCAAGCTTCTAGAATGAACTTATCAATTCAAATGCTGTTATTACCTTTCCTTTAGCTTGCCTTGTTCATTGAGGTCTTTTACTAACTGTCGAGCTCTCTCTCTATACATAGACTCAGTATGTGTTTCATCAAATTCAATTCCTAATCTCTACAAATATAAAATAATATTCTGAAGATTCTTGTATATAAATGATAAACCAAGTTTACGTTAATAGTTTTCCTATGATTTATTAATGATGTAAAAGTGTTTTTATATTAAAATATAAAATTTTAGATTTTAAAAAGATAAAAGCACTTTTATTTGAAATTCAATTCCAGTGTAAATTCATTTGTGTAAGCCGAATACAACCAAATACACAGCCATCTCTTCTCACCTTTCAACAATAAACTCATCACATCATAAAGCATTCAAAGGACTTAACTTATGCAGGCATATATAGAACACTGGGCCAACTCTCGATAGTACTGGCCATGGCATCAGAATTTTTTAAGGTGTACATACCTTGTACATTTTATCATATTCTGATCGAGATATATCACACAATCTCTTCCATAATGTTTCAAATTCTTCTACTCTTTCTCCTACAAATGTAAAGTTTTCAGTCACAAGTTAAGTTTATGTCCAGTCCCTATTTAATAATATGAACATATGCTACATTGAAAACCTTGTTTTATCAAACGGAGTAATTTTTTGAAAATAGAAAACTACTCCATTGTTAAATTTAGAAGAGTTGCAAAAGCTAGAATCTAATTCAAAATCTCCTAAAACTATTTAACTATTAATAACATTAAGATAAAAAAAACTGGACATTTTTCATTCTTATATCAAGGATGTATGCCTTAGGGTTTTTGGACTAGAGTTGTTTTATCACGAAAATTCTCAAAAAAAAAATTTCATTTGAACATCTGTATCTTATGATGTATAAGACATACAATAATAATTTACCACTATCAATTCTTTGATAAAGTTCTTTAGTTTCTGTATATGTAGGAGTTAATCTGCCATCATCTCCACCTGCTTCCTCATCTATTTTATTGTGAATTTCAACGTACACCTGAAATTTTCGAAAATGTGGTTAAAAATATCACTTTTTTACAAATCTGGTTAAAAATCTAAAGTTTTCAAAGTGTGGTTAAAAATATAAATTTGTTTTCAAATGTGGTTAAAAATTTCACGTTTTCAAAATGTGGCTAAAAATATCAAATTTTTACAAATCTGGCTAGAATCTAAAGTTTTCCAATTTGGTTAAAAATGTCAAATTGAAACAAATCTAGTTAAAAATTTAAAGTTTTCAAAATGTGGTTAAAAATATAAATTTTTTACAAATCTGGTTTAAAATCAATACTGTGTTTAGAGATATAGACATCATATTATTGGCTTCTTCAGATCAAGTTTCTTTCAGAGGAATACAACTTCTTAGAATAAACATACAATTTAAATTCTCAAACTCAATAAGAGTATATATTATCTATCAGTAGATTAATTGGTGCCATATCAATATCTCTGTATAATTCAATAAATTCAAAAAACTAAATAATTATTGAAAAATGATTAAAACCTACTTACAACTTTAGAAATATTTTTAATTATTACTTAATTAATTTTATGAGATTATCGAATTCAAGGGATTCTGTTGTATATTTATGACACCAGGTATGTCCACTGATGAATATTTCCTCTTTGGTTCAAGTTTGAGAATTATATTCATTTTAAGAGTATTCATGTTTTCATGCTACACATGAATACATTAAATGAAAGAATGACAAAAATGTGCAGTAACTTTAACATTTATTTTTATTTTCAAAATCCATAAAATATGTACCTCATATAAATGCTTTAATGGATCTGCTTGTAATTTTTCTTCACTACCATATCTTTGAAATGCCACACACAACAAAACTATATCAAATATAACGGTATTGAATATATAATTCAGCTTTCCATCATTAATGTCCCTTAGCACACTTCTTTAAACAAACGAACCTGTCTTGAAATGTAGACATGAGAAAAAGTTCTACTTGTCCAACTTCAGTAGAGACGCAGGCTGAAAATAAGCCAGTTGTCTAAAGATCACATAGCGTGAAACTCTGAGTAACAACATGATTCAATTTCTGTTTTAATATTTCTATATCACTTTACAATTGATGTATTGAGCACTACTTTAACAGTGAAAATATTTGTAAGTTGGCATATGTCACACAATAAATTTTAAAGAATATTCAATGAAAGTGACTTCTGTCAGTAACGAAGGGTGTAAAAAAAATTTAAAAGAATCACAAACAGAGGTTTGTTCAGTGATATATGGTATAACAATGCAATGAAATTTGACCTATGCTCTTACAGGGCTAAAATGAAATGCTATGCAGTGTGGAATGAGAAAATTCTGACAAGGACAGTACCACAGGCTGCAATGTTTTCCATTACCATTTGTTAACAACACTATACATAGAAATAATAGACTGATGCTTCCCTTTCAACCAGCTAATAGTAAAAAATACGAACCAACTTGTAAACCATGATCTCCTAGATAATTCAGTCGAACAACATCATGGTTAAATGTTTTATAAAGGTTAGACAAACAATTGCCTAATACTGTAGAGTGTAGATGACCAACGTGGAAAGGTTTGGCTATGTTTGGTGAACTGTAATGGAAAGATAGCCTGCCAACCAAAGCAAGATAACCGAATGCCCAAAGCAGTACCAAAACCATAGTTTCAATCCTTTTTACTTTAAATTTGAAAAGGACCACTTCTTGTTGCTATGCTGCATATGCATCAGAGATTAACAAACATCAGAAAACTCTCGCTGATGGGTAGTCAGTTACAAAACAGATGGGGGGACTACTGTCAAGGTTTAATTGAAAATGTAGCAGATCCATGGATGCTTCATGGACACATGCCTCTCATGAAATGCCTGAAGGGTTCTACCGCCAACAAAAATTATTTCATTCTGACACATAATTTTGGGCAAAATCGTATAAAATTCAAATCTTTGAATTTGTAAGAAGGCAGGGTGCAAACCATTTTTCTAGACTCCCCCGCCACTCTCAACACCCCCCCCCTCCTCTCTTGTAGACCAACTTGTGTGGCCACTGTATGGCTTTATAACAAATTGTGTCATCTTTTGTGGGAATATAAACAGAAGAGAGGCAAACATTTAAACTAACCTAAACTCAACCACAATTTTTTTCTTCTCAATATCTAAGTCACCTTTGTTGTAAATTGGTCCATTTTTGACAATTGATTCTAAAATTGACTGTAATCAAAAGAACACAATTACTATTTTATGCAGGTTATTTTTCTTGTCATTTCTTCCAAAGTCTTTCAGGGAGAAATATTTTTCTAAATTTCTGGCTGAACTTAAACTGTTATAGTGCGTTCATACCACTAAATTTAGTGCAGCTTAACTATCAACCCTTCTTCGAGTCTGATTTACTGTTTTTGGGTGATCGTTCAGATAGACTAAAAAGTTAAGACAGCTTTGACAGTACCTTTGTAATCATAGGTCATAATACTGTTTTCAATGCGCATTTTGACACGCGTTCACGAGGGCTCTCTTTAGACCCTAACTAAAGTGGCTATATTAGAAAGTTTGGTCTAATTTCAATTCTACTGTTTCTATATATTTCAACTTTGAAAAGTATTGAAACACAATCTTATTTATCGTTTTCACTCTGGACAATTCATACACTTACCTTATTAAATTTATCTTTGTTTACAGAAATAATACCATTAGAGAATTTATCGAAGTCTACATTCTCTATAACATCATCCTATAAAATAAGTTTCAAGCTTTTTTATCATCTGATTACTCTACAGCTCCAGAATTATGTCTTTCTTATCTAAAGTTTAATTATTCAATCTCATGTTGTGCAATACTGACATCATAACCTGGTCAAGCTAGTCCAGAATAAGGAACTTAAAAAGTTTATGTAATTCTTCAGTAGTTTTAGCATTAAAATATTAACGGAAGGATTTTTTTAGTTAAAATAAGATAAGGCAAGGGACACATATCACTTCATTTTGTTCTACAGTTTTTAGTGATTTGAGCATCTAGTACTGTTTCAACTAAAAAAAAACCAGACTGCTCCTATAAACTTGAAGTTTCATTCCAGGTAAAAAAGTAGTACTGGTATATATTTCCCTTACTTCAGGTAAATTTTTCAATAACTGGTTGTCAATTATATCTGGCTTGAGAATAAACATTGGCTGAGTGGTACTAAATAAATAGAAAATGACAACTCATTATGGTAAGTTCAGTTCTTCTGTTTTCTTCAGATAAATTCTTAGTGCAGAAAATGATAATCAAGAATAGTATTTACAGACACTGTCAACCAGTCTTCGGGTTTACTGTTTATTCATCCAGTTGTTGGTTCTGCAAAGTGAAAAAATAAGAAGCCATCCTATTCCCTCCTAACAACAATGAGTTTAACAGGCTGGCTGTGGCTGTTGAACAGGATGACTGGAATGTCAATGAAATTTTCAACAAAACAACACGAAGTGCTGCTGTAAGTTGTTTTGGTTTGCTAGCTCCTATCACCAACCAGTAATAACACTGGGTTTGCTCTCCATCAATTTCTGATTGTATGAGGCCTATTTTAAATTACCGATACCTTTTATGTGGTCTACAGTTATTATATAAATGTTTCTCCAAATTATTATCTTTTCCAAGTGATCTTACCAGCTGAAATAACAAAATAAATATTTGCCCTATTTATGTGGCACTTTCCAGACCAAGTATGGCACTGTAAAAACTATTTACATACGATTTACATACTAGCTTAAATTGTAGGCTTAAATACTCCTCTGCCTATGCTTCTACTTCTTCCAGTATCAGTAAGAAAGGTGTTCATTGAACAAGAAAGAGTGAAGACAGAAGGATATGTGCTCACATAGCTTAATTACCCGATTTACAAGGATTTTTCTTATACAGGTAGCCATATCTGCTGTTATTACTGACAATTTATTGATTTCTATGATCAACTTGTAGGTATGTAATTATTGTGATCACATTGACCGACTGGGGGCTGACATTTTGTATGGGAGTTAACTCTAGAAAATGATCAAAAGACACAGACCACAATGGTGCTAATCAAGTCATAGTCCTGCAAGATGTTACAAAAAATAATATGAATGGAGTTTTACGTCATACTTTTCTGCAACTTATGGGTTAACGAAGACGGGAAACGCCATGCAGTGTGCGATGAAGTAATTTTTTTTAATAAACTTCTCTTTTTCGTGGTCAGATTAGAATATCTTTTTTACTGTCAATTCACAAGTTTACAAAGTAAAATTAGTAAAGCTGCTATTCTGTAATTATTGTGCTGTTCTGTAATCATTGTGCTGTTCTGTAATTATTGTGCTGCTCTGTAATTATTGTGCTGTTCTGTAATTATTGTGCTGTTCTGTAATTATTGTGGAACAATAGGCCTTGATCCACTTTGATTTCCAAAATTTATTTCACAGCATTTAAAACAATTTGTCAAACTTTGATCATGTCATCCTTTTGGAATGTTCATACAGAAATATTTCTCATCACTACCACACATTATACATATAAAATGAAGTGGTGTTTTCCTCAAAATAAATGTCATTCATCATCAAATAGTCTAACAGTTTGGGTTGACTGAATGTAGCCTACATCAGCATCCCCCAATTTCCTCAGGCCTACATCAAAATTCAATTATGCAAAATAAGCCAGTTTTACATGTGAAATTATGTAGGTCTACATTAATTCATATGGTCTATGGTGTAAGTGTAATTATAATTATCCTTTGCATTATTCCCTGAGGAGAGTCAGATTATGGAGTGGACAAGTTTTGTAGCCTGGCAAGTCTCTGACGCTAAGAAATTACCTGGCCAATCTTATCAACTTAATGCTGCTAGATAATGTTCATCTCATATACAATAACTAACATTGGCGAAGGTTGAGTCGAATGGTGCGTGGCAGAGATACAGAATGGTATATTGACAGCACCATCGTAAGGGTGGGGTCTGTGGGGGCTGGGCCCCAGCAAGTGAGAATTAAGGCCCAGCTAAATCTTCTTCAGTTCAGAGATTTACAGAGTTTTTGTACAAAACCAAATGATATAGATTTCAATACGTTTTTGGCACCTCAAAATTGTCATAAATGAATTCTCTGGGCCTTTAATTCTTCAAATTTACAAACTCTGAGCCCCAGCACCAAATCATTCCTGGCAACGGGGCTGCATATTTCAATTGAGATATCATAAGAGTGAACATTCCTGCCTCATTAGCATTAGAAAATCCACCACAATAGCCACGGTAGTCATAGTGGAGCTCAAATTCCACAAATATTTTTAGACCGAATAATAAATGAAAACAACCAATATTAGCATCACATAAAGCTTTATTTCTGGAAGCGCAATATTGTCATTACTGTAGCATAATAATAATAATAATAATAATAATAATAATTAGAAGTAAAGATAAGAGATATAATATATAAGATAGAATCAACATTGTAGTAAATTTCGCCTAAAGCACTTAAACAATGACAGTAACATATAATGTTGCACATTAATAATGAAAGAAAAAACATTTCTAGATAGCATTAAATTGTACTAGAAAAAGCTATTAGCCTTAGAGACAAGATTTTTAAACTTATACATTATAATTCGCTTGGCGTGTATGTATAACATATCAACATTCGCAAAAAACAAGACAAAGCTTATTGTTTTGAATATCTTTAGAAGAGACAAGCTAGGTGATAAAAATTACATTTGGAAATAAACTAGTAGGGTTAATATTTGGACTGAATTAAAATATTCTAATATTACATAAATATCATTGCAGGTGTAAAAATGTAAATTTTGAGCTAGATATCAAAATGAAAATGACCTGCAGACAGAGTAACAATACCCAAGACTATCATAAGTATTTTCTAGTAATTTGTCTCAACCATTTTTAAAAATATCTTTAAAAAACAATTTGAATATTTAAAAACAGAAACAAACTGATGTATTAATCTCTTGACTCCTATAATATCACACAATTTTATTCAAGGCATGCATATTTAGGTAATTTAAAGGAATCTGATTGGATGGCATTCTCACCTTAGACTAACCAATCAAAGTTCTAATCGATATTAAAGATAAGACAATTATTCAGATGTTTGCAACAACAGACCTTGGATTTGTTTCTCTAATACATGTACATTGCTTTTGGAACAAAACATCACCAATTCGACAAAGGTAAAATAGTAACAGTAAAAGTCTGTGTCCAGGATAGAACTATATCAATAGTTCACATTTCAGAAAAACTACTGAGGACAAATATAATTATGCCCATTCAGAGAGGTTTACGATGCAAGTCCAATGTGATTTGACTCCAGATCAACTGTTCATGGATACATTTGAAAATATCCCTGGATGTGCATAAATACCTTTCCCTGACAATATACTTTGTTTCCTATCTAAGAATAAAGGAAGATTTTATACAAATCTAGACCTCACTCAATCAGCCTGACTCAAAATAAGGTTAATGTGAATCAAATCGCAAAAGCAATTGCCCAGAGAAATCAAGTGAATATACAACTGGATTAATTTTGACTAATACTTTCGCCATTAGTCCTATAGACACAGACACAACCCATAACAATATTAGTATACAAGTATATCTATATAGATAGAGCAATGATTTAGAGTGTGGTATTAAGTTATAGATGCACAGATATAAAGCTTTTGTGTATTTTATATAATAAACAGATAATTGTGTATTTGATACTAGTAACAGTAATGAGTCAGTGATTTGAACCAGTTTGGGTTAAATTTAACTGTGTTAATTTCTTGGTTAAGTGTTAGTAAAAAAATAAATCTTGATATTTTTCGACATTGGTTATTTCCTTCACAAACATCCTTACAAAGCTTAAATTAAACTATCTGTAGTACTTATCAGAATTGAAATCTGATGTCCACTTTACTAACAATTATTTACAATATCATGGTCAGTTAGGACTTTTCATGTCAGGTTACTGCCTGTGAGATTTTTTCGTAATGTCCAGGAAGTGATAACAGTCTAAACAGTCTTTAGTTTAAATAACAAACAGCGGAACCAGGCATCAATTTTAAAAAGTGATACAGGTAACTTAAATTGAAAACTGGTAAAGCAAGTATTTAAATAAATAATAAAACAATTTTTATTCTGGTCATTCCTAACTCATTACTGTACCATGTGAACGGACGGGCAAACCACAGACACCACTCTTTAAGTATTAATCAAGCTTAATAATAAGATTAATTAATAATCCCTCAAATAATACAAAAATAAAGACAACTATATCATTTACAAAAAACATCACGAATACAAAGCAATTTTATGTCAAAAATCACAATTTTTATTTTGACAATTAAAATTTGGCCCCATCTTTAACTTCATACGCTGGTGGTATCATTTGTTTAAAACAAACATATTTTTGTAAATATTAAAACAAAAACAATACAAAAACAAATAATAAGAAAAAAAGAATTAAATCAAAAACAATACTAAGAATAATACAAAAGAATATCATGCTTTTAAAAAGCGACATGGAAAGCACATTATATGTCTACTTAAAGCCTAACTAAGTTATATAATATTTAATCTACATATAGAAATAATAATATACATTGAATAAAATAAACTTCTTTGGTCTGTCATGTTTTGTGACATGTGTCGTTTGGTTTTGGTTAATATGATTTGGTTTGCATGATAATAAAAATTTGTACAAGAGTTTTAACATGATATCTTATTCCACTGTTACTTCAACTAGTCAATTTTAATATCTAGGTAAAGGGCATCACTTCTCAGGTTGAAAAATTCTACAAATAGATTTTTTTAAATTTAAAAGGTTAATGTCTGTATCCAGGTTAAATAATACTTGCTGTTAAGTTTTAAACAGACATTATGTTAATCAAAAACTAAGGTCGGATTTAAATTCACCAAGGTAAGATGGCTAACTAAAGGGAACTTTATCTGCTGCTAAAGCAACCATTTTGAGGCCAATTTTCAATGGGAAAAAGAAACATTTTAATATTGCAGCTTTTAAATATTTAAGAAATATCAACTTTAACTTTGACTTATCAATATAAGGCAATCTATCTTTAATATTAGTCCTAACACTCAGTTATTTACACTTTATTGTTAAATGCCTGGGGGCAGACAGAGAGAACAATTTAAAAATTAATTTTAAGTTAAGTTACAGATTTACATATCATACAAAAAACTTAAGTCTGAATAACATGAACTTTTATGTTGACTATAGTACCACTATAAGACAATTTTATGGAATCTACCATGTTCCTTTAGCAACGGTCCAATGATTAACATGAAGTGTAGTGATTGCAGATATTGGTGTCAATTTCAAGATTTGATGGCTCTCTAAGTACCTTACATGTGCAAAATCTCCAATATCATGATGGCAATATTTCTTTGATAATATATAGTTTTCCACTACCCTGTTTCATTTCGATTCAATCTGAAGCTTAAACTTATGTCAAAGTAAAAATTGGAAAATTTTGATTTGTGGTAATTTGCATCAAGAGGAGGCAACTCATAGAATATTGCTGTATTCGAACATTTTCATCAAGAAATAATATCATTTAAATAGTGATCATTGAGAATTAACATATCAAATTTAACTTTATCTTAACTTATCATATATTTTTACTTTGTGACCTAGGCCAGTGCTTTTATGATCATTATGTTCTCATCACCATCTAACAGAACAAAAATATATCAAGATTTTAATCAATTATTTTAATTTTATTTTATTAAAATATAGAGGTATATATCAATTAGCTCTAGACTCTCATGTTTCCAAAACATATCTTCTCATTGTTAATTCTACATATTTGCATATATATGAAAATTTGTTTTTTTATTTTTAAATATAATCGGATGTCAAATTAAAGAAACTAGTCAGACAAATTTATTATTTAGTAATATCATATAGCAGCAGTTTTTACATTTCTAATGAAGTATTTATCATGCAGAATGGAATAACATGACATATGCCATAAACAGAGTTCATAAATATGCATAAAATAGAAATTGTCAGAAGAGAAAACCTTGATATGTATAACATGTCTTATCAAATATGAAACTCATTAGCTTCAGATATTTTGAAAGTCAGATAATCAGTATATTCAATTTGCTATTGTGAAAATAAAAAAATATGGAACCCTTATGTCGTATTTGTTTATAGCTCAAGGGAATTAATTTAAGTAATTCACAGTATTCTTATTACTGTCTATCTACTAGAATTAATTTTCATATGAAATGTGGTTTCCATCTTGCCATTGGATGCAGTAATTTGATCACAGTAAATTTTATCACACGGTAAATTGATCATAGTATATTGTTCATAGTGTATCAAAATTATAACAATTTCTGTGACAAATCTACTAGGTCAATTTTACTTGTGACCAATTTGCCTGTGACCAGTATTCTGTGACCAGTTTGCAGTGAACAGACAATATATAGCATTTCCAAACCAGGGTGCCATTTTATGGTGCTTTATCAAATTTCTAGGGTTCCATATTTTTCAAGTGAACAAAATTTGATATTCAAATCCTTTGTGGCAAGCCTTGTCATGTCATGCATGCGCAATTTGAAATAAAAAGAGTTAAACAAAAGTATATAAATGGTAAATAAGTGGTTACTGTGAATATATAATAATAATAATAATAAGTTGATATAGATCACTAACAAAAAAATAAACACAAATAAACAATCATTAGATTGTCTTTCACAATACTTTTAGTATTTAAATTTAGAGCAACAAAGAATACCTAATTGAAAATCTAAGTCCAGAAAAAACTAGATGAGCAGTGTAGGAAACAACAACAATAATCTGCCATTAAATGATGTCTAAATAATGCTAATGATGAAATGAGATAATTAAATGTCATGTTTTAACAATAGTCAACAATGGTTTATGAAAATGTGATTTGATCTATTAGTTTTGTATCATTGAAAATCAACACTCACAATTCTAAAATGAATTTACATGTTTTTGCCCTATACATATGAGAAGCTTCGTTGATTTGTTCTCTTTCAGCTTATAGGTATATTATTTGAATTTAAATACTTTTTTATCCACAAGGCATCTTTTGACAAACCATGCAAAGAATATCTCAGATGCACATGAAAGCTTTGTTAAATTTTAAATTCAGGAATCAAGTCACTGACATGTCTATAGCAGACATGTCATAAATATAATACCTTTATAACAATCAAAATCATTTCCTTTTTGGTTCATCTGAACTTAGTAAAATTTATTACTTTTGTTAGAATATAAATATTAGTTTCTTAACTTTCACACTTTATCAAAATTGCATATGAATGTGCAAAAATTGTTGAATTTACATCGTTTTACGTAAGGCTATTGTTTAATTTGTCTTCATAACTTTTGTAGCTCAGACTTAGTTTTTGTTCATCAGTTTTTATTTTCAAATATCTGCCACCAACATTAGTGTCACATATATCAAATGGAAAGAATTGAAATTTACAAGCTAGATATCTTCTAGATCACTGTGACATATGATATAAATGAAACAGTTTTTATAAATCCATATATAATATTAAGATGAAGCCATATTTTTTAATCAGAGAGAAGTTCAGTGATAATGAAATTAATTTCTATTTCTAACCATTGTGACAGGTATTTGACATGGTAGACATAAGAACAAATGAGTCAAAAACCTTCAGGATAAATTTGATTTAGAAAAAATAAAATATCTGGATGTATTTTTTTTCAAATACAATTCAAGGTTTTGGACACTCTTGGAGAACTATTGTTGGAATTAAAACATTATGGTTATAGTTATAAAACAATGTTATTTTCCCTATAACTCAACATTAATGAATATTATCAGATCAATGTTACCAAACCATAATAGGTGGATGGTCTGCAATCACTCTCATCAAATCAAATCGTGTATCTTTGGTTATATCTTAGTGATACTTTGGTCTAAAATGAAAGGATGGATGAATATGAATGAATGAAATGATTGATATCACAATAAAGCTATATGATGTAACTTCTAGGAATATAATATATAATATGTAATATTTGTAGCTGCATATAGAACATTATACCCAGGGCAGGATAGGAGAAGCCATTTTGTGTCTGTCATTTTGTTTCAAAAGAAATATGGAGCAGTTCAAATAACCGCTGGCAAATTTGAATGTTTATTTTATGATTTTTGATAAATGGGGCCCTGGTCCATAGAGGGTACCTTTATAAACTTATTTTGTATTTTTAAGAAAAATGACAATGTCAACAGTTCTTCACATGAACATTTTCAAGAAAAGGTTCTGGAAAACTAAAAAGAATGGTATTTTTTCCTCTACATTTGCTTCTCCTAACATGTTCAAGGTATTAGAAAACAATCTTATCTTAACATTATCTTTTCAAGGCACATCGTAACTTTTGGTCAAACTAAAATCTTCATATCAACAAATAGGCCATTTAATATTTATTTTACAAAGTGATTTCATCACTAAAATAAACACACACTCTTTTGGACCTGAAGTTAGTTGGCATATATCAGATTGAATATCAAACTTTCTCTGGCTAAAAAATCAAAGTTATTAATCATACAAGCCTGTTGTAATATGCCTGAAACACACCACTAGCATAAGTGCTGAACTGTCAGAAGACAGAAGCACACATTGCAGACTACATAATGTATCATCAGCTAAATTCAGGTCCAAAACTTTACAATTTGACTTTGTTTGACCATAGCTTTAACGGAACGGATCAATTCTTGGAATTTAATCTATAACATTTCACAAAAATATTCCTAGAATTTGAGCCATTTCATTAAAATCTCTCACTCATTACATAAATTTCACAAGATTAATCATTTTCAAATTTCAGAAAAGTTCCAAATGCAAATGTTATAATAATACACTGGCTACATTAAATTATATACAGTAAATGAAACATACAATAATATTAATCTGTATCCAGATGCAATTTCAGGAATGGTACCTGCTGGCATTCAGATGACATTTCTAAGTGGAATTGGTTTGAGAATTTTTGTCAATGCTGTTCTTCCCCATGCTGATTGATTAATTACAGACTTTGTTTCATAAACCTCATGCTTTCAACTAGCAAAATTAGGATACATTAGGCCCTACCTCGTCTGCCAAAATGTAATATGCACCCATAATGCAGGAATTTTTAACCTATTTCTTGATTGCTGAGACACTGTATAAAAGCTACATTCAGATTCTAATGGACCAAAACACGCTTAATCTCTTGTACCTGTTAAAGCATAAAATGACTAATGTCTTGTCTTGTGAGGTTCCTGAAAACAAGCACCATATTTGCAGGAACTGAATACAGATTAATAGTTATACTCTAATCAACTACATGATGTTATATTTTGATTAACAAACCTGCAGTATGATCATACTTTGTTTACAAATACAGCTATATATCATCTCCTGTCAACAAAAACATTAAAATATCCTTTTAAAGTGTGACCACAAGTAAACAAAAATATTAGACAAAAACTAAACCTTAATATTGATGAATGTACAAAGCTAATTAATGAAAAATGTAAACTGATGACTATGTCCTATAATTAGTTTGGACATCAAAGACAAAAGCATTGAGTATTATATATCTCAACTACAATAGCCACTACTATAATGCTTAAAGCATAACAATTATATTTACAATTAGAGCAAAATTTCATCTATGGCCTAATACCTTTGATTTGCCTTTGATTTTTCTTAACTTAGTCACTTAGTGACCAATATTACAGACAGCTATTTGTTGAAATACTGCATTTAATGTATAAGATCATTCAAAAGATCTTTTTTAACCTTGAGCACTCTCCAGAGTTAAATGGTCATCTTTCCTATACCACCATGCATTTAAATTGCCAATGTTTCACCAATGCAGATAAATTCAACAAATCATGAAATTAAGAGTTTTGAAATCTAGTAAAAAATGTTAAAATGATAAAAATGAATGATTCTTTGGTAGTAAAAAAAACGTAATACCAACAATTTGTGCCTTATTAAACATAAGTTGTACCAAAATATATAGTTTAATAATAGTTAGATAAAAGTTCTAAATTGAGCTAAATTGTCTGAAATATTAGTTCAACAAAAATTGTTAAGACATAACTATGAATGAGCCAAAATGTTTGATACCTTTAAACTGAATAAGATTGTTTGATTTGTAAGGTTATATATGTATGACAAGAATAATTCCATAGTTTTACTGCTTGAAGTCCTAATTCATATTCTTGGCTTAACAATGTTTCTTCCGATACTGAAACCCCTACATTTCCTATTTGAATTTGTGACCAATTGAATTTCAAGCCCATAGCATATGAGCCAATTTCTTTGAAAGGTTGGGATTCCAGATGATGAAGACTTTTGGACAGTTTGGGCCTGTTTCTAAAAAATTTAACTTCAATTACGACGTCAAGAGAATACAACAGAATTCAAAATTAGTCTTAATGATTGACTACCAAATGACCAAAACACTCAAATCAATCTAATATAAGTCTTCATAAAATCAGGCCTTTACAGCAGTAAAATTATTGAATTTGCTCTGGTAATAACTACAATATGGTTAAACACCATCAATGTTAGTAAAAATGTTTTGTTCTAAATGCTATAATGATTAATGAATATACAATGGACAATTTTGATTAGTTCAAGTTATCTTTGGTTCTGCATTTAATCATATACAAAAAAAAATATTAACATAATATCTTGATTGCCTATCAAGACACAAACAAAATATTGGACCCAAAATGTTGTTGTTTGTTGGGAACCACTATCATACAATAAAATACACAAAATACTGAGGAAAATGAACGTATAAGGAGCTCCTATTTTGTTTTAAGTACAGTTGGGGCAAACCTTTTATTGTGTACATACAGTACACAGTCATATATATATGTACATAGTATGAGCATAATAAAATGAAAAAAAAAAAGAAAAAATAATGAAAATTAAAATATACTTCAAAGAAAAGTAAAAATCAAATATTATATTGTATATACTGCAGACGTTTTTCAAAGATTTTTTTTCCAAATTGCTTATTTAGGCTTAGTAGCTACACAACCAAAAACATAATATACTAAATCAAGGGCAATTCTGTAAAATATACCTTTCATGGAAATCATGTTGATTTCATAAATATCTGAAAATATTCAGACAAATTTATATTCTTAAAGAAATTACAAATCTCCAGATTAGCTAATACATACAGTAATCTAAATTAGACAATGTAAAAGTCAACCCAGACATGTTCAGATAGAAACGGATATATATTAGTTTTATTTCTACAGTTTAATCATATGATGTTACTTCATAGTTTTATTGATTTTTACAATATGCAGTCGGTAAGAATAACTAATCTACATTTGACTTGTACATCATGTCTGCAACTTCAAGTCTTTTTACTGAAGATAAGTAATTTGTATCCATGCAACATATAAAAAAATCCAATTTGAAACGTGTACATTATAGATATCTTAACCAATTTGAGCTTACAGACGATGCTATTTTGCTCTTGCAATATATCATTTCTGATAATGGAAATTTCACCTTTGATCACAAATACCTATTTGGATCATATTATAACCATGCACAATACCATTAGGTTCCATTGTTCTAGCTACAGTTTTATATGATAAAATACAATATATTATAATAAACTTTGAAAAATGTCTGCAGTATACATCTATATTAAATGTTCATGTGCTCTTTACAACCAAACCAAATGTTACAAGGCCCTATTAAATTTGTTCTAGTAGACTAACACAAGGCACTCTGAGAAATTTCATGTAAATTTTACGTCATAAAACAAGAAATGCATCTTTCCCTTTATATTATCAATTTAACAACAAGGCGCAAAAAAGCCAATTCTATTTCCGAAGTTAATTTCGTTTCTATTGTGTGTTCACTTAATAGTACAGACTTCAAAAAGATTAAGCTTATGTCATTTATGTATGTGTACTTTTTAATCTGTAGTTTTTCAACATTATCCATGATTTTTGTAAAAATCAATGAAATTACAAATTTTACGACATAACTTTTAGTTCAGTGGAAAAAAAAATCATTTCTATGTGACTTAAATTAACAAAAAAATATCCCAGTGCAATGGAATTAAAATGCCATTTTTCTAGAATTTATGTAGGTTTAAGATCAATTGTTTTTTCTTTAAATATTTAGAAATAAACAAAATTAAAGATTTTGAAAACTAGATTTGATCTAGTATAATCAAATAACAGAAAAATAAAGAAGGTTGTTTATATACATTAAAATGAAACAAATTGAGTATTAATGATATAACTAAACAAAAAAAATCTAAAAAAATTCATGCAACAATTTGCCATGAAATCACAACAATTGTATAATATTTGAAGAATTAAAGTCTCCATTTAATGTTTAACTTCTGAGACTTTTTGATATGGCACAAATCAACGTTGTAGTAGTTCTCTATCTTAACAAACAAAATAATAAACATAATCTTTCAGACTAAATACTTCATTAAATGCACAACTAATCAACTCTTTCATTAAATGCAATCAAGGTGCATCCGACCCCAAAATAGCACTTTTACTGAATAACATTAACAGTTTTTGTCACTTGATGTGACTGGTCAAATGGCAGTTAAAATCAACTCTATCTTTACAAGATATCTTACAGATCACACATTTAAATGGATCTGTATCATGCGAATGGAAACCATTGTGTAAGAGATACAGTGTACAATCTTCAAATATGATATGACAATGCTCACATTTATATACCTTTCCCTTCATCAATAGATAGCTAACGAGAGCTTGGTCTTCAGCATCATTCTGTTGGTCCTTGGGTAAAGTTGGTATGGAGGAGGTTGACTGAGGCATCTCCTGTTCACTGCTGGTACTACTGCTGTACCGTCTCATAGGATGACGCTGTTTCCTAGAACTGGATGATGGCATCATTCTGGTATTAAGATTTAATCTCTCAATAGAAGCTTTGGTCTGTTCGTCACTTTGGTTTTCAGCTCCATCAGGTGATTGAGAACCAGTGTCACTGGACTCACCAGAGGGAATTTGTATCTGATTCGACACATTCACCTCCATGTCCAGTTCATTGTTATGTTGTCTTTCTTCAGCATCTTCCTCATGTTCTGGCTCAGGTTCATTCTCATGGTCATTTCCTTTGTAGTGGATCATGGATGGTAGCTGAGGTTCTGGCTCCAACCTTCTGATCTGACTAGTGGTACTCACAACATCATTCCTCTCAATCAAGGGCGAGCTCATCTCAGGTGATTTCAGCTGGGAAGATAAAGCCATACTGGTGAAAAACTGCTGTCTTACTCCCAAATATTCTGCTTCTGGCAAGGAGAGCGTTGGAGCTGAGTACATGCTTAAAGGAGCAGGGAAATTTGATGCAAAAGTTGATACTGTTGGAGAACGAAAGGGCAATATGGATGAAAAAGGAGGAAGCTGTCCTTGACTGGGGTGAAACATGTGTGGTGGAGAGATGTATGAGGTTGAGTCCAGTGACGGAGGTCGTAAATCATATCCATTCTGTCGATCATCCTCTCTATCATCAAATTCATGTGGACTTCCTCCATTGGAACTAGTCATAGAGTCTTCATACATCAGTGAATCTGGTAAATTAGGATGACTTGCCATATGTTGCTGAAGTTCTTGCCATTTGGTAAATGTGGCATAACAGACATGACATCTCTGTATGGTATCAGTGAGGTGTCTTCTCTCATGCATTCTATAGCTTCCGCTTTGAGCAAATTGTCGTCCACATACTTTACAGATATAAGGCTTTTCTCCAGTATGTATTCTTTCATGAGTTCTCAGGGTGCCGATTTGTGTAAAGCTCTTGCCACAAGATCCACAAGAATAGGGTCGTTCTCCTGTATGTATCCTCTTGTGAGTGCTCAGACTGCTTTGACTAGAGAATACTTTACCACAGATCTTACATATGACAGGTGGCATCATTTCTAGTTGAAGACGATGTTGGAGAGCAGTATGATTGAGTGGTGAATGTATCATCGGTGGTCTTGAATCATATGGTTTATTTTCTTTGGGAGAAGCTGGAGACTTGGGTTGACTGGTATGTACTCTTTCATGTTTCTTCCAATTACTAGGATCACTGAATCGTTTCCCACAAACACCACAGGCAAAAGGTTTCTCCCCAGTATGTAATCTTTCATGAGCTTTGATATAACCTGCTTGAGAAAAAGTCTTACCACAGTACCGACAAGCTAACTTACTGCCACAGTTGAGATTGTTCATGTTGACTCCAAGTACTTTATCACTGTCATTATTATTAGTAGTTGGACCCAACCTCTTCATACCATTCATATCTTCATCCTTCTTCATCTCGTTCGGGGACTGTAAATTATGGGGTTCATGTCCATATGTATCTGCCATCATGTTTTCGGTTTTTAGTTATGGTCTTGTAGCGTCAGGAAAGGGTAGCAGGTGGGGAGGGAAGGCATCTGTACCTGAAATATAGAAAATATAAATTTTAGATGAAGAGAATAGAAAAACTTCTTGTCCATTCATACCGGTATTGGCCTACCCAAATAGAGTAGAAACTGTCAAGATCTGAAACCAAAATAACCAACTAGAATTAAAAGTAAAAATCTGCGGTATCAGTTTTGAGTAATTATTTGGCTAGTTACATGAGAAATTAGTACCATTCCTTGCTTTTGTAGTACAAAACAAGTCAACGATGTCAGCCTACATAGTCATCATCATTACATAAATTTCTAACAAGTCTTGTCATTTATATTAATCATAAACGCCTACTAACACTGCACACGTTACAAAACTTGGCATGTCACATCATTAGACAACTTACACGAGACAAGAAAAAAATAATTTAAACAGTTTCATTGTGAAATTCTCTTGCCATTGACCTTCCCTGTAACATTTTAGAACTCAAAACTTATATGAGGAATCATATCTAAACTATATGAAATTACAATTTTTAATTATGATGACACATAGCCAAAAGATCAAAATTCTTCATTAAGTCAGCTTTCACATTTAATTACATGGTATTCTGAACTTAATGGCAACCCAATAATCAATTCATTCAGTCAATTTTCTTTCATTTCATCACCGTGTTTCATATTTCAAATTTATATACCGGTAACAAAGGTAGAACAAATGTTAATCTAATTGGTATTCAATTTTCAGAGACTCAACAACTCCTATTATAATTAATATCAAGTGACACAATATAAAGGTACTAATTGCATCCATCATTGCAAACGCGCTAGAATATCTCCAATAACATGCACATTTTAAATGAATACACAGGATGTGTAAGATTGATGGAAAAAATAAATATATAGACCCAGAATATGTTAAAAGAATTTTTGTGAAGGGGGGACAGGATGGGGGGTGGGGGACAGGATAGGGGGAGGGAGGACTTGAAAAATTCAGACACTTAGAGTTTTGTTCCCATTGATTACAATTCATTTGATCGTTAAATATATAAGAAATAGTTTGCTTGATTTGTACAATGTTTCATAAACCTTGAAGTAGATAGCTGTAGTAGGTTACATACATTTTAGTAGGTTGCATTTTAGAACTAAATATTTGTGTCATTTGTAGACAAGGTACAAATTTTAAACCTTCAAAAAAAAAATAACTCACAAAGCATACATTGACAACACTGAAATTGATCTCACACCAAACTATCTTATATATCAAATCACTGAGTTAAGACAAAAATTGAAGTTTTACCAATAAATGTTTCTGGGTGAATCAATATTGTAAATTCCACAACTGCACAACTTAGTCCTTTTTTCTCTCAACTTTTGTTATATCAAACATTTTGTACCAAGACAGACTGTGAGAAGAAGGTCATGGCAAATCAAAAGAAAGGGTTTAGATGTGGCACAACATGTAATCTTTGATAAATATTTTATTGTCTTAGTAATCACATCGTTGTTGAACTATTGTTACTAAAATGATACATATTTACTTTCATCAATGTGTCAACACAATACACAAAATCTAGGTGTATTTGTATAATCAGTGTTATATAGCCCATCAAACATTCCAAATAAATAAATACATGTATACACTTTATTTAATGATTTAAGATTTACTCTACAAACATGGTGTATATATATCATCAAGTATAGGTTTTGTACGAGTAAACTTATTTAATAGTTTACTGATAGTAAATGTTAGGAAAATCTTTTTATGAAATACAAATTATGCCTAATAGACACTGTTATTCTAGTAAGTAACACCAATATAATTGTCGAAATATTTGCATAAGCAGCTGATACTGTACATAATTGCAGATATCTATCATTTTTCAGAATTAAAATCTGAGGTGCAGTTCTTCTGTAATTTTCCATAGATCTGAAGACTGTCCTGTCATTACTTGTCAGAACTAAAAACATTTGCAAACTTTATAATAATAATATAATATGATCAGACATTGTTTTAACCACCCATTATTTTTTTAATTCCCACTTAAAGGTTTTGTCTATAACCTTACTGAACTACTCCACTGAATAGATACCAGTATTTCTATTTAGAAATATTTATTTCTATCTTTAAATCCATTATCTTCAGGATACAAGTTGCACCTAACTTTTCTTTTCTATAAATGTTCTTGAAGATTGTTTACCTATAAAGATACTAGACATCTGATTCTATTTATGATAAAGTTAAATTAAAATGAAATTACATAAAATGGACCTTGAGGTTGTGAACCTGGTTGGGCTATACCATGCAGTGTGCAATGATGGAAATCAACTAAAATTAACTTACTCTTTCAATTTCAAGGAGATCTCAGAGTCTTGGTTTATTGTACCATTCCAACAACTAGACATGTGCCGTTTTCCATGACAGTCCTTCCAACCTGCATTACTGATAGTGAAAGCAGGTTGAAATATCTAAAGGTATTATTTCAGATAATGCTGGAATCCAACCCTGAACTTTCAGTTTAGCTAGCAACCATCTAACACACTGTGTTGTCGATGACCCCAAATTACAGATAAAAGTCAACAGTTGTCATAATACCTGCTTCTACTAGCCAATAAAACTCATGAATTTCATAATGGGAATCCATCTTTAATGTGTCTCTGAATATCTCACTTCTTTTTAAATGAAAGTGAATAACCTGCCTAGTTAATTCCAGACTATTATAGTTGGAGGCAAAGCTTTGTCAGAAGTTTTTTTAAAACATGTATTTCTCTAAAGATCTATATAATTTCTGCAAAGAATAATATCCACTCTCTTTCCTTTTTTTTATGTAAAAAGCCTAAGGATGTAAAAGTATAATTTCAAAATCTCAGTATATAAAGAGTGACTTTAAAACCATGTTAGTACTGGTACATGTACATTAATGTCTCAAATAAAAACCTATATATATGTTTCAGAGCAGCTTGACACAATCAGAAATAGAACTTATATCTCTGAGTTTTTAAAACATGTATATCATATTAAAAGATGACAGTGTCAGACTATTTTATTAGATGAGTAGAGGAGAAATTTACAAGAATTCAATTTATTCTCGACAGACAGTTTCACGATATTTAATATTGTGCATGTCAATGATGCATTTCTCAATGTCTTATTAGATTTTCAATTTATCAATTTCCAGAATATGTAGAATACTTGTCTATATATTGAATAAGTGCAATTTAAATTAATTCAGAGAGTCTTGTCTGCATGAAACATTATAATTCAGTTTTTTGTAATAACATATCTCTTCAAAAGAAAAAAATTTCTGAATATCAATGTTTATATAATGTCTTTAATTGAGCTCAAGGACACTAAATCTAATAAAACATGATGATCAAACTATGTTGGTGTCAGAGGAGTAAGGGTTGTTTTCATCAGAAAGGGAATCTGTGGCGTGTGGATACAGGGCCACACGGATGGCTGCCAAATCTGTGGCTTAGCTAAGATTTTGTTGATGTTAGAGAGTCACGGTGGAGGGTATTGGTGGCCTCTCCCTGGTAAGCTGTTGAAGTGACAGTAGAATAATTTTTGATTTTTGATGGTCCAAATGGGGGGAGGAATAATGACCCAAAATAGCACTGTCTGAATATGCCCTGAAGGAAATGTTTCTCGTATTCTCAATATCAAATAACTTCACGTAGCCATATTTGATTCATGGTGTTCTCTCTAGGTTTTATGGAATATCATGGAGATGTTGAGCATCTTGTACTTGATGGATGCTACAGAAAAAGCGTAGGCTTACTCAATGAATATATTTACATTTCTTAAAGTTAATGTTTGGGATATCTTTACAATCACAGGAGCTATCAGATAAACCTTTTCACGCTGCACATAAATCTGTAGGTTTTTGATTGCATTGTGAGATAAATTTTATGATAAATATTTGATAATTTGATAAATGCTAATATTTTCACTTATAGTTTCAAATTTGTCTATATTATATATAGAATTACAGGAAATGTTCAGCATTCTCTCACCTATTTTTACAAGCTACCTACAACATTCATCATATTATCTTCAATGTCAAACTATTACAATCTTCATACTTATATACTTATACCTTGACTACAATAGTCACCTTTCTTGCTTCATGAAATGTTGTAAATGCAGTGATTTGATTGGATTGTACGCTAGTGAATACAGACAAGTCTGTGAACACAAAGCCATAATGTATAAAGCATTTCTGTTGAGGGTTCTGATTGGTTGTAATCCCTGGCGTACAATCCAATCAAATCGCTGCTATCCATGATTCAAAAAAGGTGACAGTCAAGGTATAAGTTCGAAGTTCGTAATAGCTTGACCATGTGAAAATGTCATCATAAATAATAAATTTTCAAAATGTTCAAGAATAATATATTCAAAAATATTATTTAAGTACTGTGACTAAAATTACAGATAAAACTGTCATCATAGGCATAATAATATGTTGAGACTGTGTCAGAGTATTGTTTATTTAATATTAATAAGGTGTTGGTGTAAATTAATAAATCATTTTAAAACATGAAATATAATATTTACCTATTCATAATTAACTATTCTACATCTTTTTAATAGGCTACACAATCACTCTCACTGGTTTTCATAATCTGATATTATGGCAATCAGAGAAATAAGATTAAATGAAATCAAATTCATATCTCTTTGTTTAATATTTCAGTTGGGAGGATAGTTTTGGCAAGATTAGCCTACTCCTGTCGATGAGTTATCACTGAGTTAATGAGTACTATTAAAACTTTAAAAATAAAGCTTGATTTTAGCAGTTATGAGATTTTAAATCAAACACCTTCATTCCCTACAATTCAACAAAACTGCTTAGATGTTAATACTCTCATCACTTTCAGGCTCTAATTGTTATGTGCAAGTAATGCTGCTGCAGAAACAATCTGAAATGCTACAATATAACCTATTTCCTTACAAAAAAATCACTAATCTATGGTTTTACGTGATATGTAAGCATATTTTGCAATTAGTGAGGTCATCAAACACTGTCCCCATCACACAGAAAAAATTCAGAAAACCTCTTTACAATCCCTATAAAACTATTAACTACAACATAGAAAAACAAACAGTTCATAGAAAAGGAGGTGACTTTCACCTTACCATGGAAATACATCATCTATATGTTAACAAGAACATACTCATGGGGATGCCACTTATAATGGAATTTTGCATGTCTGCATGAACTTGTTAGTCTTACAGCTTTTACAGTGTGTTAATTATGGAATATGTTCTGAAGAAAAGGAAAATTATGTAACATTTACATGTTTCAGGCCCTGATGATAGCAATCACACGTAAAGAATTTAATAAGAATTTATCTAAGATAAGTACGGTAACATAAATTGGAGCTATTTATGAATGTATAACCACTTTATTTTTTGGATTTGTTTATAAAGTTTACTTTGCTAGAAAACATATTTTATCAAAATATGTTAGTATCTTTCTCTCTATTTTATACTGTTAATCAAGGGTTGAAGTATGACACTGGACTGACTCACCTATGTAGTGGCCTTGGCATCAGAATGTTTGTTACATAAAGGTATTGTGCTCATTGTTTGAGAATCAATACCAATTTCATTCCAATGATCATTACCCTTATAGACAACATAAAATCTATCTTGGCTATATCCATGAAGTCAACAAAATATATTGAGAAAATATTTTGCCATTTATGTAAGAATATGCCAAAAACAAAAAAAAATTTTCACTTAATGATGTGACATCATAGACCACTGAATGAAGCCAGACTTTTTCTTCATTGGACCATAAATAATATTAATGTCACTACTGTCAAGTGAAAAATAATTGTCAAGTCTTTATACATGTATATAGTTACATAATATATCAGGAAGCTTTGACTTTGGAAGCTGCTTCCTTGTGAGAAATTGTGTAACTAGATTGCATTAGACTTCTGCATTTTATTTCATTCATTTCCAAAACAAGTCTACCTTTTGTCTGACCTCAAACACCTTTCAAAAGTGGGTACAAGCTCTATGAAGATTTTACCTACATTTCGGCTTACACACTGATTGATGTTAAAGGGATGGAAAAGAGGTTTTCTAAAGTTTTCATTTGTATCCAGGACACTGATAGCATCAATTGCACCATTCCAGTCAGATGTCTGTTGTTCCTGCAGTGAGTTCACTAATATTGCTCATATTCAA
Source organism: Lottia gigantea (assembly GCF_000327385.1). NCBI lineage: Eukaryota > Metazoa > Mollusca > Gastropoda > Lottiidae > Lottia > Lottia gigantea. The sequence continues at coordinate 1,594,558 of NW_008709380.1, forward strand.
TTTTGGCCACTTCACCGCAATTTTCAATAAAGCTGTCTTGATGAAGGTTCTTCATCTGAGGTAAGTGCTGGCAGCATGAGATGAGATTTGGTCCGTCTTCAACAGAGTTATTTCACTGTAAATTTCCCTTAATAGTTAACCCATATATTTATTCACTATACTAAGTCTATGAGCCTACATAATGGCTGATTTATATGCCCTCAAGAGGCCAACTTCAGACATTTATTTTTTTAAAATAGTTAAATTTTTTATCTAATGACAGAATAATTATGCATCAAAATGTATTAATACATGTACATATTTAGATTCAACATGAAAATTTGTAACTTGGGACACAATATCTGTCTGATAGATTAAAATAGTTACTAACATTTACTTAACATATCCATTGCTTAGAATATCACGTCTGATAATCTGACATAGAATTAGAAAAATACTGAAAACAATTAGTATAAAGAACCCAGTGGCAGCCCAGTGGGGGTACAGGGAAGGGGGGGTCCATTTTAACCCATGAAAAATAGTTTCGTCCAAATCGTTACCCCATTTTCTTTGCTACAAATTCAAAAATATGATTTTGTATGTTTTTGCCCAATAATATGTGTTAAATGCAGAAATGCCTCATTTTGAAGTTAGCTTTGACAGTTTACCCCCCATGGAGTGAGCCTGCCCTCTATTTGTATCCCCATTTGTATCCAACATAAACACAAAAGAAAAGACTCTTGCATAATGATGAAGGAGGTAAAACTCAATTTGTTCAAATACACATTAAAATCAGATGCCTAAAGTATTTGTTACACATTAAGGTTTTAATTTGTCTCCGTAATGTTGCAATCTTTCTTCATGACTCAATCTGAGGGTTTCGATCCTCCCATGTCTTCAGGTTTTTCAACCTTGCTAGTCCATATCAGAGGGGCTTGACATGGAAAAAGCGATGGAAGCATGAAAGGACGCCCCGTGTGATCTAAGAAGCTCTTATGATATACCAATATAAATTCAATTTGATCACAGAAGCTCAATATAAGCTTTAAAACTAGATTGTTCAAAGATGTAAAATCCAGGTAGTTCAGATGCCTCCCCATGAGTCTCATCTATCTTCCTAAAGATTGTATTCAATCCTATCATCTTTTTCTATTTCCTTGTTCATAGAGGCATCATCTATAAACAAAATATGTTTGTTATCCAAAATGTCTGCAATTTATTAGGCAAGTTTACAAAAATTCTTTGAAATGATCAAGGAAACTTGGCATATGAAGATTGAAAAGATATAAGCCATGACATGTGTTGTACTGGTAGTACCAGCTGAAAGAGCTCCATGTCAGGTATTGCAAAGCTCAATTACAGATATTAAAGAGCTTAATTTCAGAAATCCATGCTCACTAGCTAAGATTGCTCTTAATAAGTATTATCAATGATAATGGATTGGCATCTTCTTTTACAATCAGACATGTTGCAGATGCCAAAAAAATATTGAAATAGTTAATGCTAACATATTGATCATATTACAAGACTAACTTAGCAAAAAGACATAAAAAAAAAAGCAAAACTTGTTTGCTTCAACTCAATCATCTCCATTTCAGCAAAAAATATTAAAGAAAGTTCTAAATACTTTCCCTGTACTTCTACCAAAATTAATTGAACACAATCCAACCCAAATAAAGGTTTTAAAAGTACAAATCAACTGTTGTTATAAAACAAGAATTTTTATTTTAAAAACTAATGATTTTAACCACAAACAAATGAAGGATGTGAGCCAAATTTAAACTATTGAGTATTGAGAAATAGGAGGTTTGAGAAATTGACAACGATCAGTTTTTTAATAAAACTGTCTGGAGGTGATTAAGACTATTTACAATTAAACTGGAAAATAAACTCTTAAATAGTTATCAGAATTTGAGAAGAAATATTTGTAAAAGGATTGCTAATTTGGAAGCAGTGAGACTTACTTACATATAAATAACTGACACAATTTTATGGTATACAACTCCTTAGTTTTATTACACGCTATGTTTCAACAATCTACATATCATCTTCAGGTGACGATGACAATGTAGATTGTTGAAACGTCATGTGTAACAAAACTAAGGAGTAGTATACCATAAAATTGTGTTTGTTATTTAATGTGATCTCTACCCCTAAACGTCGCTAAAGGATTACTTACATATAGACATTTGACATCAAAAGTCGACTTTTTTTTCATAATTTTGACCAACATTTTTCCTATTGATGCATCAGCCATCTTAGGCATTGATGGGTCTTAAAAAAATATTATATGATGATGAAAATATTTCTTACTATGGCTTCAATGGCTTGTTTTAATCTTTCATTTTTGAAATCATCACTATGATATGATATCACTACATGTATCATATGTATATCTATATATAGCACTATGTGTATCATATTAGTATATATAAATATAATATATCATGTATCATACCATGACCCAAATAATAATAGCAAGTACTACTAGGTTAATTCTCTATGATAGAATACCACTGGTTCTTGCCAGATTATTTTCAGACAGTTGATATTCTGTTCAATAAAACATTAGATTATGTACTGGAGTAAAAAGCAGGTTTGTGCAGTGAGAAGTACTCTATCTATCACATAAAGTAAACTGAATATTGATTATAGCCCAGCAATTCTATAGAAACTTATACCAATAGTCTACTAGTACCGTTTTTAACCTCCTATACAACTCAGACGTGCATTCATATATAACTATTGGTAGTCGATTGTAACTAGTTCTTTCTCTAGAAAAATCATGTACCAAGACAAAGGGTGTTTGTGCACAACAATCATTTTCTTGTGTCAGACTAATTTTATGAGCATAGATTCTAAGTTCCCCCTAAATAATTCCTAGCTCTCATGTTTATCAGACAGGCAAATTTACCTTTTGAAATATAAATAATGATACAATAAAGACCCTGCTTATAAAATACCCAATTTGTTAAGGGTAAAGGATGTCCACCAAGTTGAATAGTATTTCTACTAGTGAAACTATAATATGATCAGATTTTTCTGGAATGACTAATACAGAGAGGAAAAGACTATTTAGCATGTCCTTCATATTTTTTGTAGAATAAGCTTCTCGGTGCATGCATTCTTGGCACCCACTAAAGGGTCTGTACCCACTTCATCTTCAGCTTCAATTTTGTTCCTCAGAATTCAAATCTAACCCATATACCATAACCTTGCATTGAACTTTATTCCAGACATTAGTATTGAAGTAACATGCAAGATATTGATTTACTTTTACTAGTTATATTTATACACTTTCTATATCTTTGCCCTACTTAATGATCCATATCTGAAATTTGAATCCTTTCCATTTGAAGAAAGTGAGAAACCGACGTGGTTTTAGCACCTCAAAAAGTGGCAATGCCCTTTACTGGATTCTAAATTGGACTTAATTCCATTTTAAAAATCATTCTTAATCCTCTTTTGGAATCAATTTATCTTGGAATCTGACCTATTTTAGACATAAATCTTTTGGGCTAAAAGGGATTGTTAAGAGGTTTTCTAAATTTTTTATGTGTATCGGACACATTGATTACACATCAATTAGCACCATTCCAACTTTCAATCAGACTTCTGTGGTGCCTACAATTTCATTAAACTAAGTCTTTGGTGATGTCATTAATCATGAATAGCCTTATGTGATAAAACATATTTATTTTGCAAATAGTGACGAATTGCATGAACCACAGACTTCTGACTTAAAATTGGAATGGTGCAAATTGATTCTATCAGTGTAACCAATACACATGAAAAATTTAGAAAACCTTGGAAGTCTGTAGTTATGTTGAATAAAAGAAAATAGAGCAGGATTTCTGACATTATATGAGACTAGTTCATTGCTTTAAAATTTGCAATTTCTTTCTAAGTTTAAAATAAAAGCCAAAATCACATAGACATTCAGGAATTCCAAACAGCCAAAATCACCCAGATATCCAGGAATTCCTGACAGCCAATATCACCCAGACATCTAGGAATTCCCAACAGCGAAATCACCCAGACATCTAGGAATTCCCAACAGCGAAATCACCCAGATATCTAGAAATTCAACAGCCAAAACCACTACGAAATCTAGGAAATGACTTATCAATCACTGGTTTTATGTTTCTTTATTTCAGAACAAAAGCTGCACGATAAGTTTTAATTTTCAACTACACAATGTGATAAAACATCATTTAAATGTCATGTATGATTTTATGACGATCAAAAGTACATCACGAAAAAGACAATTGTGCCTAATCCAACATATAAATTTAACCATTAAAATTCAATTACACTATACTATACTGCAAAATATTGATATATATGATGCTCACTCTTTCAGAACACCTAATACCACTTGGTTTTAAACTTAACACTTTGGAGAGTCAACAATTGTTAATTTGGCAATAACCTATAACTATTCATGTGTCATAGGAAGACATTATATTTTGACAGAGAGCAATACAATATAGCTTATATATCAATTATCTAATGGACAGGAATACAAAAATCACACAATGTAGCATAATGTTATAAATAGTATCAATTAATAGTCCCTATATACCTCAGTTAGTGAGCAAAAGATAATTATGTGTAGAATCATCTATGTTTCAATTTACAAAAAGATCAGTAGTTTTAGACAAATTTTAATTTCATAGAAAAAAATTAAATCTAAGGAGAAAAACTTCAAAATAAATTTGGTAAAAAGAGATCAATAGTAATCAAAATGTCCCTTTCCCAAAAATTGTCTGCAAACCTCCAATAATTGGAAAAAGATAAATGAAAAAGTAAAAAGGAGATAATACTCTGGGTCACAAACCTTGTGAAAGGATAAAATAAATAATTAAATAACAAAATCATTCAATTCATACATTAGTAATTTGATATTGTAATAGCCACAGTTGATGAAAGCTGAATATCATATTATTATGAATGGTAGTGGTAGAAGAATTGTCTGCATTTATAAGTAGGTTATTGTACCATAGTAGCTGTACAGTAAATTAGAACACAGCATCCTACAGTTCCACATTCTTAGCAGACATTTTGACCTCAAAACCCATATCCAAAAAACATAGGTTTTATTAGTCAAAAGTTCATTTGCAGACGATTTATGACTTCAAGTAATCAATGAGACATACTATAATGGACAGACATTGGTCTTGGGGTCATTTAAGGTGAAATAGAAGAGTATAAGTCCATTACATAATGAAGATACTTATTATGCAATAGTTGATAACAGAAGAAAATATGTCTGCGCTATGAGCAGGTCAACATGCCCTGTCTGCGTGCAGTTTTCATTCACTTATACCACGCGAAAGAAATATAGTCTTATAATACTAAATATTGCAATAAAATCTAAGTAAATGGATAAAATATAAACTCAATTGACCAGAAATCGTAAATATTACGTAATATTTGATGACACAATCAAATTATTTTGCAAATGGCTGCACTAAAGTTACAAATGTAAACAAAGACATTCGCTTTGTTCTTATGCCGACTTGACAGTTGCCGAAAGATACCATGACGGGTAAAGGGGTGAATAACATCGCTTTATATAGAATGACAGTCAGAGATAAGTAATAAATCCAAAGTAGAATGAGGAAAGAAGCCAATAATGATACATATATATAAGTATAATAATTACCTGACTCGGAAAGTTTCAGTGTACCATCTTGTCAGTTATCTCAAACATATATGATTTGACGCATGCACTTCTGCAAAAGATGGCGGGTTTTTAAAGGGGAGTAATTATTATTTATTTATCATGCACACAGACAGCGAATCACAACTCTATATGCAAAACAAATGTCATTATACACTAAAATATATATTCCACCCATAAACGTTGGAATTGTATGGAAATGAGATATATATACTCCAAACTTACCTCTTATGTAGTTCTATGAGTCGGTGCAGGAGAAATTTCCCCTCCCTCACAGAAATGGGTAAAATTTGATATGGCATAAGAAATGCTGATAGTCAAAGAAATTATGTAATATACGCATGTTAAACGCCCACGGTTTAAATGTATTGTCTACTGATGGAAACTATGGTATATACCATGCTGTTCCATCTATATAGCCTACATTATTGAACTTAAAACTTGTTAAGCGCAAATCTTTGCTTCATAACTATAGAATGCTTACTTTGAAGAAACACCACGAGTTTTCTGCTAAAAAAATGTTACAAGAAAGACTTATATTTAAAGGTCATATTAGCTACATTGCATTTATATTCTCCAATAACTTTCTAAGAAGCGTTTACTTAAAAGAGTGTGTAACAAAGTCCCAAATTGTATGTACGCAATATTGCCAATAAGATACAGATTATAAAATATAGACCCGTTGCTGATTTAGAATTAGTGCATATAGGGTAACTACTATTTATGATTTAGATCTCAACCCAACGATCTTCAAAAACACAATCCAGGAGGCAATCTGGAGACAATCTAGCATAGATGGAGGCAATGCCTTCAGATTTTGCACCCCCGTACCCCTTTCACAGAAAAGAATTAGGGCTACGACTGGGGCTGGGGTGCAGGAGGGCTGCTGTATAACACAAAAACTAAAAAAAAATAACATATTATAGGAAAAACCCGACATCATCTTTACCTACAGCATGCTGCAATCTCTAGGGTCCGTCATCGTGAAATATCGCAGGAATATAATAATGTAAAACGGTGCCACCATCTTAACAAATTTCTCCATTGTCTGGATACTTTCCGATGAAAAATTGGTTGTTTCTGACTAAGGAAATCTGTAGAGCATTTTGGAGATGATTATGGGTCAATATTTACAATTACGTATGTGACAATGCCAAATAAATTGAGATGATCTAGTACCCCAAAGAGAAACCAATGAAAGCTACAACGGATAGGCTCAACCGAGAAGTCCTTTAGATAATTATCAAATATAGCCTATATAGTAATCATCTGTTGATTTAAATATTTCTCCGTCGATTTTACCAATAATTCTTGTTTTGATGGAGCTCAAGCACCTTCTCATTGCTCGGCGTTATTCACATCTATAAGCCAAGATGTAGAAGCCAACTTGCACCCTTGTTGGTCAATGTTTGTTTTTTTTACTTTTAGAGCTTTTGAAGCAAGAACACAATCATAATCCAAAAGAAGCACTGATATCCCTGATTTTTGTTCTCTCACAAAATCAGTGAATTTTGTCTAGTCAGATACGAGAGATTCCGAACAGACCGTGACAAGAAATTGCACATGTGCATTATCATAAAAATGTGTGCCAATTCAGATGACAAACGCGTTTTTGTCGTGGTTTAGGCCTATCCGAATCACAGGTGCCGTTTTTGCATCTTATGGAACTTTCCTGAATGGTATGAACCTTCTTTAAAAATTATGAATCCACCAATACGGACCTCTATAGGCTTTAGTTAAACGGGGTCCAGAGTATGAATTACTTCCCATTAAAATACTCTTCAGTCGTGTCGTTGCGGAGGTAATATTTATCCTCTACTTTCAGTTTGTTGTGAAATATTATTATTAGAATTTTTATGTCTGGGAGAAAATGTAGATTTACTGAAGTTCAAATGCTCTTCCGGATAGGATTCATAAATAATTTATTCATTTAATCGTCTTGGACACGAACCATCTTTTAAAAGGTAGTTATATCATCTTTAAAAAGGTTGTTATATCGTGTTTTTTAGTAGTTATTAAAATATCCACTGTCAAATAACTTAAGAAGGACAGAGACTGACCATCAAAGTCTTAAGGAAGAATATTATTAGCATTGTTTATTAATTAATCACATACTAAAATTCTTTTTTCAGATTTTAGGTACAGAAATAAGCATAAATGGCAGAAAATTTCAGTTTTGAAAGGTCAGTTATTAAAGATGGAAGGTTACTATGTAGAATAAATTCTGAGACTACCACAGCAAACCAGACAGGAGCTCAGTAGAGAGGGCAGGTCCTTAATACATACAATCAGCTAAATGATAAAGTGCCCTTTTAATATCAGAAAATGTCCTTACAGTGATTTAGATCAGAATAAAGTGATAGCCTAGCCAATCTTATATTTTAAAGCTTGTCAAGTGTCCAGCAAAGAGGAAGTAGAAAGCTTTTGATTGTATCTAATAATTTTATAGGGTAGAAGAGGATAATGTTGATGAAACTTCAGTACAATTGGCTACACAAGCTTTACAGAATCAAGAAAGACTTTTATTACATCTAAAAACAACAAACCAGACTCATACAAACAGTAAGTATTGTTACTGTCATATATTGTTGTATCACAAATTTTGATTAAGAAGGAAGTACTATATGAGCTATTCCATCAGATTGTTGTAAAGTGCCTAATCTAAGCAAGATGAAAAATCAAGGGATTAAAATTGTATATGGAATATTAGTAGCAATTTGGTAGAGGCATGATCTAGGCATTTCCAACAAAAGCCTTTGAAGCTATTATTCTCCTTTATTTTTTCAGTATTTCCTAAAGTTCACACAGCTTTAGATAGTTTGAGAGATATTAAATCAGAAGTGGAAGGAAGTCATCATGATTATGTTCCCACCTCTATTAATGAAGGACCTATTCAAGAATTAAAACAACTGACATTGATGCATGTACCTAGCTCATTAGATGATAAATCAAAACAACAGTTTCAAACACTTATTACAGATCTCATGAAAGGTAGGACAATATTTCTTAAAGGGGTTTAATCCTCTATATATGGTTACCAGTTGCTGCTTTCTTGCTATTATTACTATGTTTTCTCACAGTTATTGACTATAAAGTACTCATTGAGAATTTTCATATCATCACAAAAGTCAGACAGGTAGATTTTCTTGAAAAGGATCATAAAAATAGATGCAGACATCATTTGTGATGGTGTATAATCAACAATATTGCTTTTGTATTTACAACTCTTAAAAGAAACAAAGATATGAATAAAGTCATATACCATGTTATAAATGGTATCCATTACTGTATATTTGTGTTCATAGTGCTCAGTTTTTCACCCTCATAAGGGATGTGCATTATACTTGAAATATAGATCTGCCTTTTTTTTATTATTTCAGACCAATGTATTAAAGTATTAGCAAGTTTATTAGTAACATGTCCATGGTATGAGGCAAGTCAGAAAGAACGTGGTGAAAAGGCTAGACATAATGTATTATTAATTATATATCTATGTTACGATCACCAGGCTATTACACCAGCTAATTTACATAATCAAAAACAAGGAGAAATCATTGATAAGGTAGAGTGTTATGAATGCTTGGGGTAGGGGCAGGGAGTGTTTAGGGCAGTATGGCGATATGTGAATGCCAATCTATGGAGTAGACTAGAAATATTGATATCATACACATAGAGCTAACTGAAATATCTTTCAAACAAAGAATCACTCTCTTGACTTGACTTCACAATATTAACATAAGTTCACAATGAATAAAGTTGTAAAATATCCCTCATTGTGCACTGCATAGGATTTTCCTTCTCCATCAACTAAGTGTAGGACATAGACCACCCCTAATTTTATTTTACAGGGTTGGTGTTGTGTTGTAGAGTTATCTCATCTCAGTAGATTTATAGTCAATGGTAGAACACGGTATATAGAAGCACTATATCATAGTACCGAAACTTGTATTTATCAAAGTCCGGAATGGATAGAATTAAAGGAATTATTGAGATCATATCAAATGATGGGTAGGTCTGATCTTATTGTTGGGTATAGAAAATTTCTTTTCAGAATAACCATTTTTTGATGAATTCTTCTTGGCAACTTTATTTAAATATGAAATAAAAAAATGAAAAAATTGCATTAAAGGAATGGTAATAAGTCAAATTTGATTTTGATTAAAATTTTATTAACAATTTATAAAAAACACTAAACATTATTAAATTTGTATTCATTTGTATTATTCTTTTAAATAAAGTTTCAAAACCTTATTGAGAATTTCAATTTAAAATAGCTTGAGTAACGTTATTCAATGTTGGAGAAGAAAATTAAAAGGTTGTTTTTGTTATATTGTTTGTAGGTTTAAAAGGGTTTATAGAATCTAGTATTGGTCAAGCTATTGGTGGCGTTGCTAAGAAAAAGAAAAATGGTGGAATGAAAATGAAGGATGGGGCAACATTTTTTGAACTTTGTGAATCATTCAGGTTGGAATTAGTTCAGTTTTACATGTAACTTGTTTCAATTTGGTGACTAATTTTACCTTATTGCACACTTCATGAGGTTGTGCTGTAGCTCTATGAAAGTTCACTGGCTAGGTGAAATATATAACCCAGTGACAGCCTGAACAAAAGCAGTTGGAAGGCAAAATTTCTTTCATTACACACTTCCCAATACGTAACTGAAAAGAAAGACGTGAACTCTTTTTGAAAGTCATAAAGTTATTTAAGTTTCTTGTTGTATTTTCAGATTATTGAATAATCTATATAATTATACTCAAGGTCGATCTACAGTTAAAACTATCAATAAATCAGATTTACCTAAAGTAGCTCAAACTGCTTTATCTAAATTAGTTGGTTTATATCAGGTAATTATATAGTTCGAATTATACTTACAGAAGAATATAGTTCTGGTATAATGCTTTAAACAGGAAGTGTGCTCAAGCACCAAATTGTCGGATACATATTAATATTAATTTGGTCATTCAGTTCTAGATTTTCCATTGTTATGATCCATAAAATTCTTGACTTCTGAAGTATATTCGTAGAGGTGTAAATATATTTTTTCCAATTAATTTCATACATTTATTTGTGTTTTATGAGAAAATGAATGGATTGACCAGCAAATATTGGTAACTGAAATTTTACTTAATGTCTTATCAAACAGAATCCAGATGGTACAAAACAGGGTTTATTTGAGTTATTAATGACTTGGAAACAAGATATACAAGAAGATCTAAAAGAAAAGTTATGTTATACTAGTATAGCTGAAGTTGAAACTATAGTTTCTAGTTGGAAGAAAAAAACCCGACTGCAAGGAAGGGATCTTATACCTTTTACATGTAAGTCATCATTAGTGACAATTATTATTGGAAGAGTTATGCATACTGACAGTGGCAGTGGCAGTATGAAAAGAGTGGAGTAGGTGGTTGTTAGGGCATTTCCTTGTCCTTGAAAAAAATACTACCCCCAATTGAACCCCTACTTATTTTCTAAGAAAGTTCAAATTATGATTTCTATGTTTTCGTTCCAATTGTGTCAGAATGCACCAAATAAATTCTTTTTTTTTTTCAAAGTTTTTCTGTTGTAGAACCCTCCATGTCCTCCATGCCTTCCATACACAGTGCTTCAGTGCTAGAAATCTCAATCCTGACAGAAATCACTCTGTCTACTCTTTGTACCCCAATTTCCAGGAGGCTGGTGTGGCCACTGGTTATACAATTGTTGTTTCTGAAGCTGAATTTAATACTTAGGCTCTACCAATCATGACAGCATGATGAATGAAATTAAGCTTTATTTTTAGATATTGAAGATGATGGTAGTAAGCTATTAAAATTAATGGAAACTATTGGTGGACCAGTTATAAAACTACAACCAGAACAAATATTATTAATAGCTCGAGCAGGAAGTCATATGTATGGATTGTCTACCCCTGATAGTGATATAGATTATGTTGTTGTTTATAGGGAAATGACTGAGGTAAGAATTTAAAAGGATAGATTTATTCTTCACCATCAGAGAAACTTCAATTATAGCTACCTGTAACACTTTTCAGAAGTTAACTTCAACAAAATAGTGAAATGTTCAACTTGAGATCATTGTTACTGCTTTTCTATGGCTTTTATAAATTTTTTCAATTTATTTTTGAGCAGAAAGTTTTAGGAGCATGCAAGAAAATTCCAGAATGTTTTGAAAATCGTGGACCATCAAAGAAATTTGAATATGGGGCATATGAGGCGAGGTTATTTTGTGAAATGGTTTTAAAAGGAAGTGTAGTTATATTAGAGGTACATGTATTTTCATTACTTATTAGTGTAAATAAAGAACACACTATGCTCGCACTGAATAAGTAAATATATTAACTTGAAATTGTCTTATATACTTAATTTCACAAAATTAACTCATAACGTGTCTAAATTTTAAATTCATTTCACTTCAGTTAATATTTGCTGATGGACATGAATATGCTAGTCCTGCTTGGGAGGTAAGTTTCTTTATGTGCTAGATTAATCATTAACCTGACAATTCTAGATTCATCCAGTTCCCATGACGTGATATCAACCTGGTTAGGACCAGACTTCTGAATCATTTTGTGTCACTAGTTTTTTTTACAAAAGCCAAATTTGACATAACTGTTGGTGTCTTTTCAAAACTGAGTCTAACAAAGACATTACCAGATATTCTATGATGTCCCTGTGCCCCATACGGTACAACAAAACAGTCAGAGGGTATGGGTTTCCTCCTTTGTATTATTCTGTAGTATAATTTATGCGAGAATGATATCATTGTCAGCACTTGCCACTTGTTGTTTATAGATGGATAGGACAACCTCTATCACCTGTTCTGTATTCATGCAAAATTATACATAAGACATTATATGAAGGGGAGAAAACCAAATATATGTCCTTGCCTTGGTTCTTAATAGGATCACATTTATCATGTTATTTGCTATAATTTATAGGCATTGTGCAGTTATAAAGATAAGTTTATTACTGAACGAGGTATACATCAATATATTGGATTAATCAGGAATAATTTTAATATGATAGAGAGTAAGAAATATATTAATAGTGGAAGAGATAGGAAATTGTTTTATCAGGTAATGTTACATCTGATTGTTTAAAGCATTATGAGACATTTATTTTCTAATACATCCAAAAATCATGTACATGCATAGCCTTATTTGGCAACTGTCAGATTATTTGGTGTATCGATGTATCTCTACAGAATATTAAGTCTACCAATTGGAATGTAGACACATATACTGTTAGAGAATTCAATTCACACATTAAAAGACATTTTATGTAAAATATTTTCATTTTCAGATATTTCATAAAATAGACAGCGTAGAATATTTGATTCAAGATCAACCACCTCCAATTAAATGTCAAGGTCAAATCAAAGAATTCATATTGAAGATTAGAAAAGATCCATTAGAGGTAATTTCAGTTGTCAAGATTATCAACTATTATTTCTTTTATACTAGCAGAATTGTTTTTGTGTCCAAGGGAGGAAAACCCTGAGAAAATCACCGATCTTAATTTACGATAGAATGACGACCAGCAGGTCATCACAGACTACCGAAAAAAGACCAATGAAAGGATTTTCTCACGTATGACTGTGCTTCTGAAGCATTATCAGTTAGCTTGTCAAAACTTTTTAATGACGTCATTCTTGGTTATGTTAACAGAAGGGGCAGTAGAGTTCTGAAAATCCAGAAGGATCCTCATTAGCCTTAATTGTTATCCTTGTTAAAAAAGTACTATCTTTCTTTCTTTCCTTTATTTTAAGATATTTTAATTTCAGGGAGAAATTTCCAGAGAAAACCTGATAATAGAAGCTCAAAGAAGATTTGATAATTTAAATAAAGCTTTAGTAGACCGAGATACTCGATTAAAAGAAAATACAGATTTTAGGTTTTTAGCTAATTGGTTAAAAGGTGTAAGAGGAATACCAAGTTAATGAATATCCTTATAAAGTGTTTGTTATTTTAAGGTGTTTAATTGGATAACAAACTGAAAGATACTTGATAACAGAATAACAAAAAAATGTTAAAGAGGAGGCTTTTCATTATCTAATTTGTGTCTGAACTAATTTTTTAGCCAATTATTTAGATATTTATTAGATTTAGCTTAAAACTAAATGAATGTCATCAAAAAACATAAGGACACGTTTCTTTAAAAATCGAGCAGTTTCACTAACATCTGAATGATCTACAGAATATTACTCCAACTAGAGGAGACATTTTATATATAATACTTTCCTTTTCAGATATTTCATAATATGACACAATTACCATTTTAACCAAGCAAGATTTCTTTTATCTCTGATTTCGAAATACTTAAGTCTTTAGTCAGTTAAAAAACACATTCTTATATATTACTGTAAGATCTCATAGAATCTTTTGATGGTTCTAATGCTGAGGCCTTGCTTTGTTCTAGTGTATGTTGCCAAATGTTCCTGAAACAAAGTACTAGATATTGTTCTTTTGGATTTAATTTTATGTATTCTACCTATGACCAATATGAAACCTACACATCTTAGAGAATGAATAATGGCAATTTTGATAGGATTCAATCTTTTTCCCACCATGCTTGTTATCCTTGATCTCCACATTGTTAGTGAACGGGGAAAATAGTAGTTTTAAAAGTATATAGTCAGAATAAAGTAAATATCTAGGTGACTTTATCACTTTAAAATTTGATTTATTATGAAATCATTTCTTCAATTATTTATTATCATTTTAATTTTTTTTTAACAATTTATTTTATTGTGTATTTGTGAACTGTTTATGTTCTGTGATATCTTTATTTATTAAAGCTTTATAATTCAATATTTTCTTTCTGTTAGATATGATGATAACATTCATGAATATATGGGAGCAGGTAATTCCATCATCACTAATAAGAGACAGCACATTGAATCATAATTGCAATAAATTTATGCCAAAGTCTATCTGTTCTGTGCTTTAAGTAAATAATATAAAACTGAACAATACAGAATATTGTGTCCTATAATTCTCAAATGTTGACAGCATTTCAGGACTATACTGTGACCTTTTCAACTTTCATTTTGGATCTGAATGTAAAATATTGAAACTAGCAAAGTTTGAACAGGAGCTGGCAATTTTTCTACCCTTTTAGTTTTCACTGATTAAAAAGATATGATTGATAACAAACAATTATATAGGACTAGCCTATTGGTATTTGACCTTAGAACTGATATGAATATAATACAGACATGCAATGAAAAAATGATAAAATCATATATTGTCTAAATAGTGAGCTGATAGGACAACAACTTTGAATGGATCAGAGCAACACTGAAATGTAAAATGCTAAACAGTGTCAAAATGTTAATAGCTGATGGTCAAAATTCTAAAAATGTTACGTTCTTTATCAAGTAGGATTTTATTGGACTTTTTTTTATTTGTTAATATGGATGTAAAGGGTAGGCTTTAAACATTTAATACAAAACTATAACATGTAATAATTAGGCTAAGGTAGGCCCATGGGGTTCACTTTCTTACCTTATACGTAGTTTTAAAATAGGCTACAGAGACAGAAATAAGCACGTTAATGAAATAGATAATATTGTAAACGTTTTCGTTTTTGCAGTTTCGTCTTGAAATTTAACATGTACCGTAACAATTTTATCTGACTTACGAAACTACGTGTGGTTCTTACTTGGAAGTAACACACGAACATAGTTCACAGCCATTTTGAATCTGTACCTGACTGAATAAGTCGATTTTTTAAAAAAGCTTTATACTTCAACTATGCCTTTTTATCACAATGAGAAATTTGCTTAAAGTGTGATTCGAAAACTTTATTGAAATATTATGGATTTTTACAAATTCGACTTTTAAGTCAAGGTAGAAATTCAAAATGGCTGTGAACGTTCGTGGGTGTTATTTCCATGTAAGAACCATGTAGTTTCATTTGTATTTTCTGCGACAGACTTAATTTGTCCGTTTTGACGCAAAGGTGGGCGATTATATCATTGAATAGCAGGTGCCCGGTCGCTTACACCATAATTTGTCGCTTGTATCAATGAAAAATTTAACGTCAAAGCAAGAAATAACTCAAAAGTCAAGGCAGATTCCCATCAGTTTATATAATATGATATACAATCTTTAGTTTCGATAAGAATGTACCCAAAGTAAATGGGCTAAGGATTTAACTTATCGATATATTGGTCCTGTTGGACCGAATCAATTGATCATGGCTAGCTTAAATAACGAAAATGAAAGGCTTCTCCAAAATGATGATGGCGATGAAAATTTTTATGATGAATCGAGCAGCCCTACTTTCAATCAAGGTAATAGAAGCCATAAAGAATCTTCTTTATTCTTATTTCCTTAGAACTGTTGACTTAAGAATTTAACAGGATATTTGGAAGCTGTAATAACTTTTCATTATTTTGTCTGATCATGCACAAGGTGTTGTCACCCTACACACATATTTTGTTTTACAAGAACTGTTACAGACATAAAAAAAAAACTAACCCAAAAAGGACCTATTCAACAAAATGAAAGATAGGGCCTATAGCCATCCCTACCTTACCCTATACAAGTCACTAAATATGGCATTGTCTCTCAAGATGGCATTGTCCACCCCAAGAAACTGGAAGAAGCGTTTTTAGAGCTTTTAAGCTCTGCTGTAGCTGTAGTGCGGATCTCAAAGTTCATGGCTCTTCTGATATTGAGTGGGCCTATGGCTCATGTCAGAAAGAATGTTATCAATTTGCTGAAACAGGGAGATCATGTGCTTTTTATTTTTTGAATTATGCAGCCCAAAAATTTGGTTCACTCTGAAATGTATAAAACTAACCTATTTTCTCACATGATTTTGATCATGTGAGACAGGAGTTAAAAATCTGAAATGACTTAAATATAAAACTTTATTTACCAAACTGTTTGGATGGCTAAAGGATTTATATTTCACAGAGTCACAATTTTTCTGCCAAAATCTTAATCTTAATATAAAAGAGCCTTGTAGATTTAAAACTGATTATATATTCATAATTTACACAAAAATTTATTTGAAATAGATCAGTTTGTGGGGTACAAATCTTTTTGAAATAATGTTTAAATGGTTGTAAAAAGTAATTGAAATTTGTTTAAATCAGTCAATCTCCAGATCTCCAGATCTCCAGAACGCAGATTATAGATATAAGCCACCAAATACACAAGTTGGAGGTTTATGTTATAGTGGGGTAAAGAAAGTTTCATTTTCAACCAATTGCAGATTTTTAATTAAAATGTTAATGTTAAACAATATTTGGGATGTGTAATTTAAAAATTAAATACCACAGGGTCTCCCTGTTTCTGGAAATTGATCACAGAACCAATGAAATGACCTGTACCAAATATCAGATGCCATTGAACAAAATTGATGGTGCCAATGGCTGCTAACATCCTGAAAATATTAATGAATATTTCATATAATCCAAACTTTGACACAAAATTTTATGCTAAATTTGTAATCTACATAAAGAGTTTTTTATATTATATTTATAGTACCACTATATTATGTAATTTGATGGATCTGAAAACCAAAATCTAGAATGTCATTTTTTATAACAAAAAAAACGGAATTCCCCTTTAATAACAACTGAAAGATAACTTGATGTAACATCTGGTTTTAATGATGTTAAACCATGTTCACATTACAAACTTCTTTTCCCTATATCCCTACATGAAGAGAGAGGGGGAGGTATTCAAAGTTCAGGCCCTAAGTTAGCCCAAGAAGGGAGGGGGGAAAGAAATATATTAAAGCAGCTCAAATATTTGACATGAGATTAAACTAGTTTATGTAAACTTTTCAAATTTTGGTATTTTAAAAAATAACTGCAATATGTTTTTTGTGACAAATTTCAGATAAGACAAGTGACAATTTCTCAGGATTTTGGTCTACAGTTTTCATTAAATAAAGCTCCTAACTTTCAACCTACTTAAAAAATCAGAATATCTCTTTAACATGAGCCCAACTGGGGAAATGGAGGCCTTAGCTACGTGCCTGACAAAGGAAGTCCTTATATCTGGTTTGGCTGTGCATGTCAAACTTTAAGGTTTCACTTTCGGATTCAATAGGTTTTAAAAGCATTGTAAAAGTTGAAAAGCTTTCAATATTTATATATAACTGATGTTAAGATATTTCTATAAAATTGTAGTGTGAACAATAGATATTAATGATAAAATATATATATATTAGAACTGAATGATAAAAAAATACCGTCACAGACAGTTAACAGTAAATAGAGCTGATACTTTTGACATTATGTCTATTTGAATTCATTTGGTTGTATATGACATTTGATGAAAAACTGAATAAATGACTAAGTCATTTATGTATATTTGTGGAGTGATCTCTTGCCTTTTCACACCAATAATGCTAGTGAACACGAAAATTGTATCTACCTACAAAAAAGCGGATTGCCTCTTTAAAAAATTGAATAATGATTCAGACCAACGGTAGAATAACTAAATATTTAAATGTAGGCACAGAGTTCCCAAAAATCTGTTATAGCTTTTAGCATTAGGGTATTTTAGGATGGAAGATGATGAAACACGTTTTATTTTATCTGACCAAGGTAATTATGTTATATTGTGATTTGTAAGATTAAGTGGAATTATAACATGCTCTTGAAAAAGAAAAGATATTGCAATTTGCTATGTGGCTGAAGTATTATAATAAGGTCTTCATTAATTTGTATTCTGAAACCATTGATGGAAAATGGCTGTGAGTTTAAACCTTAGTTTGAACAATTATAGTTTGAGAACATGGGTACCTTGGCACATAGAAATGTTCTCAAGTAGGGGAATGTAACAATGTATTATTTTCATTAGAGAAGGTCAATTGGATTAATGATTAATGAAGTTAAAATCCAAGTTCAAATGTTCAATATGCAAATGTTGCTTAATGAAATGTCCATCTTATGGTATATTTTATCGTATTCAGATGAATGCCTGTGTTTGTGGTCATATGAATGTCAATTCTTATTCCGCTCGCTTTTAGTTATTGATCAACTTCCTCAGGAGAATATATATAGTAAGAAACCAAAATGAGGGGAGAGTAAGGTCGCTGTTTGAGAAGGATCTATAATGTAATGATGTAGCTATATATTGTATTTATATACCTTTGTTAATGTTACAAGTATGGTCTTGTTGTTGTGTGTTGTATTTTATTTAATTGGGGCTGGGATGGAATTGGTACCCTATAATAATGAAATCTTACTCTTGAGTGTGCACATTCCGCATTTCAGTCAAGATCCTATTTTAATAAATGACGTGACGACATTCAACATTGAATTCTGAATATTTCAGGTCACATGGTGTCTTTTGTTTATTTCAATCACACTATTGATTGGCGAAATGATAAACATATTTTAAATGATATAAGATCTGCAGGGAGTGAGGTAGCACAGAAAACGAGGCAAGAAATGTAGAGTTTTACAGATTGTCCCAGGAAGCAAAGTATCTCATTAAATTAAAGAACTTTATTTATTTTAATTTAGATTACCAACAATCCCCATCTAGACCAAGACATGTTGAAGGTCTCTATACTTATGAGGAGGGAATATCTCAAACAGGTAAATTTAGTTTATACACTCGTATTCCTGTTGCCTTTGATCCTAATATTTTTTGAATCACAAGAATATTCTCTTATATTTTTGAGTTCAATCCCAGCAGGTTTTTCAATCCTGTTTCCACATGTCAGTTCTGATGGGACAATAAACTCTATAAACCAAGGCCTCTGCGCCACAGACTGTGCATGTTAAAGATCTCTCGACAGTTGCAAATCGAAAAGGAGCAGGCTGATGCCACTCCCAAAATTTCACATTACACCCTACATGGCGTTTCTCATCTTCATTAGACAACATGATGCAGAAAAATATGACGTAAAACTCCATTCATTTCAGTTTCTGTTCGTAGTTAAAGAGTAATGATTTAACCCTTTGACCACTAACTGTTAAGAACACAATTATCAAGTGTAAATCTGGCATATCTTGAGATTAAGGCATATAATATTTAATCACTATTTGATTCAAAGGATTAAAAAACACTAAATTTTCCTAAAAAAACCTAAAAATAATCCTCAAAATTCTACAGCACCACAACATTATATACTTTTATATTATAGGGTATGGAAAATTCCACGTATTTTTGGTGTTATTGTGTGGCTGGGCAGTGTCCAGTGATGCCGTAGAAGTTTTGTCCGTTTCATTTTTAATTCCATCAGCTTCATGTTCAAATGACTTAAATTTATCATCTTCTGATAAAGGATGGCTCAATGCTATTGTTTTCGTTGGTAAGCCATTTTAAACTTTACCTTTTATTATATATTGGCTTATGAAATGTGACATGTATAATACCTGTGTCTGGACTATTCCCAAACCTGTTGAGTGTTGTGACCTTGTCATATTTTTTCGATATATCTATGGGCCAGTCAACTTATGTTCATGTTAAACTTGTGACTGGCAACTGCCACAAAACATCACAGTTTGTTGAGATTTCTGTTAAGAGATGGAATCTGGATGACCATGTTGATGACCCAAGTAGATCAAAATGACCTCATGTTGACTACAACCAATCTGGTGACATGCTTTGAATGGCTATTAAACCAGAGCTCTCTTTAAGCAACCTGAAGATTTTCTATTTTTTTCGGTAGGTATGATGGTTGGGGGGTATTTTTGGGGATCACTAGCTGATAGTGTTGGTAGACGGTCAGTATTGATGTGGTCATTAAGTCTTAATGGTATTGGAGCCTTATTATCTAGTACCTCTCAAGTCTTTTGGTTATTTCTATTGTTCAGATTAATAAGTGGTATTGGGTAAGTATATCATTCAAGGTTTGTAGTCAAATCCCAGGTAAAAGTTGCAAGAATTACCTGTAGAGTTTGCATATAAAAGAAACAATACTTGGCATCAATGAGGGGCAGAATGAAAGACTCAGGATCTGGATGCTCATTGGTATTGTATGGCCTAATTTTTTTACCCTTTTGTAATAAAGATATTATTATTATTATTCTTATTGTTAATTATTAATTATAATTATTATTATTATTATTATTATTATTATTATTATTATTATTATTATTATTATTATTAATTATTAATTATTATCATTATTATTATTATTATTAATTATTATTATTAATTATTAATTATTAATTATTATTATTATTAATTATTGTTATTGTTATTATTATTGTTTATTATTATTATTATTATTATTATTGTTAATTATTGATTATTAATTATTATTATTTTTATTATTATTGTTTATTATTAATTATTAATTATTATTATTATTTGTTAGTTAACAAATCGTATAAAATTTTGCCTTTTGAACTCTTTCTATGAAGGCTATAAATTAATATATGTTGTTTTAACGTTAGTGTTGGTGGAAGTATACCTGTAATATTTACATATTTTGTTGAATTTCAACCTAAAAATAAGCGTGGTGGTATGATTAGTTTATTAGCAACATTTTGGATGGGAGGGAATATATTGGCAGCAGGTAAGATTTGACTCCAAGCTTTATAATGATTATAAAAGGATCACATCTTACTAATTGATTTAATCACTCAATCTTAGCTTCTATTAGAATGAAAATATGTTGTTCGGTTTGACTGCGATTAAGTTCAAATGTCAAATTTCTCGAAGAGAAATATAAGACAGGTTAAGAGTGTTTTAAGACAGGTTTAGAGTGTTATAAGCCAGGTTTAGTGTGTATAAGCCAGGTTTAAAGCGTTATAAGCCAGATTTAGAGTGCAGGATTATTTTTTTATTTTTTTGCATTACAGGTCTGGCATGGTTAATTGTTCCACATGAAAACTTTGGTTATTCCTCGCCTTCATTCTTGTATAATAGTTGGAGAATATTTGTAGCATTCTGTACCATTCCAAGTTTTACTTCAGCAGCCATTTTCTTTATCATGCCTGAAAGTCCAAAATTTTTACTTCAGGTACATTTGATTGTATATAATTATATTTCCCTAGATGATTTAAATTGCTGATATCATATATTCATCCTTAGTTTATATTCAGGGCTTAGTTCTTGAAAACTTGAAATAAGATGAATTTAGTGTTCCAGTCATCTGAATGATCAATCACTAAAATCGATTTTAAGGTTAATTTCATAATCCAATGATAAAAATGTATTTTACATTTAAAAAAATGCCCCTGGATTGACGTTATTTCATACCAATTATCAAGCAGTGTGAAGGTATAGTTGGGATGAAAAGAAGTCAATACTAGTTAACCAGTATTTTCATGCCAACATTTTCGTTTGTTTTGCATGCAGCACAGAAGACAATCAACTTCTAGGTTTGTGACTTAGCATTGTTTTGCACTTATGAATTGAACAGAGTATGTATTTAAATGTTTTTTGTTGATATTTCAGAAAGGAAAAGAAATTGATGCCATCCATGTTTTAAAAAGAATCCATCATCAAAATAAACATAGGAATCAATTTACTGTGAGTATATTTATGTCACTATACAGAATTATAATCTAACAGCCCCCTAATATAAATATTGCAGTACACACACATTCATAACATTATACTAGACACCACTAACAGAACAGCTACCTCTGTTCATTGTGCATTCACAACACTAACAGAGCAGCTAACTCTATTCATTGTGCATAGACACCACTAACAGAACAGCTAACTATGTTCATTGTTCATAGACACCACTAACAGAACAGCTACCTCTGTTCATTGTGCATACACAACACTAACAGAGCAGCTAACTCTATTCATTGTTCATAGACACCACTAACAGAACAGTTCATTGTGCATAGACACCACTAACAGAACAGCTCCCTCTGTTCATTGTGCATACACAACACTAACAGAACAGCTAACTGTGTTCATTGTTCATAGACACCACTAACAGAACAGCTAACTCTGATCATTGTTCATAGACACCACTTACAGAACACCTACCTCTGTTCATTGTGCATAGACACCACTAACAGAACAGCTAACTGTGTTCATTGTTGATAGACACCACTTTACAGAACAGCTACCTCTGTTCATTGTGCATAGACACCACTAACAGAATAGCTAACTCTGTTCATTGTCCATAGACACCTCGAACAAAAACAGCTATCGCAGATCATTTGAGATGTTTCAAAGTGAAAAATGTATAGCACATAGGATTATGTCTAGAATATACCTTTAATGATGTAAAACTTTTCTCTTTGAATTTAGGTCAAAAATCTTGTATTATCAGAAGATGATAAATATAATTTTGATCAATCGGAAAGAGTGGCATCAAAACCAGTAGGTAAATGGTATCATTGTTTCTCTAAAGATTCCATCACAAAGGTTAGTTCACTTTAAACACCAAATTTATCATCATGAATGCTTGAGATCAAAGGGCATATTCATTGTATGTGCCATCATTTGTACCTTAGTCTCATAAACGAGCAAAGCTATATAGTAATAGAATTCACATCTTATTCTTATTCTCCGTATGTACCCACAGTTTAACCACATTTAAAATTAAGAAATTTAAATATTTTGATTAATTATATTTTTTAGCTTTTATCCACTACCCTGAGACTCTTTCATAAAGATCTAAGAAGACAAACTATAATTTTGATTATCATAAACTTTACTTTATCTTTTGGGTAAGAAAAAAAATTTGAAAGGAAGTTAAATACAAAACATGGTTGGTATGTACGTTAGCATATATAACAATACAGAGTTCTCGACAGAAAATCTTTAAACAATAAGCCATAATGTCTGTCGATAGTTGTGGTTGGCTGTATTTGTTAGCGTACAATCCAATCAAATCGCTGCATACTTTGATACAAAAAAAGGTGGAGTCAAGGCATAAAACAAAGTTCATGCTTGCTTGAGATTTTGAAGATGGACCTTCCATCATACCTATACCTTCTTAATTTAGATTTGCATCTGCAAGTAAATCATTGAAAAATTAGTGATGTGAGAACAGTTTATTAATTGATTTTAAAAACTGCACGCTGCAATTAAAAATTTTAATTAATCAAAAATTATACTATTCAATCTTTATTTTCATTAGGTATTATGGGTTGTTTATGTGGTTTCCAGAGTTATTTAACAGAATAGATAAATATGGTGGAACGCCTTGTGATCCTGGTTTAATAAATTCAACACTAAACACTACCACTGACAATTCTTGCCATCCTCCAACTAATTGGGTATTTTTCGCAGGCTTTATGACAGCTTTATCAAACCTTCCAGCCAATATATTCACTATATTTTGTATGGATAGACTTGGAAGAAAATACTTATTGGGTAAGTTGCATTTCCGTCTTCAAAAAATTTCCTGGGCAAACCTGATTATATGATATTTTCATACACTGTGTGAGCTCTCTGAATATATTGAAGTTGTTTAGGATTTCAGTTGTCCCTGGAGGAGCAAAAATATTGTTGCTCGAACATACATAATACATTTTATGTCTTCTAGCCTCTAGTATGGTGTTATCTGGTATTTGTGTATTTTTTATATGGTTTGTAAGAACTAAAGTAGAGAATTTAATAATGTCCTGTTTATTTGGTCTTGTTTCCACTGTTGGCTGGAACTCACTGGATGTTCTTTCAGCTGAACTCTTCCCAACTGAAGTCAGGTAAGCTCTATGCATTTATAATCTTTGCACTGTTGGTAACTAAGAGTCATATCTTTGATATGTTATAACCTGCAAGTAAAACTGTTTTGTTTTTGTCCAATTAGTTGATGAGGCCTATTCCAAGTCACAGGGTCATTATTCAAACAATTTACCACCATTTGAATCATCTCCTTTTATTTGAAAGCATAGGAACGAAGGTTGAATCTTTAAAAAGGGCTGATATTTCAGCAATGCCTTCTAATCACATTTAAAGCCATATCAAAGGTGATTTGAAGACTTCGCTGAAATATTGCAGCTTTTTCAAAATTCAACTTATTAAGTCAAGGTTGTGATTAGTTGTGAACTATGTTCATGTGTGTTATTTCTATGTAAGAATCATACGTAGTGTCTTATGGGTAAGAAGCATGAAATTGCTTCAGAAACAATTTTTCTATTATAGATCTACAGGATTCGGTGTTCAGCAAGCCTTTGCCAGAGTAGGTGCTATTTTGGGTAATGTTATATTTGGAGAGTTATTAGATGTTCACTGTGCTATACCAATGTTATTAGTGGCAGCTTTATTGGCGTTTGGTGGATTATCTTCATTAAAACTGCCTAATACAGCTGAAATTGATATCCATTAGAGATGTGTTGTTATGATCATATATATTTTTACTTTCTGTGATAAAAAAAGCTATATGATGTTTCTCAAGGACTCTCAAAATGTGATAACATCACCGCAAGTGAATTTAAACATTTTTGCCAAACATGACTGGCAAATTCTGTCAGAGATTCCAGAGAATAAGAATTTGGATTAAAAAGCAGAGCAAACGAAAGACTAATGTGGACTGCCAAAGTGACCCTACCTCGCTTTTCAATGACCAATGAATGATACTCATTTTCAGGTATCTCATTGTGGTGACACACATGGTACTACATTATTTTTGATTAAGAATTTGTAATCAATGTTTTATTATAGGCCTACACAATAAATTTAAGTGATCATTTCAAATTTCCTTTTGTAATTACCTTGTACATGTATATTGATATTTTATTTTCTACTAAAATAAATATTTCTTGTATTGATTCTTCCAAAATAATCCTTCAAGACATCATTTCTAGCCTTTTGATGAGAAACATCGTAGTCTGTGGTCAGTTAACCATATTTATGCATGTATTAAAATTGGATCTCTACTGAACATTGTCCTCAGAACCATTGTGCTTCTCAAGTTATACTTGTTAACAACCAGGCTTTGATTATGATAATTGTTCTTTTGGTGTAAATTATGAAGTGTAATTTAATGCTCTGGGTTAGTTATGCCAGTAACTAGCTTCAGTACACTGGGATTAAATCCTTAAGTCAGACATTCACATTGAGGTTACGAAAACAAACAAAATATATTATTTTAAAGGTCAGGTGAGTCATTTTTTTTTACCAATCATACTTTAGTCTTGGAAATGAGAATTTTTAGCTAAGCCAATCAGTAATAGTGTTCACAACTCGCTGTCGAAATTCGAGCCTTCAAATCCATGTGTGTCCAGAATTATCTGCGATTGAATGTTAAAATGACCTAGAAAAGGCACATATAGAAAAAGTGAGTAAAATTCCCAGTGCGAATTGTGCAATTTTGTACATTTCTAATACTTCTGAAGACTATACATATATTCAAGGCTAAAATCAACCCCCAAAAAAGCCAATTCTGTTCCTTTAAAATCTTTATTCAAAAGAATTTATTTACAAAAAAGTATTATTTATGTACATGTATCACATTTGTATTTGTAAAAAGACATGTTTGAAATACCGAATTTTAAAAGGACAAAATATATAGCAAATTAATGAAGCACAGCCATACTTTAAATCTAGATCTACAGTATGATAGCTAAAAAATATGTGGCATGGTTTCTTTAAAATAAACTAAAAGATTTAGAGCTTAAATGTTCCCTACTTATAAAGTTTAGGTACCTTCAAATTTCCATTCTAAAAAGAGATAAAGGTAGCATTATTATATGCCAAGGAAAACATAAAATTGATCTTAAAAAATCTTTAAAAATCCCATTAAAATCAATTTAAAAACAACATGAAATTTATGATTCTATTTTGAACATAATAAATCATTAACTAATTTCATCTCAAAATGAAGTTTGAAAGGGTATGATATGATAACCTGGCAGGTAGCACTATATTGAAGGGTGTAGTGAGAATCATTTAACTGGGGTTTAATTTTAACTGTGAAATATCAGGTAAATCTGATGATGATGATGACTGACTACCCAAAAGTAATATGGGTACATCTGTTCTGTTAATAAAATTTTCAAGTAGTTGCCATGGTTTCCAAGATATCTGAAATGATAAATAATAATATTGTATTGGAGCTTCATACTTACTTATCACAAACATAATCTTTAAAACAGATCAAAACAGTGGAAAAAATCAAAGCCTGCTTCTGTTAAAAGGCTTCTGAATAAAATTTATGGTAAGTTTGAAATTGATAAGATGAAATTCTGTTAAACAGTACCTTGTCATCTTGTTTAAAATGTGATTTCTGAAATGAAACAACACCATCTTTAACAGTTAAACCACACTGAATACAGACATCTTCTACTTCCTCTTGACTGTTAAATAATAATAACTCTTCTAGTTTACAGGTTGGATATTTACTATTTTTACTGGTATACCCTACACTCATCATAAATAATCCATTTCTATAAAATATACATACTACATTACTATCAAACAAACAAAAGCATGTCATCATTTGGAAGGTAAAAAATGTTTTATTTTCAATGATAGGAAACCAGGACATAGATGAAATCAGGAGACAAGGTAGAATATTAATCTAACTCTTTAATCTCTTTGAAATAAGACTTAAGTGTGACAACAAAAAGACGCTCTTGTCCTAACAAGGAAGAAACTTGGGTTCCTAGGGAGCTGTAGAAGGGGCACAAATTGTATTTTAAATATTAATAATTTTCTTGAAAGAAAAATTCATCTAGATCCCAAGAGTATTCAAATTCATTGGCTATATCAATTCATACGTACTTATCCCAATTTCAGTTAGACATTATAACATATATATATATATATATATATATATATATTACTTACAGTTGTATTTTAGCAAGATGTCTTTGAGCTGCACATAAACTTAAAATACAGGGTAACTTTCTTATTTGTCTTAAAGATTTAATATAATTTCTCAATAAATAGTTTATACTAGCATGATAGGCTGACTTTAAAACTCCATTATTTCTGGAAAGTAAAACACAAATTAAGTTTAAGAAATCTTTAAAAATATCTGCTATTTCTGTCAAATCATTATATCAGTCATCTGTACTGGTTATTCCTGCTGACCCAGCTGTAAATGGGTACATATAATTCTGGATCTTCATGAACTTAAGTTGTTATCCTTGTAAAATATAGTTCTTTCTTTTTTTTGTCAAATTTGACCATGCCTGACAGTTATACCCAAAAGAAATATTAAAAGCCAATCAAGTACATAAATGAAATACATGTAATTGAGCTTAAACATATGGAACAACTGAACTTACCTGATTTTATTTGGAAGTTCCAAGTAATGAGTTAAAGCTGCAGCATCTCCTAGATTAAACATTAAATACATGCACTCGAATTCTATTTGATTTTCATGTTGACCTTCTACTTTGTCATATAGGGAGAGCAGTCTCTTTAAACATTCCTGTGTGTGTTGATTATTTATTGTGGGGTCAAAGGTAGGTGTTATCTTTGTTCCCATTCTGAAAAATAAATTTACATGATATAATTGTATTATGAATGTGAAGGGCAATGTAAGGTAGTGTATTATTAGGGACAAAGGATCATTAGTTACTATATGGCTTAAATTAGAGATAATCTATTGCATTACACAAACCATCTTTAAACGTTAATCTTGGGCTCTAACCTACCTATAGACCATAAATATATAAAATCTAACTATCTTTTCTAATAAACTTATTGCTTCTAAACCCTGGATATTCTGTATTACCATATCTTGTCTTACTGCTCTCAATCGATCAAATACATAATCATAAATATTACTCCAGGCAATATTAGACTGTCCTACAATACTGTAATAAAAACATTAACAAAATCTGCATCCATGTATAGTGAATAAAAGAAAAAAAAGCTTAATAATTTACATTAAAAACTCCCATTTCCCATCACCAAAAAAGAGTGTAAAATATTAGTTCTGCACTAGCATTTCTGATAAACTTCATACAGTTCAACTCTGTTTTCATCAAATATTTTAAGATCTGGTCTACTCGGCCAAAGAACATTTGAGTAAAAAGATCAAATATACAAAATGATAAATCATATCTCAAAATCTTCGACATGTTTTTTTTTTTTAAGGTTATCTCTAATTTAATTTAATTTAAAAGTGAGAACCATTATTACTTTCTCTGCTCTAGTCTTGGAAAGAATCTCACTTACCATGTGTAAAGATAGTTAATAGTTTCATGTAAAACTGGTACTGTTCTGAGTGTTGCAGGATCTGCTTCTTCTTGACCTGCAGCTGGTCTTTTATATTCCTTCACCATTTTAGCCAAAACACATCTCGGCCTAGATCGGAGATGACGATATAAGATTACAAAATACAGAAAGAAGCTACAATTAAGTCAATCTTAACGAATTGTTTTCAGTTAATTTTGAAATCATTATGCATTATACTACAGACTTGGCAATGCACATAATAACATTATTAGTAAACATACCGTTTTTGTCTACGATTGTGTTCTTCCATTTCAAATGGATGTAATAAACCCTCTCTCTGTCTCCTGAATAAATCAAATTAAAATTAAAGCATCTAATTCATGGTAAGAATTTTTCTAACATTGATTAAACATAATGCCAACATGGACTAATATACCATCCATTGGCATATGCTTACATAATATGTGTATAGGTCTATAGTTTTCATGGAAAATGATTGCATGTAAAAATCCAAGTGTAGCTTAATTACTCATCATATCATGCAAGCCTATGACTATAAGTCATGTATGCAGACAACTCACACATCTTTGACATTTAAGACATTCCCTTCCTACTAAGTTCCTTTCAGATTTCACTGTTCAGTGGGCTATCGCATTGTTTACTTACATATCTATTTCGCTTTGAGGACATTTCGTGGTGCATGTGCCTTCAATGATAGCCTTGATTTCCATTATTTCTTCTGAAATTTGCAAAAATTTGTTTTAGTGTGCTAAAATATTTAAATAATATTAAAATCAGGTAAAATCATAAAAATTTCTATTTCTTAACGTCCATTTTGACAAAGGGAGATTACTCTTTTAAAACCTGGTAGATTCTTGATCGTCCAGTTATTCTGCACATGAACCTCGTATAGCAGGCTTCGAAGCCTACTTATTATCATTATGCTTATCCATCCCCTCCATTTTCTTAATATGGGTAATTAGCTTATAATTAAGCCCTATAGTGAAAAAACTAGATAATCAAGATCTGCAGCCTAAATGTCTAATATAGCCATTACATTGAACAAAATTAAAGTTACCCATTTTTGCGAGTAAAAGCCGATATAATTATGCTCTTGCAAAGCCTTCATTGCACACTGAAAGGTGTAGGCCTATCCTTCATTCAACACATTCGGTAGATTACATAGACATACAGTTGCTTCATAAAATTGTGCTACATATTCTTGCGATAAAGTTAAGTGATTCTGTTCAGCATTCAATAAAAAGTGTGTTATTTGTTCTCCGGTATATACCTAAAGCTATTATAGGACAGCTCTGTACGACATAAACGTGAATAGTTATCAAGTATCACGTGGGTAGTATTTACATAGGCTACTGCAGGTTTCTTCATATCCGCCCATTTGCACACCGAAGTACATGTAAGTAAAGTAAATAATACTTTTATTTCCTCCTGCACCAAAAGTGCCATGTTTTATGCGTCGATGATCCATTAGCTGTTTTGAACAATGTTGATACCGTAATTGCATAATAGCCTATATATCGGTTAATGGGGTCATGCTTTGTCTGCTGGCTGCAGAAGTCGTGAATATTGTGACCCACATTTTATTTTACCAAGTTCAATCGATAATAATGATTATTCTTATCATTAAAAAACATAGAATACAACCCATTCTAGGTCATAAAATAGTGCAGATTCGGGTAGGCCTATAGCTATTATAATCAAGCTATTAAACATAGTACGGAATCAGCTGTAACATAGATGTATAATGATATGTCCTATATCTGCCCGAAAGGTTGCAGCAACCCGTTAAAAGTCTATATAAAACATCTTTGCAAATAAATACATTGGATCCATTCCAATCGTGTCGGAGGTATTTAAACGAATGAGGCATTGAATGAATGAGCAAATTTCTAGTCCTCTAAAATGCCTGGACCAGTTATTTTATTGGTTAATAAATCTAAATTGAAATACAATTCTAGTGATGAACCGAAACATCTGCCTCCATTCCAGCCTCTGATATAGCTATTGTAACTGTTGCCGGCTGGTGTAGAGAAAGGAAAAACTAGACCCTGTTTTGTAGAGATTTTCGGCACCCCCGAAGTGACCGAAACACTTAAATGATCATAGATTTAAGTTTCCGAGATAGTACCATATAGTAATAAACAATACAGATTCCCCATTAAAAACCAATGTAGCCTTCCGTGTCGTTTAATTACAGTCTCAGAATGGATCCTCCACCTTTAATTCCCGTAGAATATTATAGATATATACTTATTGGACTTGGTGTATATTTTCTATGGATTAATATTATACTTATTGTGACCCTGATAACATTATCTATAGCTGCTTTCTATGGTACCAGGTATTATTTAAAGAGAAACAAACCTAAGATAGACGTGAAAGGAAAAGCTATCTTTATAACTGGTTGTGACACTGGTAAGTAAGATATCATCTTCACAATGTCCAACTTTACCGACTAGTACTTATACCTTGACTGCAGTAGTCACATTTCTTGTATCATGGACGTTTGCAATAGCCATTTATTCTTTTATCACAGACTGCAGCGATTTGATTCGATTGTACACCAGCGAATACAGGCTATCAGAACCCTTGAAAGAAAGGATGTAAACATTATGGCTTTGTGTTCACAAACTTTCTGTTGAATCCTATGATTGGCTGTATTCGCTAGCGTGCAATCAAATCAAATCGCTTCAGTCAATGATACAAGAATAGTGGTTATTACAGTCAAGATAGAAGTACGAAGTTTGTAATAGACTGATATTGCGAAGATGGGTATTTTAGCTATGACTAAATTTTTATATCATTTCTTCTCTATATGCTTGAAGGGCACTAGAATGTCACAGTGGTCAATGAAACAATCCATGATTTGTTGTACGAATGTGTTTCAAGAGGCGGATTGAACTATCTACTGCGTGGAACTGGCGCCATCTGGGAGACTCAGACTTGACAAATCTACCAATTCCAATTTAAGTTCCATTTTTATTATAGGTTTCGGCTTTGACCTTGCCTTGCTTACAAATGATCAAGGATTCATAGTATTTGCTGGTTGCTTGAAACCTGATGGTTCTGGTGCTAAAAACCTCCAGTCAAGATCGTCTGATCGTATACAGATTGTACCTCTTGATGTAACTAGTGATGATAGTGTTGCCAATGCTTTACAGTGTGTGACAGACGCATGTCAAAGCAGAAGTAAGTCAATGTGTTGATCTATGATCTATTGTGTGCACACAATGACAAATGGTTCTTAAAAAAACTGCTGGCTTGTAAATTCAATCGGCATCACTGATTGATGGACGATTGTCCAGACGACATAAAGCAAAAAAATCAAACGTTATGTTGAACATACAAATTGTTATGAAAACATTCGCCATACAGAAATGAAAATATGTTTTATACGTTAACTGTATATGAAACAACATCCTTTTGGTTGTTAAGTCGAATCCTACAGATCATTGCAGTTGTTATTTATATTGAAATTACGGAAGCTTTGATCTTGTATCGCCCATCAAGCATTGATGAAGTATTCACAGTAGTTACTGGTACTAGCTGTTTAAGAAGTCTTTGGTCAAGTTTGTTTATTCTTTAATTACATAAACCATTTTAATGAAAATGTGATATTACTATTTAGAATTAGAGTTATGGGGAGTGGTAAATAACGCTGGTATAAACTATGTTGGCCCTATAGAATTAAACAGTTTACAACAAATCGACAGAGTTTGTGATATAAATCTATTTGGTACTGTTCGTGTTACAAAGGCGTTTTTATCATTACTTCGTCAATCTCAAGGTAGGGGTCATCCTCTGCATCACCCAGTGCCGCTTTTGGTTTAGTAGAACCCTTCTCAACCAGCTTATTCACTATATAATTAGTAGAAGAAAAACCCCACAAATATCTATTAACCCCTGTTAACCTTAATCTTCTATTGGTAGTCATATGCAGTGAAAAAACCACAACGCTTCTTGGAATCATTAGAATCATTTAACATTAGTCGATAATGTATGGGTGTGCAATAAGCCGAAGTTAAGCGGTCTGCAAGTTCTCAAAGGTTTGGGATTTCTGACGTAGGTTTTAAAAGTACTACAGTCATAATGGTTATAGGTTAAAACTTATAAGATCATTGACATTTCAGGTCGTGTCATAAACATTTCAAGTGAAAGAGGGGTTATATTCAGAGCGCTGTCAGCGGCGTATTGTATGTCAAAAGCTGGAATGGAAACATTTTCAGACTCATTGAGATTAGAAATGGCACGCTTTGGTATTAAAGTCAGCATAGTTGAGCCAGGACATTATGGTCAATGTACTGCTATTGTCGCAAAAAATCTGGTAAGAATTTTCTTCCATAACTGAATGATTGTAATAACACTATATTATGATATAACAAAACATATTAAATAAGCGTTTTCAATATTCGTTGGAACAATAACAAAGGAAACTTGGTCCGAACTTTCCAAACCTACTAAAAACCCATAACCTTTGCAGAGTCGAGAGAAAATACTAAGGTAGATCTACCACCTTGTACCACATGGAGAAAATGAAAGTTCAGAATCACTATATCTCCTTTTCATTTCAGATAGATCATAACAAGAAAACGTTACACGAAGAATTTGAAAGCTCTCCTGAAGGCGTGAAATACACCTATTGTAAATATGATATAGATAGCATATTTGCTTCAGCAGATTTTTCACCCGAATATAAGGGTCCACGTAGCAGCCATGAAAATACTCTACCCGTTATAAATTGTATCGCCAATTGTTTGATCGACCCACTGCCAAGAGAAAGGTATATTGTTGGTGGTACAAGAGGATGGTATGATCCAAGAACGGTAAGAAGTGACATTGTTTGGGCCAGTTCGTGTTAAAGGGACAGTTTCGCCATTTTTTTAAGCAAACGTCTAAGAAATGGGATTTTCTTTAGCAAGCTAATCAGTGATCACAGCTCGCCATCGAAAATTGAGACTTCAAATTAATGTGTAATGTTATTTGAAGCACATCCAAAAATACATCGAATTACGACCAAAAAAAGTTTTTGAGCATATTTTATTCTTGATTCCTGAGGGAACAAATCAACATAAAATAACATAAACTCGTTTTTAACACATAACGTATGGTAACTTTCAACATTGGTCAGCACTGTTACTTGAGGACATATCTGTGAAACCATAATGTTGACTAATAATTTATTCCTTGTTCATTTCAGATCTGTTCTATCTTGAAACCAATTTTACCAGATAAGTATATGGACATGGTCATAAATTACTATTTTTAAATGGTTTCTGAATCATTTAAACGACAAGGATCCTGCTCCCTAGAACCAAAATCCCGAATGTTTGTAAGTGCCAAATAATGATTATTAAAACAAATATCTCTGTTAAAACTGTCGTTTATGTTTAAAAATATACCCTTTGCTATGGTTCACTATGGATGGAACAGAAAGTTCACTAATCATGTAACGGCACTGCAAAGTCACACCGATGTGCGGTCTGTCGTCTAAGTTTTTATCGTGGCCAGTTAACAGTTCCTCATTACTGCCAGAAATACAACTATAGTAATCAAGAGTTATGGTGTTTCAGACGTCATTGTTATAGATCTTCTTCTTGACATAGATCTTTTTCTTGTAGTTCATGTTCGAAAACAATTCGGACTTTCTTTCCGCTGTAAAACAATCATAAAATTCATTTTCGAAATACAGCAATAATTCACTTCACTTAAGAATGCCCAGCCATTAATGGAATTGCTGTGAACAGCAATCCATTCATCGACCGCTCTGTGGCTGCTTTTGATACAACTACAACCAATGTTAACCTATCATACAACATCAACGAGAAGACAAATAGCACCCAGTTATAGTATTTTTCAACCTCACCTGAAAAGTTGTTGAGCGTCTGAAATAGTTTCTGGAAGTTTTTGATTCAAAGTTTCAGGAAGATATAATGATAACAGTCCAGCACCAATTGTTGTTGAACCAAATATAATCAATGGTAAAGCTGTTTTTAAATCACCATCTACTAATAAACTCTGAAAAAATAAAACGTATTGGTTGACCTAAATAAAATATAACGCTAAAGGGACATTTTGATTTTTTTTTGCTCCCATTTATGAAAACTGTTTACAAAAATCTAGAGAAATTATAAAGTTTTGTACACTTACAATATCGGCTATATAAGGAGATAAAGCACCACCAATTTGACCACATGTACAACTTATACCCAGTAAAGAATTCCGCAATACAGTTGGAAATAACTCGGCAGAATAAATATAAATTATAGCAAATGCTCCGGAAGCTCCAAGTTTTCCTACCATGGATAATGTATTAGTTATCCATATACTTGTTTGAGCTAGAAAAATAACACCAGCAAGATTAGAAAACAAATTCTGTTAAGAATGGAAGTGGAAATCTGAAAGAGAAGTCTTCAGTGGCAAGATTAACCGTTCCTTAAGCATATTATCTATATAATATCCATATAATAAAGGAAAATGAACAGACATCGGATGGCGAAAAGGTTATCATTTCTGCCCGCTACGGCTTTAATAATGAAATAAATCATTTACCCATGCATCTAATATCAGTAAAAAATCACTGTAAAACGACTTCAAAAGACTGACTTATAATCATATCCTGAAAACAAAATGTGTCTTAAAACAGTACTTACATTCTTTGATAAAAATAATAGGAAAGATGGTTGCCAGGCAAGCGAATCCTCCCAATAACATGGCCGAACAATATAACTTTTTTCGTCCTATTCTATTCATTAATAACATACATATTACGTATGATATTAATTCAGATAAAGCAGATGTAGTCAAATTAAGGTAAACATTTCCACTTAAATTGGATACACTCAAAGATAATCCATAATAAGATCCGTTAATTACAGTCCTGAAAACGAAAGAAATGTTTGAAACGTTATAATAGCTGCCCTGGTACAAGAATATATCATAGAACATGATTGTTGAATTAAAAAAGTCGAATTGACGCTAATTAAAATGAAAATCCGATGCTTTTTCCGGTTGCAATTGCATAACGTGTCAGCAAAGTTATGACAATTTTGCGCAATAGTTAATGCAAAATTTAGAGCATAACATGCAGAATTTAAGACCTTGATTTACAAAATGGCCCCTCCCAATCTAAAGTTCTGCAGCCGGAACTGAGTAGGTGTGGTCTCCCAGAGTCAAAGCTACTGATAAAAAATGCTTACCAATTTAACACTACGATCAATGATCCTATTAAAAGTTTTGGAGAGGTGAACAATTTACTGAATTTGACACTCTCGACATTTTCTTCTTCTTCTAATTCTTCTGAGATCATTGGCGTTAACTTAGTTTTATTGACAATACCAGCTTGCCTTAAAATTAAGTCAGCTTCTTTAAACTTTCCTTTTGCAATGAGCCATCTTGGTGATTCAGGCATCAACCTAAAATAATTTACATGATCTTCACGATATACGTCATAACAATTCCATTCGCATCAAGAGACAACTCTACTGTATTTGTAACATCTAAGCTACGACTACAAGGGTATTAACCAAATCGATTCGAATCACTTAAGAAATTTTACGGCCATCACCATGAACTAATTATTGGTTTCGGATAAAAAGTACTTGGTTTATTTATTAGTACCCGAAGCAAAAGGCCTGTAATATTTTCTAACTACTTCTGCTATTTAGCGAATGACGATTCCTTTTTTTCTCAAACTGCTCTATTCAATTTAAGTAAAGAAGGAGATAAAATCTTTGCTTTTGAAAAAACCCGAATGTGTGTTATTCTAAGGCAGCTTCTTGCCTATAAGCAAATCACGTCTCTGTGTGTATTAGTAGTGTTGTTTTTTAACTGAAACAGTTGACCCAAAGAGCTGAATGTAATACAGAATGTAGAAGACCTAATTTTTAGATTTCTAAAATCAAAGTCACTCACCAATAATATGAGAGAAAGGCTACAGTAGGTACAGATACACTAAGTGATAAATATTTCCAGTCTCGGATGAAGTATGCTAACATAGCCAGTATGAACAGCCCTATTGCCCAAAATATCATATAACCCATACCACACAGAGTTCTTTTGGAAGGTCCTACGAATTCCATCCCTGAAGCAAATAAATGACCAGCAAATATAATCGTCAACGGGTCGTTTCAAGTAGCACAGCTTCTCTGTCTGAAGCACTTTATTATCAAATTGACAAAAAGAAATAACCGACTTCATGTCGGTTCTATCAATTTGTATGTACGCATGCCCACAATATTACATCAATTAATCACGATCTGGTCATCTGATTACCAAAAGCTTATCTCATGCTACCATTACATCTTTATGATACACAATTCTCATCGGGATGACTTGTGTGTGAAATGGGTGTTACCTTTCAAAAACGTCTGAGCAAAGTAAGTGGGAGGGTCAGAAAAAAGAAAATTGGTATATTGTATACCTAGAACAAAAGCTGTAATGAATACTCCGGTTCCAGACACTCCGCTTATCAATCTCATGATGAGAAACAAGATGTAAGATTCAGCTAACGCTGTACCAATACCACTAAGTATTAGCAGAATGATGGATAACATTAATGTTTTCTTTCTCCCAATTCTAAAAGTACAATTCAATGGAAATGGTTGAAAATCCTAAGATAAATCATTTATTCATGTCTCGATAACGACGTGAGAACCTCACTGAATCGTTGAAAGAAATACATATTCTAGAATTCCAAATTGTCTTTTTTAATGCTAAAGATACAATTGGATGGACTTGATTTTGGAAAATAATCATTTAGACTAATATACATTATAAGATTCAGTCATCTCTGACCTTGTGAATTTCCCAAATTCAGAGCGGTAACAGATCCGGCTAATCCTTTATTGACCATCGCCAATATGTCTAAATACAAATATAATATGATCATACTTACATATCAGAAAGTAAGCCCAATAATAGAGCGCTTACCAGTGACCCCCCAAAGACGACCATGTTACCATGTGTTCTGAAAATTTCATTTCCACAAACGTAGTCCATCTGGAATATAAAAAAAAACAGTTAACTAGTACAATTCTTGCGTCTTAAGTTGTATCTGAGAAATTCAAAGAATGTCAATGTTTTTTTTTTTATTCAAAGCTTTTAAAGGAGCAAATGGTAGCATTTGAGAAAATCCGATCAGCACCGAGCGTTTCGCTCACGTCGACAATGACAGATCCAATGATGTCGAAAACTATTCTTTCCGAAACACCTGATGGTACTTCTCTTTGGATGAGTATACTGCTCCACAACTTTTACTCCCGATTTTGCCATTCATTGGACGAGATTTTTGATTGGCGGAATTGTCTCGCTTTTACTGATTTTTATTGAAACATAAAGTAGTTCTACTTACATATGACGAAAATGTAGATGTGTATACCGATGTATCATATACCCACATATTACATTCTGTTTGACTTTCATTAACTATTATTTTACACGACGACAACTTGGGTATCGACTGATTAATTTGCGCTGCATGCCAGGAATCTTGAACCATATAAGTATCATTAGGAAATGTTGGTATAGCACACCTTGGAAATAGAAAATAATGGCACTTTTA
This sequence comes from Lottia gigantea, assembly GCF_000327385.1. Lineage (NCBI taxonomy): Eukaryota > Metazoa > Mollusca > Gastropoda > Lottiidae > Lottia > Lottia gigantea. The sequence goes on from NW_008709380.1 coordinate 1,632,832, forward strand.
CGTTTATTTGTACATTTTAAATGGTTTATATTTCGCGATGAAATACGTGTTTCACGTGATAGGTTTTGTTTGTTCTTCCAAACCCGCCCAAATAAAAGGAAACTTTGTATGTGTATCGGAAACACTGGTAGCATAAATTTGCACCATTTCAACTTTCATTTCGACGTCTGTGGTTCTTGCAATTCCACTAAAACTAAGGCGTTTTATGACGTCACTAGAGGGGAACTACATAGATATCAATAGTAGCTTCCGGTAGTCCCCCCCCCCCCCATAATTGATGCTATGAGTGTCCACGATATAAAAAAAATTTATTTACTATCACTTTGAGTGGCTTTCTGTTAGTGTATAGTTTGTCATTAAACATGTGTTAACATTAACATGCGTGTTGACAAAATTGGAATCATACAACGAACTGCCTATTTCGTTAATTTCATGTCTTAAAGAGTAAGTGTATATTCACAAGAGTGTGACCGTGACGATCGATATTTCGTAACAGCACATCAGCTGGTATCTGCACAGTCATTATGTATATAAGCAGCAACAGCAGGACTACGAAATATTAAACAAACAAAAAGACAATGTAAATGTCAGCCTGGAGCGTATTCTATTTAAATTTTACCTACCTGTGGTCGGGTATAGCTAGAATTAATACTCCTAAGAATGTCTGAATAGCTGTTGGGATGTACAGTAGTGCAATTAAAAGAGAAATACGCTTTTGATATTTCCCGAATTCGCCCAATATGTTTAGTAGGTCATCATATTTCATGGTTAAGTCGTAATTATGGGTCTGTCAAAGTAAACGTGTTTTGATCACTTCCTTAGATTGTTGACCTGGATATTATGAATGAGTTATCGAAAAGTAGATTTACCCTCTACACATATATCGGTCAACATAACACTCACGAAATAATATATTCCATCAACATGGACCCTTCTTACACATAGTCTAGTCTACACTAAAGGTACGGTGTCCGGTGAGGTGTACCGTGTGGAATAATCGATACAAACGAAAATATAAGAACACACGAGGTACGGGTGCGGACACGGTGCGGGCATGATTCGTTCCTTCTATTGTCTACTGTATCGATAATCCCGCACCGTACACCGAACCGGACACCGAACCTCGCCTATTCGCATAAACATGTACGAATTTATTGTATCCCGCGCTCATGATTCAAGGTTATAATCATCCATAAATATGAATGGTTAAGATTTTTTTTTTCGAGCAATTAAATTCAATGCACAAAAATATGCGCTCAGTTGAGATCACCAGAATTTAATAGCTATCCTATACTCCATTATGTAAATTGCATACTGACAAAGGTAACGCGAAACGTCAATTTGAATTTGAAATATAAAAGATAACAAAGCTCGATTCACTTAAATTAAATGATAATGGCACTTCAAAAGTGATATCCATTTTTCAAAATTTCTCCTCGATTGTTTATTATGTAGATGATTGGGAACTTAGTCCATCAAGGCAACTACCACATACCATGAACAATTTGCGATAGTATTAAGATTCTGGGGATCAGATTTTATATTTTAAAATGGATATTGCATTGGTTACTGGCAATTTGAATGCCATAAAAGTAGCAAACAGGATCACTGAGTGGTTTTGTGAAATGTAAACTAACAAACTTAAAGGGACATTCCGCTTTTTTGTAAAACATTTTCATCATCAGAAACGTCGTAGATTATACCTGATATTCATATCTATTTGAGAGTACTAAGTGTTAATTAAGCAGTTTGACTTTGCGTTGGTGATTGCCCTTATAATGGCTCGTTATATTTAGATATATTTCTCTACAATTAGGCGTTTATGGTACTCAAATCTGTACTGTAATTTTCTAACATCTTGCAAAAAGCATAACGAACTTTAAAAAGTTACATAACCATTTACGTAAAGTTTTGGCGATTTTTAGGTAAAACTTTCAGATACGTTAGTGATACATTTCTATAGATTTTGGTATATAGTTTTCACAAATTGGAGCAAAAAAAATTTCGACCTACAAAAAAGCGGAATGTCCCTTTAACATAACTTGTCGATCACTAAAACCACATAATACGAACCATTATAAGTGTATGATAAGTGCTATTGTAGCTTTATGTGTAACGATGGATGGTATTATGTACTTTTAAGGGGCATTTTGACATTTTATGCAGGATAGAAATGTTTATAGAAAAGTTCATAGAAAAGCTCAAAATAATGAAAACTGTATGTTCACCAAAGTGTATCTGATACACATACAAAATTTAGAAAACTTCTTTACAATCCCTTTTACGATAAGTACACTCCGTTTTGCATCACAAAAGGCGTCTGAATTAAAATTGAATGGTTCCAATGGATGCTATCAGTGTCCCCGATACACATAAAATTTTTAAAAAAACCTTTTTAAGACCAATTTATCAAGTAGATATATAGAAGTAAATTAATTTTTTGCACACTACCCCTTTAAATGATTAAAATATTCACTGTATACACTAGGACTCATTATGACCAACGAACTAAATAATAGTAATGTCACACCGAGCATGTAATTAAGCTTAAAATTATTCATTCCGTCGATCGAAATGTTCTATATTATTTTAACATGTTTCGAACAACAGATATTCTTCTACATCGGTCGACTGCATAAATTGCTCTGTCTGTCTTCACGTCTGCACAGTGCCAATACGAAACTGATTAACTAGCTAACAGATAGATATGAGCACCCTTGTTATCAAATGTAAGAAATTGCCATTGCTCTTGTATTTATCGACTTAACATGTAAATACAATGCACGCTCAAAGAAACAGTGTTTGTTATTGTAGCAATTTGGATGAGATGAGAATGAAACATATATCTGTAGGTTTTAAAATCCATTTTCGATTTTTAGGTGCGCATCTTATTATTGGAATAAGAGCTATCAACAATTAGTGTGTCAGCATGTCAATGGTTTGAATCGACAACGAAAATGCCCAGATGTCTATAAGCAAAAGCGAAAACCAGAACTCGGAAACTGAAACTATCCAGCCGATCGGGACCATAAGAAAACTAATTTTCGAAATTCTAAGTTAGGCACTATTCCACCATAAGTTTGTACATTTTGGGACAGTCAAAGCCTTCTTTCCCCGAAATCAAAATAAAACGATATAGTGTTCTATATTCTATACTTTTATATACAAATGTTACCCAGATAGTTATCTATATAATTGCGCGAATGATAATATCTTTACGCATTGTGCGGAACGTCATCATGGTTTAAAGGTTTAAGTTCTGTTATTTCATATTCGTGCTTGTTATTCTTCGATTTACGCCTGAAAAGTAAAACACAATATTGTAATATGGAAATATTGCTAATTTTGCAAGCCAATAGAAAAATAACTAATAGTGTAAAACACCCCTTTTATAAACGTTACAATATATAGGCCTATTTACACTATTTGCAGTCATCGGAAACAAGATACGCAGGAGTGGTGACCCGTCCTAAAAACTGAAATCCAAAGTGAGCACACAATAGTGGTTTACTGTGAAATCTAGGATAATCATCCGGGGATGGTTAACAGTTGGCGACTTACAAGTATACTACAGTACCTCCGAACATGATGATACTTTCAAACAGGAAACCCCATTGAACAGCAGACAATGTCAATCTTTAGCTGTAGCGCTTCTGACTTTTTGATGATAGGAATATGTTTTCTATAAATCAAGATTATAACGTTATGCAGAAATGAGCACCCTTGTTATCAAATGTAAGAAATTGCCATTGCTCTTGTATTTATCGACTTAACATGTAAATACAATGCACGCTCAAAGAAACAGTGTTTGTTATTGTAGCAATTTGGATGAGATGAGAATGGAACATATATCTGTAGGTTTTAAAATCCATTTTCGATTTTTAGGGGCGCATCTTATTATTGGAATAAGAGCTATCAACAATTAGTGTGTCAGAGTGTCAATGGTTTGAATCGACAACGAAAATGCCCAAATGTCTATAAGCAAAAGCGAAAACCAGAACTCGGAAACTGAAACTATTCAGCCGATCGGGACCATAAGAAAACTAATTTTCGAAATTCTAAGTTAGGCACTATTCCACCATAAGTTTGTACATTTTGGGACAGTCAAAGCCTTCTTTCCCCGAAATCAAAATAAAACGATATAGTGTTCTATATTCTATACTTTTATATACAAATGTTACCCAGATAGTTATCTATATAATTGCGCGAATGATAATATCTTTACGCATTGTGCGGAACGTCATCATGGTTTAAAGGTTTAAGTTCTGTTATTTCATATTCGTGCTTGTTATTCTTCGATTTACGCCTGAAAAGTAAAACACAATATTGTTATATGGAAATATTGCTAATTTTGCAAGCCAATAGAAAAATAACTAATAGTGTAAAACACCCCTTTTATAAACGTTACAATATATAGGCCTATTTACACTATTTGCAGTCATCGGAAACAAGATACGCAGGAGTGGTGACCCGTCCTAAAAACTGAAATCCAAAGTGAGCACACAATAGTGGTTTACTGTGAAATCTAGGATAATAATCCGGGGATGTTTAACAGTTGGCGACTTACAAGTATACTACAGTACCTCCGAACATGATGATACTTTCCAACAGGAAACCCCATTGAACAGCAGACAATGTCAATCTTTAGCTGTAGCGCTTCTGACTTTTTGATGATAGGAATATGTTTTCTATAAATCAAGATTATAACGTTATGCAGAAATGTCTTTTACTTACTTATAAAGTTGTTGAGCGTCTGAAATAGTTTCTGGAAGTTTTTGATTCAAAGTTTCAGGAAGATATAATGATAACAGTCCAGCACCAATTGTTGTTGAACCAAATATAATCAATGGTAAAGCTGTTTTTAAATCACCATCTACTAATAAACTCTGAAAAGGGAGATAACAAGACTAATAAATAAAATAAGATTATTTCGCCATTGATCAAGGTTCATAATACTCTTAAATATGCAAGAAAAGATAAACAAATTCAAGACGCTTGAATAATGCGCTCTTCTCTCCAATGATCAGAGCTTGAAAATACTGAATCGGCTTCGACCTTCTTTTGTAGAATATTCAAAACTTACCAAATCGGCAATGTAAGGACAAATCATAGCACCAAGCTGTGAGAATAAGGAAGCTGTTCCCATCAAAGAATTTCTCAAAAGAGTTGGAAATAATTCAGCAGCAAATACATATATAACAGAAAAAGCACCAGAGGCACCAAGCCTACCAATTGTAGACAATATCAAATTTATCCACGTTTGAGCTTAAAAATCAAATAAAAAAACAAACTATTTGACAGAACTATAAGGACGAAACTTTTTTGTTTATCGAAGGGCACCGATGGAGAAGATTAGGAAGCCTCTTTGGAAAACAGCGTTTTGAAAGATTCAATGAAGTTGAAGATCTATCGAAAATGGACTTAAAATTAGTTGGAAACAGATGGCAAAGAACAAGACTTACATTCATCTCCATATATGACAGGAAACATGGTGGCCAAACAGGCAATACCACCCAATAACATAGCACCACAATGTACCATTTTTCTTCCTATTCTATCCAGTAAAAATAAACAGATAATATAGGCAATTAATTCTGCTATATTAGCTATGGTAAAGTTCAGGTATGTATTACCACTAAAGTTAGTTACACTTAGTAACAAGCCATAATACGCCATGCTCACTACGAACCTGAAAAGAGAACTTGTATTTAATTTGACGGTTTATTGAATATCCAACCAAAGTTAGTTTTATAAACAATGCTAAGTAGAAACGATATATCTTTTTATTGAGGTTCGGACCAGAGTCCTGCAAATTTCTGTTGCAGATATATTAGGTGTTTCAACCAAGTCTCCGAAACAGAGGAACTGATATTGCATTAGCGTCTACTCAAATTGATCAAATACAGAGGCACATGTGCCTGTGCAATCAAAAGATTCCGTTGATATCGCAAAAGAAACGTCCAAATCGGACATAGTTACCCGTCATTATCCGGTTCACCTTAAGCAGTGGAAGAGCTGCATTGATCAAGTCTTACCAGTTTAAGAAGATAATGAAGGTACCAAGAACTAAAACGGGACTAGTTAATAGATGTTTAAATTTAGCTGTTTCTACTTCTAATTCAAGAGACTGTCGTCTGAATAACCGATCTGGAAGTTTCACTTTATTTACTTTAGCTGCTTTTCGAAGGATGACTTCTGCTTCGTTATATTTTCCTTTTGATATCAGCCATCTTGGTGATTCTGGTATCAGCCTGATCAAAAATACAAATTGTCCAATGTTATTATCCAATCTTGCAAATCAAGACCCGTTCACTTTTTGTAAAACCAGCAAGGCCCAATGGTTCATTTGTCATTCTGACACTTAATTGAATCGTTACTTCACTCTTATATTAGCTATCCAGATAAACACGCTCCAACTGTTTGAGACCGCCGGTCATGTAAAATACTCGAACGTCCTTCATGATAGCCTAGAACTTTTAAAAGTTCCTATTTGTATCATGAGGACATGGCTCCATGCCATATGGAGAACAGGAATTTTAGGTTGTAACATTGCGGTCAACTAATGTTACTAAAGATTGTAAGTAACAAGTTATTATTCAACTGAAGGTACTGGCTCAGGTTTAAAGTAATGTTTACAAGTGTTTTGATGCTAATATTTAGTAAACAAAAGCAATCTTAATGGGTTAATATACACTTTCAAATCTAAGACCTAAAATGAGGAAATTCATACTGACCACCAATAAGGAAAAAAGACAACTGTAGGAACTGAAAGGACTAATGATAAATGTCTCCAGTCTCGTACTAGGTAAGCCATGAGACCAAGTAATAATAAACCTATAGCCCAAAATATCATCACTACCATGCCAGTAATGGTTCTTTTAGTTGGCCCTACCAACTCTACACCTGTTAAATTAGAAACATCATATTATACAATTGATGAAATTTTCAATTGAGCGACGGGGATAAGTTTTACATGTCAGCTGGTCAACAGCAGTGACAGTAGATTTATAGTTTTTATGAGGTACTGAAGTAAGATTCAATGTAAAACAAACATTCTGATTCATTGTGGTACAATGAGTATGCAAAACTTATGCACTACTGTTAACATCTGAAACCCGAATCTGATTTGATAATTACAATTTTGCTAGGTGAAGATGTCTCATATTTTGAAACCCAACATAAACTTTTTCATCAGGATTACTGCAAAATATCTGCAAGCTATTTCAGAATAAATTAGTTAACATCTGGTTACCTATAACAAAGGAAATGACGAACACGCCGGATCCAGCGAATCCATTGATAAATCTAACGATGGTAAAACTGATAAATTCATTCAAAAAAGCTGTTATTATTCCTGTCACTGTTTGGACAGCAACAGATAGCATTAAAGCTTTATGACGTCCAATTCTGAAAATTTAAAAAAGTTATCATTTCAGAGGTGGTAGCAATTTTTCTCTCTCAATCGCAGACACAACGTTCATATGGAACAACATAGTCATGCTAACAAGGACAAACAAGTTATAATTTAATGCTTTTGCGACTAAACATTTTGAATAAGATCCATATCGCTCTTTCACGAACATAATCGTATAGGGTTTACTTACATGTCAGCCAGAAATCCCATGACAAAAGATCCTATGGTGTAACCCCCAAACACTATCATATTGGCGTGCGATCTAAATATCTCTTTACCACATACAAAATTCATCTGGAAAGAGCGAGTATTGCAAACGTCAATAGTTACTATTCTTTATCAGGAATGTCATTTGGTTTCAAAAACAATTTTTTTAGCATTACTCTGAGGGCAATGGAACGTATGAATTTTCCTAGTCCAGATTCAAATGCAATGTTTCTAGGTTTAAATTAATCATAATCAAATCCAGTTCCATGGTAATCCTTTTCCTTAAGAAATTCCATAATCATATAATCAATATTATGCCAAATATACAATATTAGCTATTCGGACTCTCCAACAGAAGTACCGAGTTGCAGAGAGCAACCATATGGAAGGATGGCGTATCTTGCCTCGTCAGGAACACCCTCCATGGTAGTAATGTTAGTGGATCTAGTATTGGACAAAAATAACCTGGGGGGGGGGGGGGGGGGGGCAGTTTTGTACACCTGCAGAGTTATCGGCCTATTAGCATGGGTCACAGTTGTGTTCCTAGGTTCATCAGCTTGCGGGTGTCCATTTAGTGATTACCAATCAATACAAACTCACTTCGGTAAGAAAAGTTGATGGATAATCAGTTTGATCATAGACCCATTTACTACAACGTATTTCTTCTGAGCTGTTCTCGTGGTAAAACGTACATTTAGATTGCTCCCCATCTGGTTTAAGTGGTATAGAATTATTGACTATGTCACGATGCCAATCCCCTTGTAGTTGGTACGTGTCATTTGGAAGTGATGGAATAGCACATCTGGAATAGAAATTAACTGCTTTAAGTTATTGCTTACGGCAGACGAAGAAGATTGGTGATTTCAATGAAATTTTCCAACAAGTATAAGTTTTCCATCTGCTTTCAAACGCATATTTGTTCTGGCGGTTCCTATTGCAAACGGTCGATTTGGTGGTAAAGATATCACGGAATTACATTTCCAACAAAATTTTAACATGCAGGCGATTTCCCTTACAAACGGTTTCAAACAATGACTTCTGAATGTAATGTTCTTTCCACAGACGAGCAAGATTTGTGGTAATGGTGACGTGAAAGAACATTTTCTAACAAAATACCACAAGTAATATAAATTGAAATTGGAATTGTACTTAATTCTTTCGTTATTTCAATTATATTTTGTATTTACAACCACCCTTACCCAATATATAAGGGTTGACAACTCCAGATATGGTTTAGATCTGTCTAAGAATGCAGGGATTATGTAGTAAGTGTCAAATGGACTATTTGCATTTGTCATTGATGAAGATCGTAACACAGACACAGTACCTGCGTCTAGTCGTTTGGATAACCTGGAATCGAACCAACGTGTCCTAACAGAATTTCCCATTACAACAATTCATTGTGTTGCCCGTCTGACATAGCCTGGCCAGTTACAGAAAACGGGAGTACATTTCATTTGATGTTTATCTCTATATCATTTAATATGAGGTTAATATTAATTGAGGTACAAAGTCAAGTGTTCGGCTCTTCAATGTTTATCTTCTTCAAAGTAGATGGACTTTGTTTATTATTTTTCGATTTATCAATCTTGAGATGGCCTTCATACTAGATAGACTTAGCTGTATCATTACACAGTCTCGTAGATAGTGTCTGCAAGTGATCCTTGGTCAATGCGTATACTTTGAACCTATCAGGTTAATCTTAAATGGCCTAAGCTTCTGCTAAATATTTGCTTCACCAGCTGGTAGAATTTATTTAAAGGGACATTCCGCTTTTTGTAAAATGTTTTCATTATCAAAAACGTTGTATAGTATACCTATTTCTAATATAAGCTATTTAGATCTGTGTATCTTCTTGAGCAAACTGAATTTGTCAATTAAAAACGGGTGGTACTAATTATTGTTAATTAAGCAGTTTGAACTAATTTTGATGTTTGGCTTTTTAATGGCTAGTTATATTTAATTAAAACCTTTAGAATACGTAGAGAGATATTTATCTACACTTAGGAAATATTAGGAATAACGAACTTTAAAACCTTACGTAGTGTTTTTAAACATTTTTGGCGTTTAAAAAATTAACGGTTTGAATTTTTTTAGTTAAAACTTTCAGATACGTTAAAGGTCACATTTCTCTAGTTTTCAAAAATTTGAGCAAAACAAAATTCGACCTACTAAAAAACGGAATGTCCCTTTAATATTCCATTAAACAAAAGCGTAATGTGGAGATTTTCTTGGACTGTCTAGGAACTCGGCATTTGACAACTCCCTTTTAAAAACCAATTATATTTTTCAAGGTAATTTTATTATCTAAATGAGATCTCCGATAAAAATAGCAAGTAGATATCAGGTGTTCCAGAAAGGGTTAGCAACTATTGTATTCCAACTCAGCCACAGTCACAGTAAAGTCTGGTCATGTACCAAATAAGTATAAAACAAGAAAAGTACGAATTATAATCTTTTTACAATATGAAATTGCACAAATATTTTTTGAACTTACGTTACGTTAAAAGTTTATAGTTCTGGTGATGTAATGCTGTATTATAATGGACCAGACTATTTTGATCATTTTTGGCAAATGAATGGGTATATCCACTTTCTTATAGTTTCTTAGCCCGAATAAGTGCAGCAAAGTATAACGTTAAACTGCATTCCATTTTATTTCATTTCATTTGATGATGACCAACACAAAACTAGGCATAAGTTTGTACATATGATTCCACTGTTTGATCAAACACACGCCACAAGCTTGTATTATAGGAATCTGCTGGAGACACGAAATGAACGTACCTGTGATTTGGAATAGCTAAGATGAAAACTGGTAAAAGTGCTTGGAATGCTGCAGGAATGGACAATAAACATACCATAAAATACAACCGCTTCTGGTACAAACCAAATTCCCCCAGATACTCCAATAAATCGTCAAATTTCATGTTTTGATTATAAAAAAGAAACCTTCTACCACAGCATAGATAGAGAATGATGATAAACTCTTATTGACGATATAATGTCAATAGTTTGTGTTATCAACATATTAGTAAGATTTATGGTCGGGTGAATGACTTTTTGAAAAATGCCCACTAAACATTAGTCAAACTCCAAATAGTCTTCTCAGTTTGCTCAAGGCGATCACTTCACTTCATTCGCATGACATGGGATTATTCAAATTGAGTTGACTTTAAAAGTGGACATGCGCCCCTTCCTATATTCGTTCAATCATGTAATAAGTTTACCATACAAATATGTTTACTTCTAACGTATGAATTTCACAGACAAATTTTATTGCGTAATAGCCTTAGGGACAAAATTTTATTGACAATAAATAAATATACAAAAAAGAATATTATAATATATATAGACTTTCGGGTATGATTATATAACGTTACTTTTCCATTTTTTTCAACGTTGCAGTATCGTATTCAGTCAGTGTATGGCATGAAACGGATAATGATACTTTGAAGGAGTTTATATTGGACCCGCTAACAGTCCGAGTTCTGGGCTTTTTGAAATTGGTGACGAGAAGGCTTTGGCTAAGGATGATATGAGAGAGAAGGGGTTGATGGAAAGTCAGAAAAAAAATACCCATAAAATTCTCTACCTATGTTGCATCAGTTATAATGTAATGATTTTTGAAGGTGGGTATTCTCAAGAAAAGTGGCTTGCATATCTACCACAATATGTAAATCGTTTCAGGATTGATTTTTTTTCATATAAAAAAATGTTTGAATGTTTTCCCTACTGTTCGTTGATATTAAGCGTTTAGGTCCATGTAATACAAGTCTTGAATTGACACGTTAAGGGAGATAACTCTTACAAACGCAGATGAAAAATTCTTCGTTGGCAGACATAAAAAATTCGAATGGGATGATGACCTGTCGACATATTTTATCAACAGAAAACATTATAATTTCCATATATATCAATAATATCCAGGTACATGTACCCAACATAACAGGTCCACGTATATCGGTATAAGTGCTGCTTCGAAATTTTTCTAGTAGTGTTGACAACTCAAGCAATATAAATCTTGGTAATATAGCTCAGGATCTCATTACGTATATATTGTTCTCCCACTTGAAATATTTAAGCTATCAAAACAAACCACATGCAATATATAGCTTGATAATATAGCTCAGGATCCCATTATGTACATGTTTTTCTGCCACTTGGAATGTATAAGCTATCAAACATAACACATGCAGCGTACTGAAGCCGTCTTGGTCCATTTCCTTTTTCTGGCGTATGCAGATATTACTGGTCGCTCCAGTGACTCTACTGTGCTGTTTAAGGCTTGTGCTACAGTATTTGTTGTGCATCTATGAACATATTTTCATGTATTTCCAGATTGTTCCGATAACGAAATAGAAATCACATCCAATTTCACAGTCGTGTCAGTTTAGTTGGCTGAATATCATGTCTGAAATGAAAGAAAATAGTTTGAAATACGTGTACACTACTACGAAGATGATTTCATTTGATGGATTGACGGCGACCGAATCGAGAATAACCTTCTGAACAAGTTATGATATCCTCTGTTTCTTTCAGTTACAATAGTCGTTTAAAAACTCTCCAAATAGTATCAATTTTGAGCATGTCTTGCCAAATCAAACCAAACCAAACTGATGGGAAGTCCTCTTGAGTATGCTAAAATGAATTACTATTTTTCCAAAAAGCTTACCTGTAGACTTGACCTTCTTGTTGACTTCTTTCCCTAAAAACAGAACATGGATATTAATTTCTTAATTTCTTAACTTTAGGTTCAAATTTTTATAAAACAGACATGACAATGGAAAAAGGAATCGACTTCCGATACAATCAGTGTTCAAACATTTTTTTCTCAAAATTATACCTACTTACCAATCGCGTCTCATTGGTGGTTCATGAGAATACCATTCACTACTTTTCTGTTTATCTGGCATACTTCTGTTTTCTGAAGCATGGGCTACGTAGCTTAAACTGAAAAAAAAAAAACCCGGTATATAATGTCGTATTTGTTGACTGATTTAAATTGTGTTTTTATGGTCATTAAGTATTAACAATATATTCCACCGAAGGCGATGGACGCATGTTGAGGTTCCTGGTATGTTTTTACTGAATTATTAACCCGATCATTTACCTTTCATCGTTGTGTGCAAATGGGTCGAATGTCTGGTCCCAGTTCTGCCTGTATGCTTCTCCGAAATTAGCTGGTTCTAACCTACGAAAATATGATACCATAAAAAATAAAGAGGAATTCGGAAAGCTGGTTTTGAATGTGTTTGTTTTTACCAGGATTTTTAGATTGACCTCTCCTTACATAACAAACGTTACCTGTTCATCATATCATACCCTAAGATTGGACGAGGGTCAGAAGCCACATCAAGGTGTTTTTCCACCATGACACAGTTAGTGGTATATCATATGTAGGCTGGACAAATGTAACTCTATAAATACTTACGAATTGGACGAGATAACAGATATCAGATCATCATTCAGTTTGTCGGCTTCTGGGTTATTTTCTGTTTTAGGGTTATTCCTGAAAAAAGGTACTTTTTTGTAGTTAACAAATATTATTGGTTTTCGGGACAAATAGTATATGAAATTCAAAGAGATGGAGTTTTCCATCAATATAATATGTTGATAAAATGCAAAATAAAACAGTAGAACTCACTGTGGATTTGGAAGGTACATCGGATAGGCAATTTTATGTGGTCGAATATTTCCGTAAGATGAGTTTCTAGGAACGTAGTTTCCAGAATCTGAAGCAAAAGTAGTCTTTGTTCTGTCACTTCCGCTATCCGACCATTCACCATTACGACTGGAAGTTCGAGATGATCGGGACATCATAGATGATGGTGTTCCTGGTGCCAATAAATTCCTGAAAACAATCCAAATTATTCAATCTATCTAGTCACAATAAATAACATAGTAAGTAAGGAGCTAATTAAGCGCTTATCTAAGGGTAGGGATAGTACTTTTGTGGTCAGATTTGTCTTACAAGTAATAGAGGTAAGAGGGGCTTACATCATAGAGGCGTCTGTGCAACTTTGGGATCTCTTGACAATAAGCTAATCGGGCAGTCGAAACATGGCGCATAAACAGGCTAACTGGAACCAGTTTATCTACTAATAATCTTAACGGATCATCCTCATAATAGTTTTTTTTAGGTTTGTAAAACATTTCTGTTTCCTTTGTTATTAGTATTACAATTAAAATGAAACACGTCACATTTAATTAGGTAGATTATACAATGACGTCAATACAGACGACATAGATATATTTTTAACGACATACTTTTACGATTTAACTTTATGTTTCATCATTTGTCATCATCCAACAAGACGCCTCCAGGCCATTTTATCATTTACCTAGTACACTTGATAATCCTGTTTACATCTATCGCGTGGTCAAAACATTCACTTAACCTTAAGTATTCTTTCTAAGTATTTCTGTCATTAAGGGATGACAATATTGGACTATAAAGTACCCTAGAAACACTTTTTTCATGTTTTATTCTAGAAAGAGTTCTAGCTTCTCTTCTTTATCGCAAATCCCATTCATGTTAGAAGCTCAATTAGGGACTGTTAAAGACTGGCACCTACAGAAATTACACTATAGTGTTATTAGTTAGTGTTATCACAACCTAAAGAACCAGAATTGCCCCTAAATTTGACTCACTTGATAGGAATAGAAGGCCACAGAGAACATCATAAAATAGTCTAGGTCAATCTGTTACCATGCAGCTATTTTTTTTTCTTAGAAAATCACTTCAGGGAAACAAAGAGACAAGCTGAACAGTTTATATCATTTGAAAGAAATTTGGGAATTATATTTTGCAATGGGTGTATTTCCAGATCATAGCAGATTCAAAGCGAAAAAAAAATACTAAGACACAGTCAACGAGATTCACCAAACAACTGAACTGTACTTAATTAAAGGAACACCGTAATCCGTATTATAATATTCCCGAGGTTCAAGGATAATAAGTAATATTAAATCCTTGATAAGTAAACGATAAAATTGCTCTTATCTTATTAAGTAAACAATGGTCCTTAAAAAAAGTTTCACAATAATTGCTATGATGAAGAGAAAGTCCATCGTTCATAATAATCATATACTTACTTGTTTTTCTCCACTTTAATACCATCTTTCAGCATCCGCTTCTTTTTGTACGATTCTCTGACCAATGGCATGATCATACGTAGCAAGATGGCTCCCACGGCCAAAATGGCTACGGTAATACCGGCACCAATTACCACTAATTCAGCTGTGGTGACTTCAGTATCAAATAAACTTGTCTCATCATCCGCCCCAGGCAAACTGGTGATGGTAGTTATGTTAAACTGGCTTGTCAAGTTCATTTTTGATCAATTATAACCTTTTAGATGACTGAAAATAATATCAAAGAAATTATTTTTGATAATAATCTTCATAAATCAGAGTACATAGCAAATTATGGTCATGGAAACATGGTTAAAGTTTCCGATGGTTATTCAGAAATGTATATTAAAATGAAAGTTCTATTATGCCTACATAATAGATTTATATTTGCAGGAAGTATATTGTGCTATATCTAAACGGAATAAAACGTCCTTTTTAACCATGGGCAACTGTATATGAATTAAATGACAAAATGAAATTCGGCAACAGTGCAATACTGACTATATACCATTACATTTACAAGGAAAGGTAACATTAAACGATTGACCCATTTAAACCACAACCCACACACGCAACACGTTTCAGGGTAAACATAACAGAATTTACAAAACCAAAATTTAACAAGAACACACAAAGTATTGGTTTTTAGATCAATGCAGGGCTCCATATCCAGCTATGATTAATCATGCATTTAGAGTCCAAAACCTCAACAACAAAGCAAAATCCAAACATCATTTTCAATCAACGGCTTACCGATTAAGCCATGCCTATCATGTTTAACAATAAACTGGTTATAGCATAAGACTCTTTTTAAAAAAACACAAAAAAACAAAATGATAACATCATAAAAAAGACCTTGGGACAAATCGTTTGAGAATATTTCAAATTGCATTTTTATGTCTGTTCAAAATGCTATGGGCTATGTTCAGTATATTTCGTTCTCATTTCGCTTTGTCTATAACTCAGAATAAATATATTTTTCCAGTAGAGAAGATGTCTTTGCTGAGAAAGACGTTAAATCTTATTGATAAACATTCTATACCAGCTAATATTATCTCTGATGATTTAGAATTTCAAATTGTATTGCGGTTGAATAGAATTATGATGTTTCACACAAAACAAGTTATTCAATAGGCGTCATCTCATTAATCTCACTAACGTAACAAGCATTGTTTGAATCGTAACATAAATAGACAACAAAATAAATATTAACAGTGTAAAGTTAAGTGGAATTTTATAGGACTACGGTGACATAGAAGGGTACTTAATGGTGCGTGTCAAATTTTCTAATCAGAGTAACGAAAAATCAATAAATCAAAAGTATCCTTCGATAACATTTCGCGTTTTTCTTTCTTTTTCGACCTTTTTGATTATTTTTCATGTGCCTCTCTTTACATCTGACAAATTATTTTCCAATAGTTACAGGTGTTCCAGTCTGTGTCCATACATTTAATCGAAATTGCAAACCAATGTCCATATCCAAACTAGCGCTATAATCATTCCATGCAAAATCAATCAAAGTAACATGTACTTTGTATACAATAGCATGGCATAAGACAAGGTTCCGCCATTTATCATGCTTTATACTATGACGTTATAAACGAACTTAAATGACCATTCAAAAAGTATGAGGGAAAAGCTTGCAAGGAACACATAGACATATCTCTGTATGCACACGATGCTCTGGAAAAGCTATAGGGAATGGACGGATAAAATAGTGAAACATTCCACCAAAAAAAATCCGGTATTGTTGAAAATACTTACTCACTGAAAACTGAAACTAAGCTTAAGTTAAAAATAATCCCCCAATATACCCATATCACCTAGGTTCTAGTGTCGATTTATGAAATTATTTCATTTAATCCATTATATAAATGTGGCGGATTATTATTGTTGTTCCTTCCGCTTTACTTTCAGGGCGTATTTATTAGCCCTTTGAATGCAATCATGGAGCGACTAAATTTCAAAACAAATAAAATTCGAAAATATGCTAATGGTATGATTCGAATTTCGGGATGGGAAGAGTTGAGCATAAGAAACTGATTGATGTTAAATCAAAACGTGATAGAAGGTCAAAAATTTCGGTTGAACATGTCAGAATCGAAGTACGTGAACATCGTCGTAATAATATTAATTTGTTAAAAAAAATGAATAGGATGGGTGAGAAATTGATGATTTTTGTATATAATTCGTCTAATCTGAAAATAACGTAATTTGTTTCATGCTTAGTAGATGCCATTGTCTTAAACGGTTCAATTTCGAGATTCTATAGATTGTACATAGATCAGTTGGGCGGATATTTAATCCTGTTTAAATAAGCTGGGCTTAAATAAAACTTTAATGAATGCCAGGAACAAATTATTTAAATACTTGTAGATTTTGTGATAAAACAGAAAACGTAGTCTCTACGATTAAATTCAATTTGCACATTTTGGGAACATGTTAAGATAGATATTTTATCTGTTTTTCTTTGATTTGAAAAGCAAAAGAATAATACTCAAAGAATGATGAATAGAAAAAAACAATTCGAAGGTGTTACCGATCATCAACAGTTTGCTTTTTGTCTACAAAAGAACAGAAACTGACAACGCCTCCGTAACAAAAGAAAAACTAAAACTTATCTGTTATTATAGCTTAGTTTTCTTTCAACAATGTATTGGCCAAGTCTCAATTCAATTTTTTGGACTATTATGAATTATACAGACCTTTTTTGAAAGCCTAATCCGAATTAATCGAGTCCAAAGCACTTGAACTTCGTGAAGCCGTGGAACAAATTAGCACTTTATCTTTGATTTCGGCACATTATCACGAAACTGAGCTTGCAGGGATAAATCGTTTTAATATGTGGTTGTGTTCTATCGACACACCGTTTTTAAAGTCCAGAATGAAGAATTCAAACATAAGAATATTTTGGGAACATTGACCAGATCTTAGCAAAGAATTAGAGACTTTTTAACCCGACGTATCACAATTCATTGATCATCAAGTATAAACAAACACCACCAAGCCTCTGTCAAATGAAACTGGAGTTGTGATTATCGACACAAGCTTGTTAAATATCTAAAACAACGGCTATTATTTACCAATAGATACCCGTCTATATTTGACTTCTAAATTCGCTAAATCCATGGTACACATCAACAAAAATCCCTCATCTTCACAAATCAAATTTCAATTGTAAATTATTGCGCTCTAGTGGAGCTAATTGGACGGAATCTTTTTCGGTTCTGTGTCTTTTTTTTTCTTTTTTTTTTTTAGATGATTTTCAATGTTGAGAATTGGCAATATTACTTTTACTTCATTATATTATATCTTGTTTCATGATAAGCCATTTTTCACTTTCAGAAAGACGCGACAGAATCTTTATCCTATCGCATTTAGAAATAGGAAATTATTTACCATGAATCTTAACTTAACTTAAGGATCAGCTTTTTAAAGGTGTGAAAATACGAGATACGGTGTCCGGTGCAGTGTACGGTGCGGGGTTATCGAAACAGCACACATGCAGACACGATTCGCGTCTACTATTTTCTACTGTATCGATCATTCCGAACTGTACGTCGCACCGAGCACCGTACATCATCTATTCCGACCTTAATGCTGGAGCCCTTATGAAAATGTTAAAAAATATAACGGAAAATATTATAAAACGTATCGCGTTACGGATCTGTCATGTTTCAACTTAATATCTTACGCATCCCTCTCTATAGTTTTCATATTTTCTACGTTTGTAGCTTTAATATGATATTCTAAATACATTTTTCTACATATTTTAGAAAGATTTTATCTGCGAAGTTGGCGAATTAACAAAAACATTAAAATTCAAACCGTGATAAGTATGTGCAATTTCGTTCCTCTCGGTCAGTGAGCGCGTCAAAATAAGATCTGTGACAAACTCATGAAAACATTCTAGTCCTTTTTTCATCAAGATTTCAGACATATTTAACAGAAAGCAACTAGATAACAACGTAACACTTACATACATACAAGGTCGATTAAATGTTTTTGTTGTCATAAACTTAAAAAGAATCAATGTCGACCTAACCGAAATCCATAGATCAAAAAGTTTGAAAATTCCTATTCCAAGTTTGAGTTTAAGAAAACAACTAGGAAAAAGAAAAGATATATTGAGAAAATTTGAATTTTTCCATCGAAAACGTCTTATACATTCAGACACCTATTCATATTCAATTAGCACAAAGGAAAATAAAAAAGGGTCAAAGTTACAACCTTGTCTAACACCGTCATCAATTAAAGATCAATACTATTTTAGAGCTCACTAATTAATAATAAAATGAAATAGTAGCTAATTTTCTTACTCACTTTGATAGAACTAAAATTAAAACTTCTCTTCGTCAAAAGTTTGGGAACTAATATGAGAGGATTTGATATCTGCCAAAGAAAACGCCCTTGCATATTTGTTTTATTTTTTTTCCAAACTTTTATTCATTTCATTATATTTTATTGGGGAGCGGTGTTAAACAACATAGTTCGTCTGCTATGTGACGTCACACTCTCACGACACGAAAAAATAACCAATGTCTAAACTTGAAGGTGAGCCCGTTTGCTACCTGTAAGGTATTGAATCATTGTTATACGCGCTTTTCATATTAACATTATTCGTCCTGTACAAATATGATACCATTCACGCCTTGTACTTATTAATAATGGAGAGATGACAAATATAAAGGAGGGAAAATATAAATAGGTAACTATGGGCCGTGGTGCACGTTCGTGATGCAAACTAAAGTGTCAGCGCACCTTTACAAACATTAATATTGGGCAGAAATAATAAGAAATTTCAATACTATCTTAGGTTACGCTTATACCACCATTAAAGGTTTCTTAAAATAGCCTGCTCTTGATGATTATGCGAACCTTCCGCCTTAGCGACGATTTTAACAGTATATCGATGACAAATTTTCATCAGGGAGTGTGTGTTCTTTTCTTCGAAAATCCTTTCAACTCCTGTTCATCACGATTTTAATTAATACTGTGAGGTCGATTTGATTTTTTTTTATTCGGTATATAGTTTTCAAACAAGACAACTTTTTCTACCAGAAAATCTTTATTTTTTTACCATTTTTCAAACAATAGTCCAATAGTCCAGAAAATAGATTTTTTTTTTACCAGAAATTCATATTTCTTTTATCAGAAAATTCATATTTTTTCGTCTTTATAGAATGCGACGAATGGAATGTAATAAATGGAGTTTTGAGATTCAAAAGTGTCGTACTTACCGGCACGTTACAATATAGTTACATTCTGAATCATTCGCAAACGGAACCTCTGCAATTCACCAAATTATAGCCAAAGAACCATTTCACGCAACTGGCCTGGTCCAATATTTCAATGAGACAGCGTTTTCATCGCCATCGAACACAATCCGATGTGAGAAAAACTTTACATCTGTCTTTATCAACCTTTGTTAAATGTTTTGATTTATCAATTTTGAATCAATAAAGATTGAAATAGCCTAAAGATAAAATATCATTAAATACTAGTTTTTATGTTTTCAGGAAAAACATTCACACGCCCAAAGTTACCTTCTCTTTTTTTTTCTTTTGACTGTTATAGTAATGACACTGTTTAAGCGACCTGTGGGAAAGGAGAGCACTCAAGTGCCTTGTTCACTCTGAGGATTTTCATGTCGTAGTTCCCTCCCTTGACTATTGAAATTGAAGAAATATATTTTCATCAGTTACGTCCCTAGGACTGTTAATATTCATCGGTCAAGTCGCTATTCTGAGCAGCTATGACAGGTCTGATGCCAGGCAGGGTAAGCTTACTGTTCTAAACACTTGATACAACTTTTCATTATGAAATATTTTCTCATTTATGATTGATATATTTCCTCGTGTGAAAAGTTCATTAGGTGCTACCAATGTTTCGTCATTATGTTTAGATTTCGGGAACCTTTTTGCGGTTCGGATCGTTAGTACTTGGATTATTACCCCAAGGTTAGACTTAAATGTGTGATGCATTCATTTCTTGTAAACTTGAAATCCTAGAATGGTAAAAATACTGTAACTAATTTCAACTATACTCCCCCCCCCCCCCCACATATATTTTCTTGTGAATATAAATGGGTGCATGACTAACGAGATATATATTTGAAATGACAATACAAATTTATCTGTTATGTATGATAATCAATGAAGTAGTTGTCTCCTCTGGCGGATTAAACTACGTTTATAAACTTCTTGGTGCAGTAGGTGCATTCATCTATGACTGCGAGGCATGAGTTATATATACATGCAATATTATACAATAATTTGATTACTTTGTATTTGTGTATCTATGTTTTGTCTGTCGTCCTATTTCAATGGTGCAATTGTGTACGTCATTGGTTTTTTTTCATTTATCCAACTACTGGAAGATTGCATTCAGCTTTCCAATTACTTTATAGAAATATAGCCTACCTACATACGCATCAATTAATTTGAACTAATGGGATCTTTACAAAAAAGACCTTTATACCTTTTTCATAGAAGTTGCTTGGTCGTCAAGGGGGTTGATTTCAGATAGAAAGGCGGCACAAAGATTGTTGCTCTAGAAGGTTATACATGAAAACATGTGCGCCTTTCTTAATAGACCAACACTTTTCATTAAACCTGAGAAGTTGAGAATAATATTTTCTTGTGTAGAACTAAAGGGAGACAAGACTATATTTTCATGATTATAACAAATGAATTTGACTGCATAAAATATCGAGGTTGATATTCATTTGGCTATGATATTTTAGTATAATACTGCCATCAACTCTGGATATGGTTAACTCTCTTCTAGACCCATTTGTATTGGCCCAAAAGGTGCAAAACATAACGTTACCCTCAACATCATTCTTTGATAATACGTCATATAAAAACAGGAGTAAATTGAAAGAATTAAGACCTTATTTATAAATATTTGTTTTATTCGAAGACATTGATGAATATGGAATACACCAACAATTAATCAAGCATTTTCAAAATAATTTTAACTTTTTATTAAAAGGTTCATTAACTCACTAGTTTTCGTTGTAAGAAATATGGCAATAAACACAAGAGCAAAATATTGGAAAGAAAGAAAGAAACAACAATTTTTATAATCATAACAACTATAAAGGTTAACGGACAACATGTCTACCAGCCCTTCCTTGTCAAACCTCTTGGCATTGACGTTTCCAGATAATCCTTTCCTATTTACAGCTATGTAGCATGCCAACACAGGAATTTCAATTGCTAGGTGTACGCTTGTATGCATTAGCAATATCAAAAACAGATGGTTTAGATAGAAATTACCATCTATCGATATTTTCAAGTGGTGATATATGCTTCTAGACTACACTCAAACGTGAATTTAAATAAATATTTCATGTGATCTAATTAGTGGTTGGATTTTTTATTCGTCAACTTCCAATATTTAAATTTTATTCTAAAATTATTAAAAATAGATTTTCCACTATATGGTGCATGAAATTGTACAAAGCTATAAAATTGTCCTAAATCACATACAAAGGTTACATGACCCTTTTAACATTATTCAAGTTGACGCATTTGCAAAAATGCCAAAATAAAGAATTCTTGCTAGTCATTTAAATTGTACTAATAAGGAATGTTGTTCACAGTGTCCCTTAAAAAAATTATTAAGCGAATAAAGTTTTCGACAAAATAGTTCCAGGTTATTAATTCAAGTTTCAATTAACTATGTGTACAGCTGTATGTATGTACATCTTCATCGTATAGAACATATATACATTATAACAAAATTAGGAGTCAAATCGCTTAAAGCTCGTGTACCGATTTCGACCATTTAGTAATTTCGTAAGACAAGCCACAATATTTCGTTGAAAAAATTAGATTTTAGTCCATTGATATCAATCGCAGCACATATACGAGTGGGTAAAGTTGTTGGAATATCCAAATGAGCTAGAGGAAAGGAATAAAATTACATTTTCTTCACACTCGTTTATATTTAGGATGTAATTTATATGGTGTTTCTAGTTTAGAGTGGAACTGTTTTATGGGTATATTATTTTCATAATAATGGTATACCAATTCTTCTATACTGTCAACTATACAGGATTGTTCTTGTAGAAAATACCGACCAGTCTGAAATATAGCAAACGAAATGCACTTAAACATAATATGAATTGAAATTATTGTTATTGAATTGAAATCTTAAAACAACCTAAAAGGTGGTTCAGGGGACAGGAGTTTTCAAACTGGCGGTATATAATTTTGAAATTTTGGGGAGTAATGACGCGTTTTGTACTCAAGCATAAAATATAATTTAAGTCGTTCTATTCAGCGAGCTTATATTCTCCGCGACATGAACAAGATTCCAGGGAAAAACACAGAGGAAAATCACGTAAGGATTTATAGCGGAAGAGTGGTAATCCAATCGATCAAGCATCTTGAAACAAGAACAAATTTGAAAAAAAAAACTGAAGTAGGAAAAAACACTGGGCATGGGTTAACTTGAATTATTTTGATTATAAATCATTTATTGGGACATAATACAACCCCTGTTACACGCCCCGAATCATAAGGTAATAACTTACATCATTTGTTTGGATTTTCATTTTTCGTGGTAAATTTTGAGCATAAAAACACAAAGTAAACTGAAAAAGAAAAGATGCCATGAATACACACACACATCATTAAGTAGGTTAAGGGAGGTAATATAAATTGACAAGATTATGTTGTGGAAAGAAATGACACTAATACTTATGTTGTATCCATCTAAGTCAAGGAGCGAACAAACCATTATAACATTGAACACAAGAAACGGATCGGATGCAGGGTAGAATTTGGTGTTTAAAAATATAAGATCATTATCGATGTCTATCAAAACTCCATCCTCCAAAAAAAAAAAACGAAAAGGATTAAAAAGTTTCCTTACCGTGCCATCAATACATCTTTTAACTAAAAATACGCCATCTTCTGCTATATTTCTTATTATGCTTAAAGAAAAGAAATTAGATTATCGATATATGCCGTGGATAATCTGATGTAAAAGAAGAAAAACACTGATCCTACTATTTTCTTACTTTAGTACCAGAGTCGATATGTGAAATGGATCAACACCATTTTAAACAGTGAATCTGCTAAACTATTCAATGCAATTAACGACTGGTAAGCCATCACCTTTTATTACGCGACCAGCGCCCATGTATTTACATTCGTGAAATTTAAACGACTCGATTCAGCGACCAAGACAGTTCTCGTTATCTCCCTTTTATGATCATATAATATATAGTCTTAATTAGGCGAACAATTGTGACAAATTTGGACAACAATCTTCTTAATAGTTCTTAAAATTTCCCGCGTCCATTGTAGATTGCATGGAAAAAGACGAACTGTCTCTTTTGAATCAAAGATTAGACGACTCACTCTGTCTCATTGGATTGTGTATCTTTTGATGGGTCATAGTAAATTGAAGACCAATATTCTTCTTGGGTCATAGACTCTTCTTCTGTAGGCTGGAAGGATTGAAAAAAAAATCACCGTTTAGAAATCAATCTGTGAACATCAAATTTGGCGCACCACTGACCATCGTCTCTCGTCCTAAACTATTAGAAAGTGGCAAGGTTTACACGGTGATGACCATCGACAAACCAAAGATCTAGGATCTTAAAACATTATAAGGCTGTTGACGTTAAATACGGTGTTGCGTCATGTTCTGTAATCCCTCATCTTAGTTCTAAAGAATTAAATCATAGCTGCGGAATCAAATCAACCTTATCGGTAATCAAACTATTTTGATCTGTAGCTAGTCGGTATTTTAAGACACCGAATTTTCTTACCGTATCAACTACTGCACTTGCGCCATCACCTCGAGTGCGTCTGAAATGTCAAAAGTGTTGCGTAAATTAAATTAGCAATAATGTGCCAGAGTGCTTTACTGATTTTTACATACAAATTTTGAGATAATCGTATATGTATATTACGATTTTGTTTGTGTCATTACTTATTACATATATTAGATTCAAACAAATTAAGAATGCTGCATATACCTTTCTCGGATGGTGTCTGCATCCTGAAAGAAACAGGAGAATGATAATATAAACCAAAATTTACATTAAAAAGAAAAGTAGATGCGATTAGACAGTGTGGAACTGTACAGTAGAAAAAGCAATTTCATGAGGAAAGTTCTGTAAGACTCAGACACGAATCGTGTTTCCTACATCTCAAAATAGCGAGTTTATGTAGCAGATGAAATAAGAAGGCTAGTGATCCCGAAACAGGGAATGGGGTTAATGTGAACGCCACTGGGAAACATATTCAGTTATTTTTAGAATTACAGGAGAAATCGCTTACATCATGGTGTCTTTCCTTTCAAATATAGGTCCTAAACTTTTTTACTGTCACTTTTTGTAACAAAATTAGTATCGAAAGGCAATATGTGGATTTACCTGCCTAACATCCGGTTTAGTTTTAATCTCGGTTTTTGTATACGCTGCACCAGACTTCTTCCGTCTTGTTTTTTGTCCTTTTGTTGATCCATCATCGGACGGGCGAGGTGGGATTGGTGGTGCTATTGGGGGTCTGCCATCCATGTCGTCATCAGAATCTAACAGGAAAAAAAATACTTCAACATAGAGATAAAGGAATTTCACTGGACAGCTCATATGGAGCAGCTATAGAAGATTCTTTCTATTGCAAATTGTATCGGCAGGATTGTGAAGACCATCATGCCATTCTGAACGATGGCTTCGGGACTTGAAAAATAAATTGCCAAATACAAGTGTGGGTTGAGCGAAACTGTCCAAAATACTCACCAAGTTCCGAGTTACGTTTACTTTTATAACTATTTGGTAAAATGAGTGTAGCGGGATCATCATAAAGTTTTTCTTCGATATCTTGATACGTCAACGATTCCTCATCGAAATCTATTCCGTCGCCAGTTCCTCTATAATGACATTTAATGAATTGATATATTGTATGAAACTAGAACAAAATCGGGTACCTTGTGTCAAGTAACATTGCTTTTATCACTACTTTTCTGATAAAGCAATCTTGTTCTTGCTCTTACACTTGAAATCGAAATGGACACAGGTTCTCACTAAAACTAAACGTTTTATGGTGTAGATATTCCAAAAGGCCCTTAGATAACAGAAACCACAGACATCTTCTCTTTACAAATAATAATCTTTCAAATTAATGTTATACATACCTTTTCTTTCTCTTTTCTGGTTTGTTATTAGCACGATCCATTTCACATTTGATTTTTCTCATCCAATCCTGTAAAAGTTATGTATTTGGTGTTAAATAAAACTCATTCTGATTGCTTACAATAAATCTTATCATTTTCAAAAAGATCAGTACGGCAATTCCCCCCATGTGGGAACAGAGACTATCTCTTTCGATAATGCCAATGCCTCACCAGGGTTAGATTTAGATTTGAAAAATTTGATCAGCAGTTTTTCATTTCTCGTTTGGCTAGGCATTTTTGAGAGTAAAAGCAGCATACAAATCTCCACATGTGGAAATTAAAACGTTTATGGAAGAGACCATTGGATAGGTGATTTTGGTGATCAAAATATACAGATAATCAACAAACCTTCATTTCTTTTTCTGATGACGCTGAAAAGTAATACGTTTTGTATTCGGCATGCGTATGAATAATTTTAAAAACCCACAAAGCATCCTGCATTTCACTATCCCTCAAAATACTGAAAAAGAAGAACGAATTTAAATATAGAATAGTCATGCTGTAATGATAAAGAGGCTACCAAGAAGAATGATATATTTTTAATGGTCTATTCACGAAAGTCTAAATATTTTCTTATTCTTTGATGGTACATTTACAGCATAGAGAACTTGTTAAGACTCTATGTCAAGACGAGATCTCTATCCATCTATAGCCCATTCTTTGACTAGATATATTTTTACAATTATATTTCTTTAACAATAAGGCTGGAAATCTCTAAAGATGAACGCCTTCAATATCAACATTAAAGAAGCCTATTTACACTAATTAAATATGAGCAATATATCAAATAGAAAACCGGGTCAGTACCTGTTATATCCAAACAAGGGAAATGAATGTGCTTTTTTAGAAGTTTCACTACCAAAATAATATATACACCCGCGGCTGAGGACGACGTATACTTGAGGCCCTGAAATTGAAATGATTTTGATTTTTTTGATGCTGTCTGTACTTGCAATTTAATAATTCATTGCGATATATTTATATGTTGATATTGAAATTCTGGTAAGTTTATACAGCTGTTTTCATAAGAAAGAAAGTGTTCATCAGTACTTGAGCTTAACAACTTTTAAAAATTGAGGAAATAGACTTGTGGATTTTCCTTTTATATTCGCTAAGCTCAAGAATCAAGGTCGAAATCAGGAGTAGATGATTCACAAAAAATGGTTGTTAAACGAAGTTGATTGTAATATTTTTACTTACATTGAAATAACTTTAATCTATTTCTGAAACTGCGTTTTCTGAGCCAACCACTAACTTGGTGTTTATCGGGTTGGGATAACAATGATTGACAATCTAAAAGACCAGATGATAAACGTTAATTTGTGTATAATATTAGTACGTTATTAATCCATCTAAATAGCTCAATTGTTCAGTACTTTTTAATATGTTAGAGGTTATCTATGCAATTTACTACACACACTTCAATTGTTCAGTACTTTTTAGTAGGTAAGAGGTTAACTGAATGTTATTCACTAAACACATTGAATTGTTCAGTACTGTTTGGCTATAATACAATATTTATTATCATTTTGAATAAGATATATTTGCATGATTATATAATATGAACCTGGTCGTTTGAGTACACGAACTTCAATTAATATACCATAGAACTTACTTACCTATACCTGTTAGAGGATATATGGGATATGTGCCATATTCAGCCATTCTGAAATTTAGAAACACACAGTAAGAACTAACCAAGATTTCAAAAATATAACTAATTTTGTCACAGGTAACTTGCATTAATGACACTGATTTACTTTATATCTGAACGTAATATTTAAAGGTCAAAGTTCACCATTTTCGAGAGTTTCCAAATTAAATGAATGTTGTTTTAAAGTTATTGTCAGCTGATGTGGTATTTATTACAAGTATGTCAATAGTGTATGTCAAAATAAACCTTTGAACAGAGATAAACTTAATCATATTCTAATTATAGTACGAGTAAATAAAAGGGAAATTCCCTATACTATTGAAACGCTGTATTGTTTAAGACTAGAAAGTTTAAATGTAACAATTACTATGCGACATTCGCAAACAAAATTACATCCGCTGTATTGAATAGTATAAACATTACAACTATTCTCAAATACGAATACGACAATGTATAAAGAGCCCAATGAGCAATATAGAAAATATGTAGGCCTATCTATGATTTTTTCTTATTAAGGAGATACAGATCTCATTTCAGCCGTTCGATGTTACAACCCACGGCCATAAATTTACCAACAAAACAAAGCCGAGGAACTGGAGGCTGCCAGAGGCCAAACATTTCAAAAGAGATTTTGAGCATTTAGTGGGAATAGTTCTGAATTCAAAATAAGACCTTTCAGAGGCCTGGAATATAA
Source organism: Lottia gigantea (assembly GCF_000327385.1). Taxonomy (NCBI): domain Eukaryota; kingdom Metazoa; phylum Mollusca; class Gastropoda; family Lottiidae; genus Lottia; species Lottia gigantea. Next base: position 1,661,137 of record NW_008709380.1, read on the forward strand.
TAATTAGAGTATGATAATACTAGACATGATTTTGAATGGAGAAATATTATACTAGACAGGGTATGAGAAGAGGTAGAGATATTATTAGAGAATTATTATACCAGACAAGGTATGAGAGGAGGTAGAGATATTATTAGAGAATTATTATACTAGACAGGGTATGAGAGGAGGTAGAGGTATTATTAGAGAATTATTATACAAGACAGGGTATGAGAGGAGGTAGAGGTATTATGGGAGAATTATTATACAAGACAGGGTATGAGAGGAGGTAGAGGTATTATTAGAGAATTCTTATACAAGACAGGGTATGAGAGGAGGTAGAGGTATTATGGGAGAATTATTATACCAGACAGGGTATGAGAGGAGGTACAGGTATTATTAGAGAATCATTATACAAGAGAGGGTATGACAGGAGGTAGAGCTGTAATTAGATAATAATTAGACTTATCTATTGCTCTGAGACCTAGGCCAGTGCTTTCATTGAGACTCGTTTCAATTCACCTTAACATTTGACAGGGTATGAGAGGAGGTAGATGTATTATTAGAGAATTATTATACAAGACAGGATACGATAGGAGGTAGAAGTGTAATTATAGAATTATTATACTAGACAGGGTATGAGAAGAGGTAGAGGTATTATTAGAGAATTATTATACTAGACAGGGTATGAGAGGAGGTAGATGTATTATTAGAGAATTATTATACAAGACAGGATACGATAGGAGGTAGAGGTATTATTAGAGAATTATTATACAAGACAGGGTATGAGAGGAGGTAGAGGTATTATTAGAGAATTATTATACTAGACAGGGTATGAGAGGAGGTAAAGGTATTATTAGAGAATTATTATACTAGACAGGCAAACATCGAGGTCAGGCACACAAGACTAACGATTTCATATAGCACGAGCTGAATTTTGAGCATTTAGAGGAGCTTAATTTTCACTTCAAAATAAGACAATTCACAGGACAATTTCCGGATGGGGGAGGGGGGACGTATTTAATAAGGAATCGCAATAATCAGAGAGGTGATAAATTTACAGTGTAACAAGGTGGTTGAACTGAAGAATACTACATTTAATTGGACCTTAAGTGATGTGCTTGCGTTCTAGAACGAACGTAGACACTGTCTTTCGCCCTAAGGCCATACAATATATAATATTCACCTTTATAAATATTCTTTGGGTACAGTTAAAACCTAAACTGGTACATTAATCCTTAACTACCACACACAACAAAAATGAAAAACTTATACTATATCAATATCACCAATGCCCTAGATATTATAATTGTCTTGGTTAGGTATATAATGTCGTAATATAGTTTTCTTCGGTCTATGTATTTAACTTACCTTACTCTGCTCTTAGATCTCGTTAATTCGTTGATTCAAGGCGCATATATCTTCTTAAAACTATCATAAACAGTAATTTTTTACGGTTACTTCACACAATTATTTTAAACTAGGACACACAATAATATGTTACAATATCATATTCAACTAATTTTCTTCCGCATGTGTATTCTATAGTCAATGAAATCTTCGACCCAAGAAAGTTAAACCAACTAATTAGTAATTTCTAATTATCTATTTATATAGTTCTGATCCTCCTTTTCCTAACAATAACTCATTATTGCATAGTCATACACGATTTCCCGGTAAAACAAAATCACTTGGAACAGCCCTCAACATATTGTCACTGTCTTGTATGATCTAGTCTATACATTCGTATTACCGGTAGACTTGTTTACTAGGGCGTACTGAGATCTTGACCAATCAAATGCAACCCGGAAGATATGAGTATTTCCCACTCAAATATATCAAATGTCCCATTTTACCTACCTACTTAAAAATGAATGTATACTTTGAACCTATTCTTTTGTAAAAATGGTTCGTTCATACTACAAGCTGAGCAGGGTGACGAGAAGAAGAGCGGTTAGTAGCGGCATTAGTGTCTAGTTAGTTTTCAATGTACAGAGGCTCTGCAGTTTAGACAGCAAGCAGAGCGACGCAGAGGGGAAAGGAGCGATATGCTCGAGAAACTCGGCTGTATGTTTTTCCGCTCGCAGCTAGCAGTTGTCTACTGATCCATTAGCATGACTGTCAAGTAGTAAGAACGAGCCCTAAGATGGTCCTTTGTGTTTCAATTTAGTGCTGCCTTAAGAACAATGACAATTCGCCATATCCAATGACAAATTTCATCAGCGAATGAATCGACAAATCTGATTCCTGAAAATGTACAGTTCTACGGGACCCTGAATACTGATTTTGCCGGAAATGTAAATGACTTAATAATATATATGATTCACAGTTTTCCGAGAGGCTATAGATAGTACACTAATTGTTTTGACCGTATTTAACACACACATAAATTCTAAGAATAACTAACTATATTTCTATTGAAAACACAGTGTTATACTGATTACAAAAGTGTTTTTGCTGTTTTGCATAACCTAGTAAATAAATAATATTATGATAAATAACAAGCTATATGAATACTTTCAGACACTTAACCAGCCCCAATTCACTTTGTTAACAGAGTTTGACTTAGAAAAAGTGTGAACCTCAACGTGAGGGTGATCTCCAGCAAGATGCTGCTTAACATGAGATGAGTGTGATCTACAGCATGAGGGTGATCCCCAACGAAAGGGTGATGAACAGCAAGAGGGTGATCCCCAATAAAAAGGTTCTCCTCAAGAAGAGAGTGAACCCCAGCAAGATGGTGATCCTAAGCAATTGAGTGACCGTCGATAAATTGGAAACTGAAAAAAAAGCTTTCACTCCAAATATGAATCAATAATATGGAACGAATTTAATCATTTTTGTTCCAAATTAATACACCTAGGATTTATCAAGCTATGGCAATTTTGAATATTAAATTGTCTATACAAATATTGATGTTGACTTCCAGAATAAAGTGATCGACCTGTTAATGACTTTGTGTCATTAGAATAAGACCTCTAATAAGTACAGTAATCTAAAAATCGATCTGTATACCCATAATTTAACATATACTAATATGAGAGAAATGAGATAAAATCTGTATAATTTGCTATTAATTAAGTCTCATTTACTAATGAACGGATACAGATCAATTCTATTTAATTCAAACTTCATTCATGCATGAATCGTCCAAACAATGCCTGTATCTCGCTCGCCCGATAATCGTTTAGACAGTAACATTGCCAGACAAATTGAGCCGGTTTCAAGGACTTTCGACATTCAAATTAGAATATCAAACCCACTTTCTGTACAGCAGGAATAACTGAACATATAATCCAACCACACATAACATTCAGCAACCGCTATATGAATAAGTTAACTGTTTATAAACGTGGGATATGATTTTAATTTCCAATTGCAAAGACAAACAAGTATTGAATATTAATATATTATTATCTCCCCTTATCAACATAAAGCGACAACAGCTAGTCCAATCGGGTATACAATATTAGGACATGAAAATTAATTTATTTATTTTTATTTCAATTCATCCCAAAATTAGGTTTTGAGAAGATGAGAAAATGCACTCTGCGCCTCGTTCTCTTAAATTAGTAAGTTAGCCCATATATACAATGAGAGAATGAGCACACAACTTCAACTCTCTTGCGAGGCATATTGTAGGCATGTGTATGAAAGCATTTACATCGACACGTCTCTTAAAAGAATTAACAGTTCTGTTATGTCGATCTTAACGAGAATTATGTTTGGCACTCGCAAAGATTACTGTACAATCACAGCCAAAACACATTGCATCCTTTCCAGTCTGATATTTCAAAAACATGTCCTGAATCTTATTCAAATGTTGTCTATTGTGTCAGTCTCAGATTTAACAAAAGAAAAGGTTAATACTATGTAGTGTTGGAGGATTATTTTGAAGATCAACGGTTGTTGCCTCCCACAAAATCTCATTGTTATTCCCGACGTTTCCTTCTTTTCTTTGTCTTGAATTGTTTTAATCCGTTTAATATATCTTGATTTCGCTTTTGTATTTTTTTTAATTCTATGCCGACGTTAAAGCTATTATTATTTTCAGTCTGTGAACTGGGTTACATGATGGTGGTTACACTGGTACTCTTGGTAAGATCTTTTCATCAATTTTCAGATCGGGTAAACCCATCTTTTTCAAACCCTGAATTTAACCCACTTCAATTGGCTGTATACACTGGTAAATAAACATTTTAATTGAGGTGCTCTCTTTTTCAGATTCTGTTCCAAACAGGTTAGTACGTTTTTGTTTCACTGGGCCTAGTAATTCATATGATATCCTTTTAAATGCTGTATTTGCTTATTACGTTATGTTTATTAGACCTGTTAATATTTTATAATATAGTTGAATGATTAGAATTGGCTAAATATAAATATTCGCACCCCGCAGTCAACAAGCAAACATTTTCAGAATCGCTTTTAGACATTTATTTCAAGGAACTAAAGAAATATTTCTACGTCTTTTGAATCCGAGGTTAAGCAGATGGGAAATCGTTAAATTATATTATATAAGTCGACTTGCACAGCAATATACACATCGAAACTGGCAAAAGGTTCCTTAAGGACTGGAAATGTAGAATTAATATATTTGACTATTTCATTCCGTTTATCGCCATACCTATTTTCTGACTAATGTAAAAAGGATTTGGATTATTTCCATTACATGTATTTTTATGAGAAATGGAATAACAGTCTTAAAATCAAAACAATAATAATGTTAGTCTTGGAATGTCTTTGCGTTGATAAAAATATAAACATGAGCACACATTATGTCTTCAAATTTTGTTTTTAAAGAGGACAATTTTCAGCCATTGAAAGTTTCTTTTCAGTGTTACGTGTATGGTTTATAGTTATTTCAGGACACCAGTTTGAAATAGATCATTGGGGAAATCATTTTGTATTAACCTTCTTACAAACCGGAGATGGAGAAGTCAAAAATAGTCTTATTATAACCACGAGAGAAGACAGCAATATATCAGTAACCTTCCACGAAAGCAACCAAGCCAAGGAACTCCATCTGCGTTCAGATGCTTCGCATACCTTACATTTCAATGCCAATTCCACGGCTAAACCTTCAATGCTAGTTTTGCCATTAAAAGCTGTGTCCATCGAGGCTTCAAAAGCAATATCTGTGTATGGTTTTACCGAATCTATTGACCCGATGTTATATTCCAAGGATGGATTTTTAATTCTGCCGGTACCAAGCTTAGGTGTTGAATATTTAGCTGTTACTTGTGAAAAGGATGGGCGTAAGTTTGTGCAAATTTCGGTTTTTGTTGGACTCCTTACAATAACCATGATTTTCTTAAAGCATCCGCAACATTACAATAAAGGACATTTTGCAAGATCATCTGCACATTTTAGTTACGTATGTTTATTGAACGAAGTCTGTGTCAACAATAAGATAGATACGATGAATGCGAATCTGCTAAATAAGAAATATCCCTAGAAAATAAGGAACAATGTGGCCAGTGGGATGCCGAGTTCACAAACGCAGTTGTAAGGCATGCTCTGCGTCGCAAGCGACACCCCAAAGTATGAATTTCACAGGAGCATAATCCATATTGTGCCACCAGGCATGTGCAGGTTTATATCTTGTATTTTGTCCCTTTAACTCTCATGCATAACCTTTTTGTTACAGCCCAGATAGCAATCGCTGCTGTAGAAAATAACACCCAGGTCGAAATTCAAATAAGGTGTTATATTGAAGTTCAGTGCTACCATGGTCTGGAAGTCTCAACATATCAGGATAACCATGTCCTTACGTTCCTGTTAAATCAACACGATGTAGTCAATTTGTACTGTATTGGTGACACAACCGGAAGTATTGTGCACTCTACCAAACCGGTTACTGTCATCTCAGGATGTGATTGTGTTGGTGGTTTTCATATGATTGGATGTGACCACTTAGTAGAAATGATGCCACCGACGACAGAACAAGGAAAACAGTTCGTTGTAGCTAACCCTGCTGATTCGTTAACAATTTTACGCATATTGTCAACTAACAATGTGACCGTCTCTGACGATAATGGGCTCTCTTATTCATTCCAAACCCACAGTCGTGTTACAAATGTTGTATTATCTGAACCGGCGCTTTGTTTAACCAGTGATAAACCAATAATTGTTGTCATGTTCGTGGCAACCAGTTATGCAAGTGGTAGTGATGTGAACGCTCTAATGACAGTGGTGCCTCCACAAACCAAGTATGCCTTGAACTACTCAATTGGCATTGAACCAAATTCAATCAATGCTGTTTACATAGACATGGCTGTGTTTATTTGTAAAGTGGGAAATTGTCCCTCCAATTCAATCGACTTTCATCCAATATGCCAGGGAAGATATGGTGTTAAAAGAGAACTTATTTCTGGATTTAACAAATGGGAAAACTTTAATCCGTTTATGGTATTAATCTTTGCTTGTCGTTCTGATACATGTATGGGTTACCCAGCTGGAATGGCATTAACAGATTACTCCGGTGCGTATTCCATTACCTTTGTCATTGTCATACCCTATCCTTTGTTTCCGGTATTCCTCTTATATATACCAATATAAATACCCTTTCACCCGTTAATTGTGGACGTAGTACATTTTCAGGATGTTGCTTTGCAGTCCATTACGTGGGCTGAAATTTCAAAACGGAATGAGCTCGAACATTAATATACACAACGAAATATCAGACGCTCGATTAACATATAATCGAACTGACCAAATTTGTCCTGTGCCTAATTTTTACAAATAATTACAAATTTTTATGTTTTGATATACATCTTTTATTCCATAAAATTTGTTTAATAATTTTCTAGGTGTTTCTGAATGCTCCAGCATCCCCTGCATGCATAATGGATGGTGTTTAGAATATGGTATAACATATAGATGTAGATGCTGGGGTGGTTATGGTGGCGATTATTGTGAAAAAGGTATTCACTTCAATTCATGAGTAAATTGATTAAATTTCTATAAAAAAATTAAATGAAGATAGTATTTTATGGAACTCATTACATATCTACCTCATTCATTTGTGTTGGCTTGTGAAGCTTGAATCATTGATTTTGATATTTATATGTTGATTTTCTGGATGGTGCATGATTACCAGTCTTACCCATAGTAATTTAAGATTACATATTTTTTGAATGAAACGCTTTGCGAGTTTCCCTTTTTATGAACACTAACAGTTGCTCCTCTTAACTCTCAGTCGCAAACGATTTGTGTCAAACTTGGTGAAAGTAGGTATAACAGATCTTGAAGTTAAAATTTCGAAGAAAGTTTTTCTATATATTGCTATAGATTTGGCAAACCTCTTGTTTTCACATTGTGGACTTCAACACCGAGTTCGATTAATTTTCCTAAAAATACTTTCACTTTCTGTTTCTGTCGGCGTAGTTTATTCTTTCAGCTATAAAAATCATCAAATTCTATTGTTTTCAGAACCATTTGAAGTACCAGTAGAAATCGGCACTGCCTCAATTTCGAAAAAAGAAAGTCACTTGCAAACAACGGAGAAAACTTTCGTGTTGTGGATTACAAAGAAAGTTAATAATGACATTGGACTGAACCCAAAACAATTCAATCTAACAACTGACCAAAGCTCAACGACGGGCACCACTATATCAACAACTAAAACAACTAAACCATTATCAGATAAAATTAAACCGAGTTTACCAAATACAATCGCATCGACGTCCGATTCAAGCTTACAAACATCAGCTTCGACATCGGATCCAACTACACCCAAAACAAAAACACCAGATATTCAAAAATCAGACGCAACCAAACCTAAACCAGAAACAACTTTAGCAATACCAAAAGATTCAGATACAAAAACAACTTTGAGAACTACGATATCGGCAGTTAACATCACACCGTTTACTACAAATAACGTTATACGTCCAAGTTTTACCAATACAAACACTACAACACCATTAAATAAAGTCTTGCGTCTATGTGGTTGTCCCTGTTCAAGATCAGCTAAAAAGTCTAAAACACCAAAGATTAAAACTGCAGAAGAGATCCTAAAGGTTCCAAAAAAGAAGCTAGGCAAGACACAGAGGAGAATGATCAGTGCTGTTAACTTGTATAATTCAGAAATCAATCTGGGTTATAGCGCTTGTAGTATGTTACTGTTTTTAATACTGGTGGTTGTAATTACCGATGTTTGTAAACTAATTTATTGGTTCATCGGCTGGTCGAAACTAAGAAAGCCTCGAGATATGATTAGAGTCTTTTAATATAATATGACTAAAGTGTCGACAGCAGGAGACAAGTTCTAGTCAAAAATTATTTTCTTTGGAAATTGTTTATCTAGGTAGTATGTCAAAAGATTTCAATAAATTATTTTTCATTCAGGCTTATTTATTTACAGAAATTCTTAAAATGTCTTCTTTTTGGAAATGTTCGCCAGAGTTTTTATATATGGTTCTTTAATTCAGTTTATACCGACAAAACCCCCATCGGTCACCATAAGTTCGATGGAGATAAATTTATTAACGATTCTGTGGATTAACCAATCTGAATTCGTGCCCCTTTATTCCACTCAGTCTGTTCACTTAATGTTGATGTTTGAATTTAAATTTATTAGCTTATTATATACGTTTCTTATCCCAAAAAGATAAAACATTATTACTACTTATGCTTAGGCAGTGCAGAAATTTGAATTCAATTCTGCGCCACAGTATCTCAATGGTTTCGGCTAAAAGTTTATGATCATGTTAATAGATTGTGCATGTATAAACCTCATCTGAGTATATAAGATTAAACAACCAAGAGTTAATTATGGATGTCATCTATTTTATTATTAATTAGTATTACCAGGTTGCTATGGAAAATTGGTCAATGTTTGACCATAACATCACGCATACATCAACCTATAACGACAGACAGAAAAGTCAAACTGAAGAATAATGATATACTTGGTTCAAAATTCAAAATCTATCAGTAAATTGTGGATCTGATATATATAACAAATTTATTTGGAAATGAACTTGGGCACATTTTTGTTTCTTCTTCTGCAAGCAGGTAAATAGAAAAACGTTTTTTGTAGATCACTTTAGAATCCAAAAGAGAGAGCAGGACTTTGGACCTGCAGAGACCGAGAGTAAATGTATCCCGCCGACTGATTGCAAATGGGTTATGAATCTGATCTATCGCTAGTTTTATTCGATCTTTTTGAACACTAAAAAATTCCTATCGTCGCTACTTGTCATCAGTTGCTCGTGCCTTCTTACAAAAATTAAGTCAGTGCAACCCAGTCGATCTGCTAGTAGTTAGTAGATTTCTAAATGTGAGCGCTTCGTCCATGTTGACTGTGACGTTCCCAATTAACATGAGCCAATCTTAATTTATCTGGTTCTCACCGATAACAAACATGAAAAGGCGTAACTTTCCCTCCATTGGTAGTGAAAAAATTATCTGCTCTAGAATTATTATTTACATTATGCCGTTTGTATATATCATACTCATAATTTTATTACAAGTTCCGTTTAAATTTATTTCCTTTTTCTTTATTTCATCAGGATATCAAGTCAATGGTCAAATAAATTCTAACAATGCCTATTGTCCTAGTTTCGCTCCAAATAAAATTCAGTGTAATAATGATCACCAAGTTCCAGGGCTACCAGCTTTATCTATGACTGTTCTTTCTAACTTTCACACTCTGAATAAATCTCTCCTGTGTGGGTAAGTAATTCAGTAATTTCAAAGCAGATTTCGTTCTTGCTCTTTTTAAATTTCTTTCTTCCGTACCTTGTCCGTAGAACTGGATTCCATATCAAATACACAATCTCACAGACAATAGTTTTCTTACAACTTTAGTGTCGTAATTATCTATTAACAAATTTTTAAAGAAATGCTTGTGAGGTTTTCTAGCCTTTGACTGTGACTATGCGTCTTTGGGACACTATATTGCCTTTGATGTGCAAAAAATTAATCATAATTCATATGTCCTGGAATACAATGAAACGGAGACGTGATACGGGGAATGGGTATGTGGCGACTATAAGTCGTAGGTTGATCCCCGACACACGAACAGAAGCTAACCTCCTCTTACCAAATTTTAATATAGTATATCTGGACCCAGTCATATTTATTATGTAGTATAATCATGTAAAGGTTTGATATTTCAACATTGAAATAATTTTGGATTCTCTTTGTAACATGATAGAATGGAAATTTCAAACATTAATGGAGGTGAATGAACATTTTCTAGGAAACAAGCAATATTCAGTATAAATTTTATTAATTCAGGCAAACACCGAAGGCACAATTTAAAGAAGCAGCACGCTGTTTATTCAAATCGTACAGTCATTGTGGAGATAATGATTTTAAAGGTCTGGTCACCAAAATTTCGAAATTCGAAGAAGCAGTGGATTTGGTTTGTTCTAGGAGTGATTGTAAGTACAAAATATTAAACTAAGTACCATAGATCCGAATCTAAAACAACACGAGGCAATACATTGGTAGCATCACATGACCTATTCATATACTACATGTAACAAATAAATAAATCTTTACCATGTATAATTGTTAATTTTACTGTTTTACTTTCGACTTTTTACCATATTACATGTGTTATTTTTTTTAAATATTTTATAGTAGTTGATCACTATGCTAGCTGTATCGGCGACTCCGTAATTGATTGCATCAGAAATAGAGAAGCGAGAGAGAAATTGACTACATCCGACGTGCCTAGTAGAGATGAACAGTTTAACGAATTTGTTCATTTTTATTGCAGGTAAGTTATCATAGTTTTGGGCTCAGGTCGATTCAAACACTTGAAAGACTCAGAGCAACTAGAACTTTAGAATTGCCAGACGACTGTTGGTAATCTGGCAATTAAATAAAATTTTTGAAGAGGCAAATTAATCGACGTTTAGATGATAATGCTCAATGTTCTGATCCGCCAAAGATTCAAAAAGAGTACGGTATAATATTTGCCTATACCCTGTACAGATCTTCTCAAACTTACACGTTGTATAAGCAGAATAAAGAGATTCGACGCCCGATAAGTACGTACTACAGTTGCTATTTTGTTAACTACGTAAAGTAAGCCTTCAAGAATATTAAATTCTGCATTCGCTTCTAAAAGTTTCGACGTTGTTTTATAGGAAACGTGAGATCGAGGAAGAGTGTATTTTTGATGACGAAGATGTGGATGCATGTTCAAGTTCAAGTACTGTCCCAACATTTAGAGAGTTACGACTGTTGATGAAGCCACCAGCCTGTTCTTCTTCCGGATTGATGTCATCTATAACAGTAGTTATCTTCTATGCCCTTGTTGGTCTATGTGTGCATTGATAACCTTTTATTCAAGGTAACTAACTTGAAGCTTAAATCGTTCTTGTTAACTCTTTTCAACACATAACTTGTATAGTAATGCACAAATACTACAAACGTGTAATTTGTTTAATGTTCATACTTTATACCTAACTATTACAAAATCAGAATAGTTTTGCGGTTTGAAATTAATCAATTGAAAAAGTGGTAATGCACATTGAAATATAAATTTGTAGCAGCCTATTGTTTATCATTGTTCGATAAATAAATGTTTTAATTTTGTTCAAAGAGGATATTTTCCTATGGTTTTAAAGCCAAGAAGAAATTGGTTTGTTTTGTAGCACGCTATTTAACTCTTGTTCTTTCCCTTTAATAATAATAAAAAAAATCTAGCTGATTTATATCATCAAAACATGTTGAGTTGTGACGCTCAGTAACTGATGTAGACTGTTTAAAGCATTAACCATGGCAGCATATGGTTACTTTTACACAGGTTATTCGAACATAAAGCACCTTTTCTTTGAGGATATTCCAAGGATATTGTCTGGCCCGTTTATGTGTTTCTGAAGCCCCTGTTCTCGCCTATTAGTCCGAAGCAGACTACACGAGAAAAGCTATTCACAATACTTTTGTTCAGAGATTTATAAGCTAATACAATTAATTGATCAAATTCAAACTTAACTGTTTCAATTGTCTGGAAGTGATAAGTGTCAGAATTGAAGCGAAAATAATCAAGAATTAAGCTCTCTTATCAATATTTCAATGCTTTGTAATGGATCGTCTGTAATATATCTTGTCTAAGTACCATTAACTGTTATAGTATTGATCTAATGTTTCAGTTAACTTAATCATTTAATGATTATTGTATCAAATGACAACGTACCGTAAGAAATATGTACCAAACGATTTAAACTCTGTATCAAACAACAGTATTTTGATGACCAACCTCTGATATACAGTTAACGATTTATATGATAAAATCAATCCTGTCTAGCTTTAAGTTAAATAAAACACAAACAATATTGTAAGTACTTTATCTTATATCTTCACAATATGAACTTCGTCTTATACCTCGACTGCATTAGCCACTTTTCTTTTGTCACAGAAGTTTGTAAATTAGATTGGATTGTTCTCAAGCAAACACTGACATAACGACATTTTGGCTAAGTGTACAGATTTTCTGTTGAGGCCTCTAATTTGGCTCTATTCCTGTAAAATCTAATGAAATGGCTGCATTTACAAACTTCTGTGCCACTATCAGAAGGACTGTTGTAGTCAAGGTATAAGACGGGGTTCGCAACGGCTTGTTATTGTGAATATGGTAATCTGACAACCATATGGTGTAAAATTAATTGTCGGATCATTATTGTCGACATGGTTGAATGTGGACATTACGTTCAACCTTAAAAAATCTGAATAAAACAAATTTAAGTTTATAATGGTTGTCAATACCCAATTCAAAGCTACAATATCTTTGTTCGTCGAGACAATTCAATAATTTATGTTTAATACCATAAAAGAATTCTTTTAATGTTTCCTTCTTAAAGATTCGTCCAGAATAAACCTCGAACAATAAGTTATTGATTAGGTACTTAAGCACATAGCAACTTAAGACAATTTAATAAAAACATTGCATCAGTTCCAGCAACACACTGAATTGATCTTGGTGATAACCCATAAAAAATGCGTGAACACAACAGTGAGTAAATTTCAAGATATTGAAATATTTCTGAATTTGAGATTTTCAATCCACCATTTTTAACTCTACAAAATTTATTAAGGCGATTACGTCTCGCATAGTAGAGCAAAACTTTGGTTTACTTGCTTTACAAATAAATAGGGGTTCACGTCTACTTGTCAAAAAAACGATTTCATATTTTATAGCGTCCTTAACAAATTAAGTGTCCTTATGCTAATGATATCTTAATCATTTGACTTCTTGATCAATTCGTCTGTAAGTATAATTGGCAACACAATATATCGTATATATCATATATCGTTAAATAAATGAATTTTTAAAAAGACTTTTCAAAGCTGTTATGAAAAAGATAAACCTTTAGTGTCCCACAGTGCCGTCTCACCGATCGAATGACCTACATTACCTCACTACGAAATGCTTGTTTACCTTAGCAACCTTTTAGTGACTAACTATAGCTAGATATTTTAATCTGTCAATAAATGACAAGGTATCGTATATAAACCTTGATCGCCATGGGTACAACAATAAACAATAAGATACAATGCCCAGGGGCCTTGGTCGTCCAAATCAAAGCCCACGCATGCAAGAAAGCAAATCAATTTTCAAGATCATAAAAAACAAGATTTTATTTGCGTGTTATCTTACAAAATTCCCATTCCCTCAACGCGACATCTGGTTAGGCGATGATCGTAATGTATGGAAATTCTCCCACAGAACCAAACACTCTTTATCAGTATATACCAAGAGTAAATGAAAGTCCTTTCAGATTCTCAACAGCAGGGTTCTTTTTTAAAACATATCACATAAGACTTTCACATTTGTTATTTGAAACAAAATATAATACTATATTGATGACTGATTTCCTTCTCGTCTAACAATTGCTCTTGATTGCTCGCAATAAAAACCCCCAAGAACATTTGACGGTACGGGGCTGTACATATGCGAGATTTTCGATACTCTGAAATACAAAAGGGGCGAGTACACAAGAAACGGATGTGGACACGCATCCCTTTTTTTGACCATTTGATAATTCCACAAAATACTTCTTGAAACAGTGTGTCCGAACCAAGAATGTTAGACAAAGTATAAAATGAATATTTAATATAATAAATTAAACAATAAGTAACAGATTACGTTGTATATACATCAATACATCAATGGACACCAAGCTTGATATCGATGGTAATAGTAATAGTACGTATATGTTAACCTCAAATGCAACGATAAAAGTTGCAATGTCATGTAACGTAGAATCAAACAAGACAGGTTGTTCTGGACCATTATAATTATAAAACATACAGACACACCAATGTCCAATCTGAACATTTTGAAAGAAAAAATCACACACAGATAAGCACTAATGGAATAAAAATGATTAAACTTAACATTATGTTACAGTACAA
>NW_008709380.1:1675541-1687583 GCF_000327385.1 Lottia gigantea
AGAGTGATTATGTTACAAAAGTGCTTTGAGATGTTAAATAAAACGTTAAGGGTAAGAAAATCGCTAATAAATTAAAAATTAATACATCGACCATATCACAGTTATTGTCTTCAGGAAAATGATTTAAAATGAGCTTGAAATGGTACATCCTGAGATACTCGCTCGAAGAACAAAAAGCTCCTTGCTTAAGGTACCTTTCAATCGCCTTTTGTCTTACATAATCGGATATGGAACTGTGTATCACGGGTTGTACTTTATAATGATTAATAAGACTTCTCTGAATAGTATGACTTGCAACATAACACCGCACGCTTCGTAAAGAAACACTAGTAAGCTATTGTTTGGGAATGTGCATGAATGTACGCCGAGTTTACAAAATTATAGTCCTTTTCCAAAAACATCATTTCCTAAAACCATCTTTATTCATAATTGAGAGAAGTTTCATTAATGAAAATAACTCAATTACCACAGGAGTCATCGTATCAAATTGTTTAATATGATATTTTAACAATTTGGCAAACTGCAATGTTCATACAATGCTCATTAGTAATAATAAAGTTTCTCCAAAATTTTACTTGTTAAAATCTAGAACATTTCTTAATGAAATTATCAAAAACATTATTTGAGCTTTACTTGATCAAATTTGAAAGAGCAAAGCTCGATATTTTTTAAAGATCTATACATGAATAACGCATTGAGATTCGTTGTTTTTATGGTTTGTTTGAAACGCATTATGTAGAAAGATGACTCCTGTGGTAGTTGCAGTCATTTGTATTTAAAGATATTTCATGAAGGTCGAAAGAAGAGATACTAGCAATAATGATGAAGCAATGAAGATAGAGGTAGCTCCACAACCAGCTGGTGTCATTTTCCTGTAATATTCCAAGTAGATGGATGCAGTTCCTGTACCAACACAAGCTAGGAAGTCTTCATCATGTTCAGTACATTCCTTCGTTATCTGTCGTCGACTGAAATGAACAAATAATACAACAATGTTTGTGCAATACTACAATTTCTATCTATATAAAACGAAAAGTAATATTTCATTAATATGTAACCAACTTTATTCCCTGTCAACAGGTAAAACGAATATCAAATACAAACCGACAGGGAATAAAAGAAATATTTACGAAAGAAGTGATTTCGACTATACCCAGAATCCAGACCCATTATCTCAATTTCTCAATTAAGTTTTTGTTCCACCCTAGGCCTGTACATTTGTAAGAATCAAACCCTTCCTTCCCCGAAATCAAATTTGCGCTATCTAATGTAACATCATCTATCTAAGAAAGTATCACACAAATTATTTTCAGAATAATTCTCAATGTGCAAACAAAAGGTTAAGGGTGTAACTATATGTGTGGTTCTGATCAGCAAAGATTTCGCATTAATGGTATCTTGATGTCCACTATTTTATACTTACGCGCAGAAATGATCACGATAATCTGAAAAGGGTTCACTTCGGTCAGGTGTGGCACCATCAGTTCTCTTTTCACGAGCTTCTCTATTTCTTATACAATCTGTGACAGAGTCTCCAATACAGTTCTGCACATGCATGATGGCTGTGAATTAAAATAATTATTACATTATTCTTTAAAAAAGGAATTGATCAACATTACCTTGTCCACTGTCCAGAATATAAGCTTAGTTTGGTGCAAAATCAAATTTTTCTTTATGGAAAAATGAGTTTGAAAGTTGTATTTGCTACTCTTTTTCAAATTATTTCATCAATAGGAAAGGGGAAGGGGGTATTCGTCTCGCTAACCAAGAGGTTTTGAATTCGATTTAAGTATAGGCTCAAGGTTTTGTCCCCTTCCAATGCCCCCTCTCTTATATTAGTAATGTAGGATGGAGGGCTCTAATTTAGTTGCATCTCTAGGTGACAGAAAGGGAATATAAAGATAGTCATGCAGACGTATTTGATAAATATACTCAGAGCTTTACGTTTGACTCCCTATAAAGGTGTGAAATAAGGATATTGTATTCAGATTGACTTACGTCCAATATTGTCACAAGCATAGGTTATGGCATCTTTATAGGCAGCCTCTTTTACGACTAATGTTTTGTAATCATTATCACCACAATGTCGATAGGAATTGAGTACACATGATGCTGCTGTCTTAAAGTCATTTAGTCTTGAAGAACTGAAATGAAAAATAAACATATCTGTACCAATAATTAGGTTAAGGCATCAGGTAATTTCTTATTATGGAACCTTTCACAATATCAGGATTATATTTCTTATAGAACCATTATTAGTTTTGTGGATGGATTAAAAAGTTTAAGCTTTTCAAATTCCATATAGCTGTTTTTTTTAGATCCTCTACAGAGATATTTTGAGAACCAGCCCACAAAGATAACGAATACGGTCAGTTTTGTACTTTAAAGATACACATAAAATAGCATCCACGTTGACCATGTTCGTTCGTTGGCAACAGTATATTTGACTATTGCGTTTGTTGCGTTATTGGAAAAATCGTCACCACATTTTAAAAGAGAAATATACACACAAGCTGATAGTTTTCAAACGCCGGAAGTCACAGATGATAGTCAGGAAATACGCAAGTCTCCTCGTTTAACCATCCAATCCAGGACCGAACTAACTATGTCACTCAATTCCACTGTCATTGAAAACAATTTAATTCTTCTGATCTATCGCCTGCTAATTAGAAAAAGGTTCCAGTAATTCCATTCTCTTAATCTTATATTTGTAAATTCGTTCTAATTTAATCTTGATTCCATTTCAAGTGAATTAAGATCAATCGAAAAGTAATATAAATACGATTACCTGCAGATAACGGTCAGATTTAAAGAATATGTTGGTGTCAAGATATTGCTCGTGCTGATAGAAGGAACGTCAGCTATAGGAGTATCAATGTTACATTGACTAACATTACCAGATACACTTGGACAGTTATCAGTATAAATCTGACCATTCACTACACAACCTGAAATCACAAAAGAAGTTAAAAAAGTTATTGCTTTGCAAAAGAATTGTTTAGCCTACTTCAACTGAAAAAACAAGGCATCAACCCTGTTTATAACTTATTTTCATTGAATTGCAGAGAAAGTGGCCCTCTGATCTTAATTCTGAAAATGGTATGAATAGCTTGTAGCTTTATGCAATCTGTAAAGCAAACATTAATGTTTAGAATATTCCTTAGAGATAATTATTTCATAAAGTTAAATAGAAATACTGTTATATCATCTTTGTTCGAATCAAAGAACAACTTTGTGTTACAGAATTGGACTTGAAAGTACCCTAGGGACGGTAATCAATAATTCAATCTAGCTTATATCATTAAAAATTCAAGTATAGATCTTGAATGTGACAACCAGGATCACGGTATTTTAAGATTTATCATCATTTCGCGGAAACTGCCTAATTGAATCAATAAGGTAGTTCACTAGCACATCGGTGTCCGCTTTTTCAAAACCGTTATTTAAGAACGTAACCCTGCCAATATGGCAGTTCGAAACTTTATAGTAAAGGGATTCGTTTGTTAACCATGAAAAACAAGACTAAGGTTTATTTAGATAGATAAATCCAGTTCTTCAATGAAAGCCCACTTGTACGGCCACTAGCATAAAACTTTTTGTCAAAAAGGGAGGATTTTGTTCTCCTAGAACTGGCCAAAGCAATTGGAGATTCGAAAATCCAAGGTAAATCCAATTGTACAGTGAAAGTTCACTCGTGTGATTTATTACATTTCGCATACCTCATCCATTCCTCATGTCACAAACACACAAAGTATGAACAACTTTCTTCTTGGATAATATTATAAAATCACTTTTCTCACTCTACCTCGACCATTCAAATCTTACACTTTGAATTATCTTAAAGGGAGTGGTTATTTTATTTAAATACTTTGAATAAACTAAAGGGGTGTTCATAATCTTTTGAATCATACAACGTACATATCTAAATTCTTTTAAAGTTTACTTTCAAATTATTTCACATACATCTACTTTATTAATTTGTGTTTGCTTTTTTTTTCTTCTATAAAAATCATAAAAATCTGTTCTTTTCTCAAGGTGCGAATTTGCAAAATTGAACTCTCCTCCGTGAAGTACAGCAATCTTCAAACGTTCTTAAAATGCAGATTTAAAATTCTCTTTGAAAAGTATAGAAAAAAGGAACTCATACTTTTAATAGGCAAATTTGAATTCTTTTCGCACCGTTCAAGTACAAAACGTACAGAAAAATCAAAGTTTTCTAAAAATTCTTCTCTCAATCTTCAATTGTCAACTTCAATTATTTTACTTGTATTCAGAAAAAAGACTAGTAAAGCTTCATTGGAGCCTATCTAATAACATACTCTTGTTTTCTATAAAATATTGTTAATAAACAAATTGTGTTTAGTTGCTTCTTTGTATAAAATATCCTGATTTATAGTAAAACTCTATGTCTGTCTAGGGTTGTTACACCAATATGTCGATCTCTAGATATTCAGTTAGATTCAAATTAACATTTTCATATTCGAATTTTAAAGGTTTTAATAAAAAATAAATTCCCTGAATTACGTGAAATAATTTTCATCAAGGTTATATTTTTCTATTTCACATTTCCTTAATTTTTTTTATTCAAAATTAAACAAATTATCATTTCGATGAACATTCAAGGTCTTTAGTCAAATACAATAAAAAATAATAAAATCTCGTATGTCAGACACCGTAAGTTTTTTTTTTTTAAAAAAAAGAACATAATTTACGATATTTCTTATGCACTAATTACTTAAAAAATATCTCGAAGTATATATCTTTACTTTAAAGAAACAATTCGAGCATTTTTTCTTTTAACTATTTGCTAAAATAAAAATTCGTTGCTCGAAAATATTATGTAACTTTTTCCACTTTAAAAACATAAAAAAATATCTCACCTGCAAACGCTAAAGCGATAAATATCTTAAACTGGGTAAACATTTTGATAAATTGGTTACAAAAAAATTAGAAGTTGAAAATTCAGGAAAATGTTACTATCCCAGAGAAAGACTGCTACTCGCTAGGTTGTTCAGACTGATACTGAGCTAAAGCTTGCTGTACAGCGTAGATAAAACCTTACACTCCCTATTTTATTCCTTGACCAATAGTTACAATGTATAATTCAAAACAGCAACAATCACCATAGTAACACGTTTATGACCAACTTCTTGTCTCTTGAGAACAGCCATTATTTATTAGTAGCTGATAATAATATTTAATAGTATCTATCGTGTTTGTTTATATTAATTTACATTTCAAAACGAAATCTTTTCTTTCTTCACCAAGGGGCGGGTTGAAACAGAGATCCGATACTATTTAAAAATAATTCATGAAACGAATGTTGGCCAGCGTTCAGTTTATAAAATAGTACATAATGAAGATGTTCTGCCTATTCAAAATCGATTGGTAGCCTAAACAACAACAAAACACTTCGAATCGAATCCATGCCGAACTAAACTGTTTTGATGATTTGAAATAATTTTTTGCATCAAAATAAGAACAATTGCTTGTCGTTCTGAAAAATGATGCGCATTGCAGTAAAGCCATGAGGAGTATTTCCGTTTTTTTTTTTTTTTTTCTAATTTTTTTTTGGCTTTATTACATCTTAACTCGTCAGGGATAATCTGATTCGCTGTCAAGAGCTTTGGCATCCATTCCCATCCCGATGGATAAAATTCTCATGACAGATAGCCCAGGTAATGTTTCCGGGAATATTTCTAGACCTAGACCTTCGTGGACGTGGTTTATTGTTAGGGCTCTGTCTTGCTTGAATTCCGCAGCCCACTTAATTGGAATTAGTAATAGTATCAGTTGTAGGTACTTGGTGACCATTTATGGCAATTTTTTGTCCATTCTAGTAATTTCAATGGTAAGTTGCAGTTCTTATGTCTACGATTCATTTAATGGTAGTACTTGTTTTTTTTTTTCAATCCGATTGATATTTCCAGCGTAAGTTACAACTTTCTAGCCAGCCCGTACATATTTAGTAATATAAGGAGTTTGGAAGCGCTTTTGGACTTTTTATATAATCCATTCGCGTTGCTTCAAGTGATAATTTAAATGATTAAATTTAATCACCAACAGTTTCTGGGTGTTGTAATAAGTAAAACGCCCACTCACTAGATACATGTCTCGGTTTTCTAGAATTCCACCAACATACCTGAACAGCTAGGCTTAAATAGTGCAACGAAATACTGTTCCTGTGTCAACTACTGCTAAATTATGTCTCTACCTAGTATTTCTGGCTTATAAATAGTATTAACATCAGCTTTTTAAAAAGGACTTCGCGCGCCATTGTTTAGATTTCTAGCCTCCATCAGAAGAAGAGAATTAGTTAATCACAGATAAGAGATGCTCTCAACAATTTCAACCTATTCTGAAATCTTGCCCGTCACCGACATTTTTATTGAAATAGAAAACTTACTGGCTAAGCAAATAATCTAGTTGAAGCATTGTAGTTTATTAAGCTAATCAATTAATCTTGGTGAAGCGGATAAGGCTTAGTGAAACCGGTATCTGTGCACATTGTGTGTATGATGATGCTGTTGCTATTATATTTACAAAGAATCCAGGTCAATTGACTATAAATTGTCGTGATGTCCTAACACGGAATTTGAATCCATAAAGTCGAACTATATCATTCATTAAAGATGACTATTGATTACTTGGTCTTAAAAATATTTCCACTATTATACGCATCATGTACTGTCTTATATTTGTTATTTTTTGTTTACACCGTCACCCAAGAGACGCATCTAAGAACAGACGTACGTAAGAACGTAACAAGTTTTAAATCTTCTTATTAGATTTTAAAAAACTAAGAGATTGGAAAGACAACTCTTTTAATATACATGTATTGCTTTACACATTTGTTTAATTACGTGACTGATATGTATCATAAGTCCTTTCATTGCGCTTGAATAATTAATTCAATTGATCCAACGGAACCAGATGGAAATACAAATACCTCATTGAACGATGAACATCTCCTGTGTCTAGGTTCTGAATCTCGTATTAATATATCCCTGGCGTTTTATTGTGTATGCCACAAATTATAATTGGACAATATAGCATGAACTAAAAGAGCACTTTATTAATTCCTTTGACGCAGATATTGCTCATGAAAGAAGTGGGATTGTCTAGAAACCAAGATCATAAACCAAGTTATAAAGTCAGTTAAGGTTTGAATGGATATGAATCAACCATTGATTCCGTTACAGCAAAACTCCTTTTAAATGCCAAAGAATCATCCCTACCTGTGATTTTCATCAGGAGTTCAAGTGTGCAGTAGATAAAAAAATGAGGATTATTTTAACTGTTCGACAAGATCGACGAAGTATTTCTTCTAACCTTTTTACCTTGATAGGTATAATTACATTGTCATTTAACTTAGGTGGTGAGCTTACAGTACTTGATTATTGCGGTTAAGGAATGGTGACCGACCCAAACCACCTAGAATTATGTGAAAAATATACAAAAGGTTGAAAAGTTGACATATTTGTTCCAATGGCAGAGTAACATCAGATATTTCCCCGAAAAATTTGACACATTCCAAACATATTTGGTTCGAAAATCTTAAGAACTCAAACCTTGAACCTATTGTTTTTAATCACCATTTTAAATAACAGTGTGTTATGTTGCTAGTGAACCGAATATTTTTTGAATTGTTATTTGTTAGAATACCCTAGATATACGAGACGTCATGTATAGTTGAATTAAAACTAGAACCAATTGTTCCACAAATACTTTTATTTTTCTTAAATAGCCATAAACCGAATCAACAAATAAGAGAAATTTAATACCTTCAGAACAAGAATCCCCTATAAATCTATCTATCTATCTATCTATCTATCAGTTGCCATCAGATGCCAACCGTTGCTCGTGGTGCACTTTCTATCGAAAATTGGTTTGGCGCATCCCAGGTCATCCAGTTGATCCGAGTTTCTAGGAGTGCGTCCATTTTTCTGGGAGTTACGTTGATTAACAGCGGCGATTGAACCAACCTTAGTGCTGGGT
The DNA here is from genome assembly GCF_000327385.1 of Lottia gigantea. NCBI lineage: Eukaryota > Metazoa > Mollusca > Gastropoda > Lottiidae > Lottia > Lottia gigantea. Next base: position 1,683,540 of record NW_008709380.1, read on the forward strand.
TGTTTATTCATTATTACCATGATCATATGCTCAATCTTACTATCAGTCGTCCTGATTATTGGGTCATATCCTTAAAAGTTAAAAAAAAGTTACCTTGACTTCATTTTATTACAGTTTGCATTTAGCGTAAAATATTGACAATACTGGGTGGACGGATCTTACACATTCATAAAATTGTCTATTTTATATGATGTTAATTACGTTATGATGTTCAGTAGTAAAAGTATTCTATAAATGATTTATAAATCTATAAATCCGCCATTGTTGACCATTGTTTACCTGGTTACTACGGAGGAAACTGACCTAAATAGATAAATTCTGCCAAAGGACAAAGTACTTATCTGATGAGGGATTTGTAAGACCAAATTTAACTGCATCTCACTCATAATTTACACAATACCGTCCTATATTTAGTTCCATATTGGGATAAACAGAATTTGCCATGGGTGTATCTGATCTACATCACTGACGGAAGGGGAAACATGGCCGAGTAATCCGATGGTAACATCTCAGCTAATGTCAGGAAGTTTGAGAAATCCGAAAGTACCATCTCGGCATATGTCATGATCGACAGCGAGACCTAAATGTTATTGAACATGAAGATGTTACCTTGAGTTACCTATTAATTTGTTTCTCTTAGCTTTTCTCTTATATTGGAGTATTGTAAGTGGTTATTATCACTTTGTTGGTTTTATAGCTTGATAAGGCATTTTGTCAACGCTTCGTAGAACAAAGGTTTATTTCAATTTAAAAGGGCGTGGTTCACAATCTTTTTGCTTGCCCAGTCAAGCTCATTGTTGTTTGGCAGACTACTGTGGAATGTTTTATCAATTTTAAACCTGTTCTTAAATTAACCTGTTATTATATTTCCAATCTCATTCAATGGTCTTTATCAAACAATAAGTATATTTTAAGGTATGAGAAAATTGAGTAGAATTTATTCCCGTGACTGTTAAGGATTGTACAAGGCCAGTGCGATAACGATATTTGTAAAACTATTAAAATATAGAATATAGAAGATATTACTCTAAATACTAACACTATTAAATGTATCTTGTTTGATCTGAAACAGTAGTCTCCTAATTTATGCTAAAAATTCATACCACACTGTTCTCAATTGATGGAAAACCACCACATTGATTTTCAAGATGGCGTAATATCAAACTTGTTGGGACATGATATATTACTTATTATATTTTACATGATATTTAATAAACAAAGACAGTGTACCATATCCACATCCACTTGGATAAATCTACAAACTTTCAGGCTTGCTTAAAATGATGTATGAAACTCGCCGTTCGTTCTCCATAGTTTTGATCACGAGAATTTCTATCCTCGATCAAATGAAGACTGTTGGATTAAAAGCTAACCTTTGTGATGGACCTGATCGCAAAAATATTTGGCTGAATTAGGAAAATTATCATAGGCGTTGATTCAATCATTCTTCACATTTTTAAAATCTAGTGGACAGATTAAGGAATCACTGAAAAAAAAAAGTCAAGGTTCGCAATGACATTATATATAACATTTTCAAATGGTGCGTGTATGATGATACTAAGAGGTATTGGGAAAGTAATTTTTAGCTATCAGATAATTAGAAAACTCCAAGCTAACCCAGCCCAGTGTAACAGAATGTACCCAATCTCTTGTTAGCTACAGAGACAACTTCGAACAAATTCGATTGTCACCTGACAACCAAATCAATTCTTACAGAATAAAACAATACTCCACTAGACGTGACGCACATTATACTTTGTTTTCATTACTATGGCAATGATACATGTTTGTTTTTGTGTTCGTGATTATTCAAAATCAATCAATAATTCGCTGATTGATAACCTTAGCCAATCAGTAAGAAGTAGAGTAGAGTATATCGGGTTTAAAAGGAAATGTCTCCTTACAAATGTCGCGTTCGAATCCAGCATAGGTCTAGATAATAACTTATTTTCTAACCTGTTTCCCTTAAGAGTTTGACATGGAAATGTACATCAAAGATCTCTTCATCGGAAAGAGTAGAAAAAATTCTCTTCCATTGCACACAATCAGTTGCAAAAAATGATTTGTTTCTTTGAATGTACGCCCCTCCTACATTTCAATGCATTTACCCCAATTCAGTCTATACTCTGAATGTCGAAGAGTGTCATGTGTTACGGGACCGAATATCAGATTTCAATTCTTGAGAAAATTCCTCTACAGTTTGTCATATTTTAACTTCGGGTGGAAAACATTTCATTTTGGAAATATATCTAACCAAAATGCACACATCTAAAAAGTGTAAATAGTGTTTTATTTATAAATATTTCAATTGAATAAGAGTGTGCTAGGCTGTTGAAACCAGTAATACATGGAAATAGAGCCTAGACCTATGACCAAACAAACGAAAATTACATAACTGTATTTACCAATACAACTAAAGGCTGATTTTCAGTATTGGTCCAGAATATATCTAGACTAACATATTAAAAGTCCTCTTAAATACTCACTGAGCGTTTATAACAATTGGACGAAGACAACGTCCAAAATTGCCCGTATTTCCTGAACTTCTTCACTAACTAAATAACTCATATACCATATATAAATGATTATGTTTTTTCACCATTAGAACTCAAAATCTAGTGAAATCATTTTTGATGATAACATACTAACAACAACAACAACGGCACAGACGCCGACCTACTAGTTATGATAGCTGCATGGGGAAGCAAATCCATATGAACTCATCTGATGTTTCTTGCTTTGACAGGATGTGATAATCTCTGCGGCACCGTTAACTTTTTGTTTTTAAATCATTCCATTAGTTTTTCTTGATCTCTTTGATGCCAAGTGTATGGTGTATCATCTGATACACTATCATTTTCCGTGGAATAAGAGGCTCTCAATAATTGTTTTAAGATTAGTAGAGAAAGTCCTTCGTCAGCTAGAAGGTCCAGAGTTTGTCGTTTGGACCCTGAAGCTACCCAATTCCTGTAAGAATGACATCCTCTGGGACACCTTAACCACATTCACAATAACTTTCAGGTTATTTTGACCGACGTTTGGTGGTTGAATAACTCGGAACATCCTTGCCATACTTCAAAAACAATGATTTTCTAACAGGAAATTCTTTCCAAGGTCAAAAACCTTATGACAGCTCAATACTCCGCTATTTCATTTTCTGGATTCATTTGACCTAGGTTGGTTAGCTATTGTCCTTTCAATGTTTGAAATGTACTAGAAATACAATATGCTACAATACAATATATGGTTACCTATATCCGATCATTATTAGTTAGGCAGGCCTAAAACTTTTGACCAAAACCATCTTGTAGTTTGGATGGGGGAAATGATGGAAAGACGACAGATCCTTCCGCAATAAAAGGAAAAGATACCTTGATGGTTGACGATCCAGTCTTTCAATGCAATGTGTACTCTTTTTTCTTTTTAGTTAATATATTGAAAATTGCCATTTAAAAAATGACCATTATAAAGAGCGCCGTATTGTGAAATCTTCCTATAGAGAGCAACACACATATTGATTCTATGGTGTAGTTATTCTGTTGGCAAGTGCGGAAGAGGCACACTACATACTTTATCGTTATTATATGACTTTTACCATATTACTATTAAGTTATTCAGATTTGCTTTACGTTGGTGATTCAAGCACATATGGCTAGTGATTATTGATTTTTTCAAACTTTATTTGTAAATGAAATGTAAGTGCGGTGTAACTCTAAAAATTCTTTGCACAACCATGATATATCACGGCAGTGTCTAGAATCAAAGAAAATGCAAAACTTAGAATCAATGCTTGCATCGTGCATGGTGTCACATTCATTCAGTTTAACGTTAAAACCAATAAGAACGCACAGGGATGGTTTTCATATCTGAATCAATAACTTACTTGATTGTGCAATGTTTTCTTTGTACAATGTATTATTAATAGGACTGGTTCTTAGAGACAAGCTATTTACAGATATTGTGTCGCAAACTTCAATTTAAAAACTTATTTCCTTTGTAAACATCAGGCTTTCAGTCGGGTGGTGGGGGGGGGGGGGGGGGGTG
>NW_008709380.1:1687804-1824502 GCF_000327385.1 Lottia gigantea
TTTAAAGACTATTCTTTGGTCTTGCTCGTTGTTTGAACTGGTATTGCTCTCAATAGGCAATATTTACTGTGTGTCCGAATTTCCTCTTCAATGGCAAATGCTTGCGATATGACACAATTTTTTCCCATTTACATTCTAGGAATATCTATGTCTCAGGTAAATGTTGATTTTAGACAAACCTATATAATGCGTGTATCATAATACGACATGCAACGTGATTGGTTCAAGCTGAAGAATATTTTAAATTATTAATCAATTGTTACCTAACAACGCTCTTGGATGAGATATAAATGACTGTTGAGTAATAAATAAATTGAGTAACCAGCCCAAAACTTAATATCATACTTGGAATAATTCTAGGATTGAGGAGAATGATTAATAGATTAGTATTATGCGTGGTCTTCATAGGTAAGGGTGCTACAAATAGTATTTTTGATGACAAAAAATTAGGAGTAAATTTTATTGTGCATATTAAGGTGGCAGACTGATTTTATTAGTAGGATGAAAAAGTTAGGTACTCAATATATTCATGTTCATATTGTATTCCTGATTGCATAAGATAAGATGTAATGTACTTACATTCATAATAGGAAAGAATAGAAGAGCCGGTCTAAATTATTATTTCTATCAAGTACAACTCACAATCATATAAACTTCAAATAGATGTGTTATATATATTATCGCCTTGGTTATCTGAGAAACAGGTATACACTTCGGTGCAAGTCTTTTTCTATCGTTCCATGAATAATTTATTAATAATAAACATAAATATTGACTCTTTTGACAAGGGGTTAAAGATTGAGTTGTAAATGGCTTACATATTTGTTAAATTTGTTTTAAACTTCCCTCCTATTCGTTCAAAACGACAATAAAAAAAATGCATTCTTTAAATGTACATAGTGTGAGGTAAGGGATGACATGAAAAGGAAGGATCAATAAACTGATACCACATAATCTGCAGACTTTCACGTTAAAGACCTCTGAACAATTTAAAATCTCAAATGATGGAAATAATGCACTAATATTACAATTATTAAAAGTTTATATCGGTGAAAGAAAACGTCTAAAAATATCTTAAGATGATGTGTTTATTATTGTTTTTTTAAATTATAATATCTTTATAAAATAGGCTACAGTGTCAACGGACAAGTTATTGATACTAGAATCTGTTCTACATTTAGTACAAATACAACTGAATGTCAAAGCGGAGATAAAGCTTTACCAACAAGTGATTACCCAGGAGAAATAGATATAGATACTGTGAAAACTCTTTTCAGAGACAGAACAGCTATAAAGAAAGCTTGCAAGTAAGTATTGAAGTGGCGAAATCGTTATTTATCAATATTTGACGTAAAGTTTTTCATTTTTTCCGCTACAACGAAGTAAAATATTCTGTCAGACCATGCGTCTGGTCACATGACACTCGTACTCACTCAACCGGCTACAGTTTTTGACTGAAAGTTAATCATCGTGGATCTGTACCAGATTAAGTATGGTTCTATCGATCTTTGCAGAATTTTATCGTTGGTCTGACAATTGGACAATTAAACCCAGTGCTCACTCCTACAGATTAGAATTTCGGATGAGTTTGATGCAAGCTTATTCATTATGGCCGTGATAATGAATTCACAGAAGGCTGAAGAGAAATATACAATCTCGCTCTTGCTCTACGGAATGCAATGTTAAACAGATTGTTTTCATATTTTGTTATTGTGCTCATTGTAAGATAAGGTACATTCATTCCTTTGATGATATGATATAATTATGCGAGAAAGCGACTATTTTTACTGTCAACATTTTGAATTGAAAAATATTTAATTTGAGTTATTGCCATTCATTTTTTTAGCATTCAAGTAAACTTGGCGTGAGTGTTTGTTACCACCCAAGAATGATCCCTATCAAAAATAAAAGGATCGAAAAATATTTAATTTGAGTTATTGCACTTGTTCTTAAAACGGATTCAAATTTTAGAATGTAAGCACTCTAAAAGGCCCAATTCTTGCCAGATTTTGACAAATCTTGGTAATAGTATACAGTATCGCCCCAAAAGTTCAAAAGAAGTGTAAGACTGAAGGTTGAATATTTCATACTGGTAATTGTTACTGTAAGCTTACTGCCAAATATTTTTGTTTAAAATCAAAGCTGCCACTGGGTGTATATTACCTTGCCTTGCAAGCTATCTTGATAGGTTAAAGGAATGGTCAACAATTTTTGAAATAAACCAAAAAACATTATTTTGTTCTTGTAGATCAGAAAACAAAGCAAAATACAGAGCAGCAGCAGTATGTATAGCTAATTCTTATCGACATTGTGCTGATAATGATTTTAAAACCTTGATACCAACTGGTGAGAAGTATGGAGAAGCTATTGATTTAGTATGTGATAATGAAGAGAGTAAGTAGTTTCTGTCAAAGGTCGTCTGTTGTGCACGAGAGATACTATCAGATTTAGAGAAATAAGAAAGTAGAATATTTAGATTTAAGAGTCGATATTATTTCTATGACTATGCGCACCCGATAATCTATGAATCGCGAATCGAGGCTACTCTAGGTAATCGATAAATGCAATGAATTCTGGGGGAAAAGTTTCAAGAAACCAATTTGTCCGCTTGATTAAGTATTTTTGTTATTGTCCAGTTAGTTGACTGGGTCACGGACATCCAGAAACCAGAAAGAGATATACATCATTTTATCCAGAAATGACTAAATGAAATCGAATCAGAATATCAAATCAATTGAAATTTATTTGTGTCTGTTGTTTCAACTAATGTACACATTTCCTTTTTTGCGTCCATTGAATAGTTTACGTCGCCCTTTTATACAAGTTAATGGTTGATCTGCTTAATTAACTGGTTCAGATTGAGAATTGAGAACATAGTGGTTGAATATTTCAATATTATTGTTAAAAATTCTTCTTTTATTCTATTCATTTTGCATTCTATGAATTTGCAGCCGCCGATCATATTTTGAATTGTTTGAGTGATTCCTACATAGACTGTACGGCAAATAAGGTAGCTAGAGGAAGTTACACAACATCAGTTGACAGATCAAAACCATTCTCTGACCACAAGGAATATTATTGTGGGTAAGTTTTGTTATATAACGTATTCCTTTAACATACCCCATATATTCATATCAACCCATTCTGCCGCATTTAATGTAAATATAAGATGACCAGTTTGTTCATTTTCTATTCTCATTGACATTTAACAACTGCACACTTGTATACTTTATATTATTCTTCCGTAGCAGGATTTTATTAAAAGCTTCGAGCTAATTAAGGGACCTCGACAACGACTGCAAACTGTTATCGAAACACGAAGGTAAAGTTGACTGCGATTGCAAAATTAACCATGCCAAGTATAAACGCAATGACATTTTTCGGGTTTCCATATATCGAGGTCAGGACTAGGACTCAACGACTAAAGCAACCAGAGATAGATATCGTTGTCGCTATACGACAATACGACCTTTTTCCGAATCGTACGTTGATGAGCTTAAATTCTTTTTTTTTTACAGAGTTGCGCAGATTGAAGAAGAATGTGCACGAGATGATATTGATGTACAAGAATGTTTAGACACTGGAACTTATGATAAATTTGTAGAATTGAGAAATATTTTACGACCAACAGCTTGTGGTGCATCAGCCGTAATTTTCACAGCTTCTTTACTATTTGTCTCCCTTATTGCTTCCTTTTTCCATTAATGTTATAAGATTTTCAAAATAGGTTTACTGTCTTTTGGTTTGCTACTGATAAGTAATATTTATAAAATTATACCCCCATGTCCTTTACGTTGACCTGTTCATGAGGTTTCTTCTGTCCTAACAAATTTGTCCATGGCCGATAAAGAATGAGTGTAAAAATATAAAATGATGGAGATATTAAAGTTAGAATTTGGGCAAAATGAAGATGAAATGAATGGAGTTTTACGTCCTACTCTTCTGTAGAATTTGGGCAGTAGTGACATTGTAGTATTTTGTAGGGTTACTTGAAAGAGTCCTTTGTTACTTGATTATTTGTGTTTTTTGTATTTTTTATTTGATTATTTGTTCAGTATACAGTAGAAGTAGATATTCGTTAAAAATTATCATCATTATTTCTACATAATATATTTATAAATAATAATAGTTTATTTCATATAACCTTGATATATCCTGTTTTATAAAAAATGTTGATAAATGTCTTTTGGATTTTGGATTCTATAATAACACTGCTGATTCACTTAGTTCTGATAGTGTGCATCATTTCTTTTTTAGTGTGTGTCATTACTTTTTTAGTGTGTGTCTTTTAAACTGAATACAGGTTTTCTGAGATTTTTTATAGTCCAAACTTTTATATAGAGTTATGTCCCGTTATTAATGAAACACCCCAATACCGAAAACTTTTTTATAGCGTGTTTATGCTAGTTTATTTCTTGTATCAAAAATTCAATGGCGGATGGAAATTAAAGTATGATGTCATTAATAAGACTACAATTTATTATACTGGACCCCCACATCAAAAACCAGGCTTATCGTCATTTAAAACGCATTTGTGAATCTGAAAAAAATGCTCACATCTAAATTTACGTCGACGCTGTTTTGACAAGTGTCCCCCATTGCCCACTGTATAACAAACGATCCTCAATTTTCTCGAAATAGACTCAGAGATCAAGTACTACAGTACGCACAGTACTGAGCTTCATCATGTAACAGGTTCTGTTTTGATATTTGAATTCGAATCGTGATTCAAATTAGTTCATAGTATTTTATTAGAGGTTTGATTTAAACCCGTTATATATACGAACTTTCTGAATTGTAATACGAATACGCAACTGAAGGCAACACTAACTTGTCCGAATTCAATAACATTTTTATTTGTTATTTATGAAAATAAAAAGTTAATATCTGATTGCACACCTGTACATAAAAGTATATAAAGTAAAGCAGTAAGTTCGAAATTACCTCAGAATAACATTGATTTATGGTTGGTTTCGTGTATTCGAGGTCAACAAGACATACTTTAATAAAGAAATTAAATGATTACATGGTGGCATTCGTTCAATGCCGAATAACAGCACTTCATCACGCTTCTGTAGCCATGTTATAATTGATGAGTCGAAACTGAATTAAAGATGGCACAATGGAGGTGTTACGGCACAGCTGATATCTACATTATAAGAGTCCCATTGTTTTTATACAGCATCTTTTCATCTGTCGGGGACATAAAAAATAAAAGCATAATTATGTGGATCAGTTAAAAGTATTAACTGAACACAGGAGATGGTTTAAGATCAGTTATACACAGATTTCCTTAATTAAGAAACCATCTTGGTGCACAGCATAAGTATACCTAAAGCGCATAGGTTTTGGGGTGATTGGAGAGAGTCATTTATTTATTGCCTTTGAAAAGGATCGTGTTAAGCATTCATTGTGTCTTGAGAAAGAGTACAACAATAGACCGAATCCAGTCCGTCAATGGGCACACGTAACCTAACGTATCTACAGTGTTCTATAAAAGCGTCCACGCCCTATAAACAATTTGTCTACACTTTATTTATGTATAGAAGTTATTAATTCGTTGCATTATAATGCATATAATATTAGAACTTGTACTAAAATGTCTTTTCTTGTTAAGTTTTTTTTTTCTGTTGATTCTTTTTATTTGTATTGAATTGGGCAATTATATTATTATATTCAAATGTGCACTCGTTACCACAAAAAAGAAAAGCAGAATATGGTATATGATTTGATTAATTCTAAGAAAACATTATGCATGCTTTAGTGCGTTCATATAAAATCACGAACAAATTCTAAAGACGTATTTCTTCATTGTTGTTCGAAATTTGATCTTGTAAGGGGTCAGTAACAAGTAACAATACGCTGAAAATATCCAACATGTCAGATAACAAATCAAGAGAAAGTTTTGTTTTAAACGTATATGTTTACCGTGATGACAATGTAGCTCAACCAAAGTGTTAACCCCTCTAATGAAATATTTGTTAAAAAGGGTTAAAAATTGTAGCAAAAGGGTTAAAATATATTCCATTACCCCGTTCTTAGGCAACTTTGGTTGGTATGAAAATGTTAACCTTGCTGCAAACGCCATGTCAATCATTCAATGTAGAACAAGAGCAATAATAGTTAGCTATGAGTATACAGCATTTACACTGATCCGCCATTTCATCTAAAGCTTAATACCAAAGCGATAAGCGATAACACAACAGGGGTCCAGTTGATACTGAGCTTTTAATACGTTCATGGAGATGTTACGACACTTGTCAAACAACCTTTGCGCTTCCATGGCGTTTTCAATGCGTTTTAGTACGGATCACCAAACTTTCTCATATACTCTTATTGAGTGCTTATACAAACCTAATCCCAGAAATGCAAATACTGTTTGTAAGTGTGTCAAATTTGTGAGCAATTATATTATATACAGTTCGCACGAACTTTCTTTTTAACCCTACGAATATTTCAACAGGGATGTGTGTAACTTTTGCCTAACCGAACTTATACATAGCGTGTTAAACATATTTTCACCCCCCCCCCTTTTTTTTCTTTAACTTTACTTCGGCGTTCACGTATGATAAACCTAGCGTTTTTTTTTATCGAGCTTGTACATTACTGAACGTAGGTTGTTTGCCAAATTGTTCATATATATAATCATATAGGCACTACTTTGATGACATATATTACTTGCTGACAACATTTATATCACTCGATTGGTTAGTTCTGCTCGTTCGAATTCATGGTTAAAACTGACTTTATAAAGGAAAACAGGCGGAATCTGTCCAGAACTCAAGCGCAACACTTATTAGCTAATTGGGTCAACCAGTTTTCTATGAAGTTCAATACTTCCTGCATGGCACATTTTTTATATACCGCACCAAAAAAAAAACGATATACAAATAATATATAAGTAATAAAGTTTATGTTAATAAATCAAAACCAAATATGCAAATATTCTTTCATAAATAGGTGCATGATAGCCCCAATCATAGAAAATCCTTGCGTGGCGAAAGTAGGCCAAATGGGAATGAGTGTGAGTAGCTAGGCGTTGAGAACTATAAACAAATTTACTTTTTTGATAAGTGAAAGTGCGCAATGTGATTGGTTCATGCATTTAATTTTTTTTCAATTGTTACTTAACAATGCTCATAGACGAGATATAAAGGACTGTTAAGTTATAAAGGAGAAACGGGAAAAAAATCAGATTTTACTCGGAATACGAGAATGATTTATAATTTGGTCTTGTTTGTGGCCTTTTTAGGTAAGGTTATTATCTTATGTTTAGAAAGGGTGTCAAATGAAGTTTTGTAGTTTTTTTTTATAATTATGTACAGTCAAGTAACCTAATTTCGTGCGATTCTAATTTCGTACATCTCAGGGAAATGATAAATAATATACCTCGCATGACATCCGCATTTGCGTGTTTGATAAACATGGGTTATGGCAGAATTTTTCCTCTCATTTCAAAGCGCTGTCAAATTTATAATGTGTTTCTAACCTATATACAGTGGTGTAACCTATTTTCGTGGATATAAGGATTTAACACCGAATTTCGTCAAAGTTTTAAAAAAACGAAAAAAGTTTTTTTATGTCTTAGATGTTTCCTCAGATATTCCACAAAATAATTAAAATTGGTTTATTTCGATTTTCTTGATGAATCCTTCACTTTGACCCATATTTCATGAGCAACCAACTCGGCAACGGCGGCAGAATGCGTCACCTATTTTCGTGTACAATGTTTGATACATAAATAAGTCGAGAAAAACACGTTGTATGTGGTATAATTAACTTCTCTTAGTATTTATCTTCAATATCAATTCATTATAACTAGTGACAATTCCTTCAAAGAACCACGATTTTAAAAAAATAGTGACTGACAAAATAAGATACCTAGCGTGATTTATTGCTAAAAGTCACTGAAACAACATAAGAATATGGTCCACTTTGTGTTCCATAGAAATTTTCTGCTGACACGGAATCGCTAGTTGATCACGTGACTTCATTCGTTGGACTACATTCTAGCAGACGACACTTGGAGTTCCGATTACAGCGTAGGATTATAAGGAAATTCGGCCGATAAAAAATTGAGACGTTTGGTAATAACTGAAATCCGCCATTTTGTATTTGTCAAAGTATACATTAATACATTTTACCTTGATTGAAAGTACTGAATTCATTCTACTAGCTGATGTTGTACAGAAAACCCATGTTTATCAAAACAAACTAATGCGGAGGTCGCGCAAGGTCGCCCTAGTAAATTATTAATCGTTTCCGGAAATCTACGAATAATAGGTTTCGACGAAATTAGGTTACTTGACTGTACAACATGGCGGATTTCAGTTATAGCCAAATGGCACAATTTTTTTATCGGCCAAACATGACAAACTAGCGAATTCCATGTCAGCAGAAAAATTATATGGAACATTTTAGTTCATTTTAAATTATGAACCCTTATAAAGAGTGACGTATTGTGAAGTGGATAGCGAAATCTTTTATTCACAGAATGACACACTACATCTGGAGATTTCAAATTTTTCGCAGCTAATGAAACAGATTGCCGCTTTGTCAAAATCCTGTAATTTTCAGCTTTTCCAAATTGTTAGAATTAAAAAATATCTTGATAATAACTCAATCAATAATCTACCAAAACATGTTAAAGATGCAAATTCAGTGGACATATTCAAGACTCGTCTTTAGACACACTTATTTACCAGTGAATACCAGATATGACAGAGCAATTCTTCTGACAACTGAAAATGATACCATTGCCACCTCCACGAGGCTATAAAATTCTGGATTTCATGCAATTGTGATGATTAATAGATTAGTATTATGCGTGGTCTTCATAGGTAAGGGTGTTACAAATAGTATTTTTGATGACAAAAAATTAGGAGTAAATTTTACTGTGCATATTAAGATGGCAGACTGATTTTATTAGTAGGATGAAAAAGTTAGGTACTCAATATATTCATGTTCATATTGTATTCCTGATTGCATAAGATAAGATGTAATGTACTTACATTCATAATAGGAAAGAATAGAAGAGCCGGTCTAAATTATTATTTCTATCAAGTACAACTCACAATCATATAAACTTCAAATAGATGTGTTATATATATTATCGCCTTGGTTATCTGAGAAACAGGTATACACTTCGGTGCAAGTCTTTTTCTATCGTTCCATGAATAATTTATTAATAATAAACATAAATATTGACTCCTTTGCGTTGGTGACGACATTATACAACGAACGTCAACTTTGAAAGGGGTACGAAACTTTGAAAACAAAGGGGTTAAAGATGGAGTTGTAAATGGCTTACATATTTGTTAGATTTGTTTTAAACTTCCCTCCTATTCGTTCAAAACGACAATGCAAAATTGCATTCTTTAAATGTACATAGTGTGATGCAAGGGGTGACATGAAAAATCGTATAGTCCTTCGGAAGGGTCGATAAACTGAGACCACATAATCTGCAGACTTTCACGTTAAAGACCTCTGAACAATTTAAAATCTCAAATCAGTGAAAGAAAACGTCTAAAAATATCTTAAGATGATGTGTTTATTATTGTTTTTTTAAATTATAAAATCTTTTTAAAATAGGCTACAGTGTCAACGGACAAGTTATTGATATTGATACCTGTTCTACATTTAGTACAAAAACAAGAGAGTGTCAAAGGGGAGATAAAGCTTTACCATCAGGTGATTACACAAGAGGAATAGATATGGATGCTCTGAAAAAACTTTTCACAACCAAAGAAGCTATAAAGATAGCTTGCAAGTAAGTTTTGCAGTGGCGAAATCGTTATTTGTCAATATATCAATATTTGACGTTTAGTTTTTCATTTTGTCCTCTACAACGAAGTAAAATATTCTGTCAGACCATGAGTTTGGTCACACGAAACTTGTACCCACTCAACCGGCAACAGTTTTTGAATGAAATTTCTTAATCTGGATCTGTACCAGTTTAAGGATGATTCTTATCCATCATTGCAGAATTTTATCATTGGTCTGAAGCTTACGGTGGCTCGTATACGACATCATTGGTTTTTTTCAATTTCGAATTAAGAAACTGAAATATAATTATAAAACATACTTTTTAATTAAAAACTTGTATTTTCATCCGGTTGAAAATTAATATTCACCGGGTGGAAATTCAAGTTTTCGAAGAGTACTATCTTGAACTACAGGCTGCAAAGTTAAACAGATTGTTTTCATATTTTGTTATGTGCTCATTGTAAGGTACATTCATTCCCTTGATGATTTGATATTTTCATCACAGAATTTTACGCGAGAAAGCGACTATTTTTTACGTTTTTTTGGTGTGTTGCAACTTTAAGGTAAAGCAGATTCCTAAGGATTTTTGTGATGATCGGCTAACTTTTCATTGGTTTACTGTAATGAACGTACGTGAAAACTCGGATCGGATGTTTATCAAAAATGTTTTAGTATATTTTGGTTGATGCAAAAAAGTTCTGGCGATCCCTGTAGAAATTGGATCAGTAAATATTTCACTGATTTTTTTTACTTGTTCTTGTAGATCAACTAACAAAGAAAAATACAGAGCCGCAGCAGTATGTATAGCTGATTCTTATCGACATTGTGCTGATAATGATTTTAAAACCTTGATACTAACTGGTGAGAAGTATGGAGAAGCTATTGATTTTGCATGTGATAATGAGAGTAAGTAGTTTCTGTTTAAAGTCGTCTCTTGTGCACAAAATATACAATCAAATATCTATGATCTATGAATCACAAATCAGGAATACTCTAGGTAACCGATAAATTCAATGAATTCTGTCGAAAATTTTCAAAAATCCAAATTGACCGCCTGATTAAATAATTTTCTTATTGTCCAGTTAGTTGACATTTCCTACTGGGTCACAGATATCCAGAAACCAGAAAGAGATATACATCAGTTTTAATAAAAATGACCAAACAGGATTATTTCAGGAAATCAAATAAAAATAAAAAGTCTGTTGTTTCAACTAATGTACACATTTCCTTTTTTGCGTCCATTGAATAGTTTACGTCGCCCTTTTATACAAGTCAATGGTTGATCTGCTTAATTTACTGGTTCAGATTGAGAATTGAGAACATAGTGGTTGAATATTTCAATATTATTGTTAAAAATTCTTCTTTTATTCTATTCATTTTGCATTCTATGAATTTGCAGCCGCCGATCATATTTTGAATTGTTTGAGTGATTCCTACAATGACTGTACCGCAAATAAGATTGCTAGAGGAAGTTACACAACATCAATTGACAGATCAAAACCATTCTCTGACTATAAGGAATATTATTGTGGGTAAGTTTTGTTATATAACGTATTCCTTTAACATACCCCATATATTCATATCAACCCATTCTGCCGCATTAATGTTAATATAAGATGACCAATTTGTTTAGTTTCAATTCTCATTGACATTTAACAACTGTACACTTGTATACTTTATATTATTGCTACTTCCGTAGCAGCGCCTAATGCAATCAGAGCTAGGTATTGTCGTTGTCGCTATATGACAAGACGACCTTTTTTCCGAATCGTACGTTGATGAGCTTAAATGGTTTTTTTTTAAAGAGTTGCGCAGATTGAAGAAGAATGTGCACGAGATGATATTGATGTACAAGAATGTTTAGACACTGGAACTTATGATAAATTTGTACAACTGAGAAATATTTTAAGACCAACAGCTTGTGGTGCATCAGCCATAATTTTCACAGCTTCTTTACTATTTGCCTCCCTTATTGCTTCCCTTTTCCATTAATGTTATAAGATTTTCAAAATAGGTTTACTGTCTTTTGGTTTGCTACTGATAAGTAATATTTATAAAATTATACCCCCATGTCCTTTACGTTGACCTGTTCATGAGGTTTCTCCTGTCCTAACAAATTTGTCCATGGCCGGTAAAGAATGCGGTTTGCTATGAATTCGAAAGTTTAAAAATATAAAATGATGGAGATATTAAAGTTAGAATTCGGGCAGTAGTGACAAATACAGTCTTGGAGCTTGTCTAGGAATCGGCTTTCATAAGATTTCATATTTATTTATTTACGCTAGTTTTAAATCAGAAAGGACATTTTATTGGCAGTACATACTCACACACTCAAAATTATTGGCCAAATCCAGAGGTTATTTCTAGCCCTGGGTGCTTTGAACGTTTTGTGGGGATGATACGCCTTTACTTGTATCACTGCATGACAGTTTAAGAAATAGGGAAGTTTCAATAAAGATGGTAAAGGTAAAGGGCGATTCAAATATCAGGGAGGGTTTATATATTGTAGGGTTACTTGATTATTTGTGTTTTTTGTATTTTTTATTTGATTATTTGTTCAGTATACAGTAGAAGTAGATATTCGTTAAAAATTATCATCATTATTTCTACATAATATATTTATAAATACTAAATGTTCAAAAGGTTTTATCCAGTTTTAAAAAAAAATACTGATTAACGTCTGGATTTTGGATTCTATAATAACACTGCTGATTCACTTAGTTCTGATAGTGTGCATCATTTTTCGTTAGTTTTAGTGTTATTAATGAAATTGTATCAACACCCCGATACCGAAAAAATTTTTTTATTGTGTGTTTATGCTAGTTTATTTCTTGGAACAAAAATTCAATGGCGGATGGAAATTAAAGTATGATGTCATTAATAAGACTACAATTTATTATACTGAACCCACACATCATCAAATTAAGCAATCTATTTGATAAATTGGTGTTTCTAATGAATTATCATGTATTCTTAATCATAATGTTCTTATTGCATATAATTAAGAGTTTTAACCAATTATAAATGTCCATGTAAGGCCTATGTACAGTCAGGATAAAAAAATACTTTTTGAACTTTCTTGTTAGGTCACTCATTGAACCAGGTAATTCTCTTCTAATTGAGCTAATTATGAATTAATTATGGACATGTGAAACACACTGGAATTTTCCAAGTCATTAGAACACTTCTACGTTCTATTAATATAAGTATTAGCATTTTCCTTTTTATAATTGAAAATGTAGGAACCCATCTTTAATAAAGAAATTAAATGATTACATGGTGACATTCATGCAATGCAGAACAACAGCACTTCATCACGCTTCTGTAGCCATGTTATAATTGATGAGTCGAAACTGAATTAAAGATAGCACAATGGAGTTGTTACGGCACAGCATAAGTATACCTAATGTGCAAAGGTAATTCCAATAGGGAGGTTGGAGAGATTCATTTATTTGTTGACTTTGAAGAGGATCGCGTTAAGTTAAGTCTGGGGTAGATTCTCGATTAAATGTAGATTCCAAAGTGTAAGATGAAAATAAAGAAGAATTGTTATATATTTTAATCTGCCTCCATTCATTGTGTCTTAGGAAAGAGTACAACAATAGACCGAATTCAGCCCGTCAACAGGTACACGTAACTTAACGTATCTACAGTGTTCTATAAAAGCGTCCACGCCCTATAAACAATTTGTCTACACTTTATTTATGTATAGAAGTTATTAATTCGTTGCATTATAATGCATATAATATTAGAACTTGTACTAAAATGTCGTTTCTTGTTATGTTTTTTTTTTCTGTTGATTCTTTTTATTTGTATTGAATTAGGCAATAATATTATTATATTCAAATATGCACTCGTTACCACAAAAAATAAAAGCAGAATATGGTATATGATTTGATTAATTCTAAGAAAACATTATGCATGCTTTAGTGCGTTCAAATGAAATCACAAACAAATCACACGACGTACAGCTACATTGTCGAAATTTGATTTTGTAAGGGGTCCGTAACAATAAGCTGAAAATATCCAGCATGTTATATAACAAATCCAGAGAAAGTTTTGTTTCAAACATATATGTTTACCGTGATGACAATATAGCGCAACCAAAAGTGTACACCCCTCTGATGAAATATTTGTTAAAAATGGTTAAAATATATTCCATATTTCTTAGTTATGCCCGAAATAGGAAACTTTGCTTGATATGAAAGTGTATTAATTTGTCAAAATTTCGTAATGATCAACTAGATCTAAATTAAGACAATGTTAACCTTGCTGCAAACGCTATGTCAATCATTCGATGTAGAACAAGAGCAATAATAGTTAGCTATGAGTATACAGCATTTACACTGATCTGCCATTTCATCTAAAGCTTAATACCAAAGCGATAAGCGATAACACAACAGGGGTCCAGTTGATTAATGCGTTCATGGAGATGTTACTACACTTGTCAAACGACCTTTGTGTTTTCAATGCGTTTTAGTACGGATCACTAAACTTTCTCATATATTCTTTTAGAGTGCTTATACAAACCTAATCCCAGAAATGCAAATACTGTTTGTAAGTGTGTCAAATTTGTGAGCAATTATATTATATACAGTTCGCACAAACTTTCTTTTTAACCCTACGAATATTTCAACAGGGATGTGTGTAACTTTTGCCTCACCGAACTTATACATAGCGTGTTAAACATATTTTCACTTCTCCTTTTTTTTATTTTACTTCTGAGTTCAAGTTTGACAAACCTAGCTTGCAAATTGTTCATATATATAATCATATAGGCACTACTTTGATGACATATATTACTTGCTGACAACATTTATATCACTCGATTGGTTAGTTCTGCTCGTTCGAATTCATGGTTAAAACTGACTTTATAAAGGAAAACAGACGGAAACTGTATAGACCCAAGCGCAACACTTATTAGCTAATTGGGTCAACCAGTTTTCTATGAAGTTCAGTACTTCCTGCATGGCACATTTTTTATATACCGTACCAAAAAAAAAAACGATATACAAATAATATATAAGTAATAAAGTTTATGTTAATAAATCAAAACCAAATATGCAAATATTCTTTCATAAATAGGTGCATGATAGCCCCAATCATAGAAAATCCTTGCATGTCGAAAGTAGGCCAAATGGGAATGAATGTGAGTAGCTAGGCGTTGAGAACTATAAACAAATCTAATTTTTTAATAAGTGAAAGTGCGCAATGTGATTGGTTCATGCATTTAATTTTTTTTTCAATTGTTACTTAACAATGCTCATAGGCGAGATATAAAGGACTGTTGATTAGTAACTTAAGTTATAAAGAAGAAACGCAACAGGAAACAAATCAGATTTTACTCGGAATACGAGAATGAATTGGTCTTGTTTGTGGCCTTTTAGGTAAGGTTATTATCTTATGTTTAGAAAGGGGATAAAATGAAGTTTTCTAGTTGTTATATAATTATGTACAGTCAAGTAACTTAATTTCGTGCAAACCTAATTTCGTACATTCAGGAAAATGATAAATAATTTACATCTGCATTTGTGTGTTTGATAAACATGGGTTATTTCTACATCGTCAACCTGCGGAATTTTTCCTATCGTTTCAAAGCGATGTCAAATGCATGATTTATTTCTAACATGTATTACAACATGGCGGATTTCAGTTCTAACCAAGCAGGATATTATATTTATTACATAGCAAAAATCTTGATAAAAGTCGCAATTATATAATTGTACAACATTTTCATAAAATAGGCTACAGTGTCAAGGTGATACATGTTCTACACTAGATGCTAATACGACTGAGTGTCAAAGTGGAAATAAAGCTTTGTCTACAGTTGATTACCCATATAAACTTGATATAAATGGTCTCAGAGAGCTTTTCGCAGACGAACCAATAAACAATGAAACTATAAACATAGCTTGCAAGTGAGTACTGTTGTTATAGTTATTTGGCAATAGTTAGTGTGAAAATATTTATTTCATATTACAATAAGCACGAGTGAAAGATTCTATTAATCACAGAACTATCAATATACGCAAATGGTCCTTAAATTATTTGCTCTATATAATAGCTAGAGTAAGGTCTTCAATATGGATCTACTATTCTGCAAAATGTCATTGTGCGAAATAAATAATATCTAGATAAATTGAGACTTGTAATCAAAGTTATGTTATTTGGAACAAGTTCATGCCCATTACCTTCAGTTTTAACTGAGTGGTCAAATTCAAAGAATGCCATGTTGTTTTGTTAACATGGTGCACGAATACATAACCTAATTTGCATTGTTATTTACTCGTGCTACGAGTTCATATCGTTTTTATCAACCTATGTCAATCCATTGTGCCTGCACTGAATGTTCAATTAATGGGCGATAAGTTTTCTTCATTATGTATTGAATGCAATTTGTTCTTCCGTAGATCAGAAAACAAAGAAAAATACAGAGCTGCAGCAGTATGTATAGCTGATTCTTATCGACATTGTGCTGATAATGATTGAGAAGTATGGAGAAGCTATTGATTTAGTATGTGATAATGCAGCGAGTAAGTTTGTTTCAACTCAACGTTGTTGATTGTTGTATTTCATCTATTATGTACACAGTAAAATAGATAACCAATTTTATTTTAACCAGATACTGGACGGGAAACACTTTATTCATTGTGTTTGTTTTGAGATGTTTTGAGTTAGACTAATGTAATTTAATGTAATAACAGATCGACCATTGCATCGAATTTATCGTATATGTAGTATATGTGATAATAAATAATTGTAACTGGTTTAAATTGAAACTATCATGAACATAATCTTAAAATTACACATTTTGCTTAAAAATTGTTTAAGTGATTCTTACAAAGATTGCAGAGATAACAAGTTTGCCAGAAGGGAATACGAGTCGCTGTCAAAATCACTAACAAGATCAAGACCTTTTTCTGACCATAAGAAGTTACATTGTGGGTAAGGTTTTATTAAATCTTTTGCAAAAGCTAGTTAGTTAATGTGAGTTAAGATGTCTTACATGTTTTAATTGCTGCATTACTGGAGGAAAAGTTGGTAGTTTCTACACTTTTCTCTTATATCCACCCCTTTAAATACAATCGTCCATTATCATAATTCAGTTTACTGGTAGACTGTAAAGTTAACAAAATTGTTAACGCAATAAATTGTACAAAAAAATTCTAAATTGCTACGTGCGAGCTGACCGATCAGTTGACCTAATGATGCAGTTTTAAACATAATGGTTTTGTCATCACAGTTACATCAGTTTCAGTTTAAACCTTCTGAAAGCATGCCATTTAATGTTGACATCCAAATCAACATCGGGCAAATGCAAGTAATCATTTGTTTCTGTTTCCATTTGTACATGATTTCTTTTTTTAGAGTTGCGGAGATTTCTGAAGAATGTGTACGTGATGATACTGATGTACAAGCCTGTTTAAACACTGGGAATTATGATAAACATGTAGAATTGAGAAATATTTTACGACCAACAGCTTGTGGTGCATCAGTCATTATTTACACAACTTCTTTACTATACGTCTCCCTTATTGTTTCTTTTTTCTATTGAAATTTTCAAATTTACTTTTCCGACCTTATTTTTGCTAATTATAATTTTTTGTATTATTCTTTTAGTTCGTTCGTTTTACTTTGTTCTCTAAACGGCTTTTTAAAAAATAGTTTGTATATGGTGAATGAAAGTTTTGACACTGAGCTAGTTTTTACAACACAAATTAATGAGCATAGATATTTATGTATTGCTATAAACAGGAAGTACCCATTTTTTAAGTGGTACAGTAATGGTTGAATGGAATATAGAAGTCCCCTAAACCCCTATATGAAATGCATTTAGTTGCACCAGCACTTGAACAGTTGCACTTGAACATAATAATATGAAAAGTCTAAAATTAAATCTACAAAGGTATGAACACATTGGATCAAAAAATATAACGATGCAAAAAAAAACCCACAGATAAAAGCAATATCACAGAAAGCACCTTAATAACACACTGGTAAACCAAAAAGGGCATTAAAACACAAATAAACAACAGCAACTAAGTACTACTTAACCAAAACCACGACAACAAGATATTCAAATTGTTTGAATTGTCATAAAGAGAAGGTAAATATCGCTGTGATGGTCTTGAGATGCTTGCACTCAATCAGAATGTGTTTTGCTGTCAGGCGAACGCCAGTGTTGACAGACTGCCGGAGGCTTTCGCATGAGCAAATAACAGTTGGAAAGGTGAGTATGACTAAAACAAAACAACTTCATTTTACGTGTTGACACAAAAATAGTAGGGCAATATACCCCATGTGATGCAGGGAATCTCTCGGTCGGTGTAAGCAAAACCAAGATCCCAAGGGGATCTCCAGAACCAGATCAATATAAATTAACATCCCTGTATATGTTCCGAAATTCGCATATCTGGCAAGCTTGATGCCGGAAAAAATGTTTTGCTTAAAAGGGTTATATCTGCCATCTGTGTTAACATCAGTGTAATCTCTGTGATTGTTTTTGCTTCAATATCATCTTATGTAGCTCCCATGTAAGTCAAATGGTATACTCTTACTTTAACGTTTCTGCAAACGACTAGTAACAAGTGTATTTTATGGCGAGTTCGGTTTGTTTTTCGAACTCCAGAATATTATTTATTGTCAAAGATAGTTTTCATTTTGTTACCAACAATTATAATCTTAATATTAATCCACGTGATAGGTTTTGGGTACCGCTAAAACTACTTTTGGATATAGTAGTAACCTGGATAACCTAGGAATCTTTGTACTAACTTTTGAAAAATCTCCATTGTTTCAAATCAATTGTTTCAACAGATACTAAGTAGATTCTCAAGAATCTGCCGAAACTGTAAAACGAAGTGGTTGACTAGAATCTTTTTTATTTTAAATTGCCTGAAACTGCTACATTAGCAAAGGGTGAATGGTTAAAGGGTGAATGGTTAATGGTTAAAGGGTGAATGGTTAAAGGGTGAATGGTGAAAAGTTTGTAACTGTCAGGTATCGCTCCATATTTGTTGTAAATTTGTTTATCTTACTATGATTTATCTTCAATGACAGTATGGTATATTTGCTGCGAAGTAAAAGTTTAAATAGATTATACCTATAATTATACTGAAAGACAAACGTCATGTTTTCTTAATTATAAAAGCGTTTCGTTTTTAAATAAAGACATCAGAGAATGTTGATTTAAGGTGTTAAACGGACTTTAAGGCAAGAAAACCCAGCAGTAGAATTTATTGACAATAGAAAATGTAATGGCCACTGGTTCAGTTGTATCAGTTTATTTTTAAAGACATGACGTTACTTTTTCCATTCGGTAAATATTGATGATCGAGTCACACATTTATTTAAGTTAAGTTGAATATTTCTATCATGGACCATTGCGCAATATGCATAAATTTCCAATAAAAATAGGCTAATGATAACCGAATTCTAAAAGATCTTTGTGCGACTTGAGTTACATTTGCTCATCTCCATAACAAAATACTTGAGAATAATGGAAAAACTTTTTGACGGGTAACTTTTAAAAAATTAATTTCTTGGATCAAGTAGAAAAATGCAATTGGATTGGTTCATGCATTTTAAATCTTTATTCAGTTGTTCGCTCATAGACGAGATATAAAACTGTTAACTTAGGTAATAAACAAGAAACGCAGCAGTCAACAAGTCAGATTTTACTCGAATTGAAGAATGATGTATAAATTAGTCTTGTTTGTGGCCGTTGTAGGTAAGGTTTTCGATTATCGTCTAACCTCTTATACTAAGAAAGTGCTGCAAACGAGGTCTTCATGTCTTTGAGTAGAGATACTGTCCTTTTGTGCGTAAACTTTAACACGTGTCTTTGAATAGAGATACTGTCCTTTTGTGCGTAAACTTTAACAGACAAACTTTTGCAGTACATGTAATTTAAGCAGATCCTTACCCTAATACCATTGTAGACTTCTGGTGTGAAACACTGTTTACACTAAGCACGAAAAATTGAATTTTTATTTAATCATTTTCCTGTTATCACATGTATCACAGTAAAAATGTTGGTATCTTTTTGAATAAAATTTTTATGGGCTACTGTGTCAATGGACAAGTTATTGGTCCCTGTCATACACTAAATAAAAAAACCACCGAATGTCAAAGCGGAGATAAAGCTTTACCTGTAGTTGATTACCCATCAGTGTTAACTATATATGAGCTGAAAGGTCTTTTCCTTAACAAGGTGGCTGTAAAGAAAGCTTGCAAGTGAGTATTAAAGATTTGTTATCTTTTTGTGAATGGTAGATATATGGATTTTTTATGTGTATTTGAAAAGCCACTCTTTCGTATGGGGCCGTATTAATGTTATACCTAGAAAAAACGATAACACTTTTCAATTCAGGTTATTCATAAAGTATCAAAGCTCAGGCCATAATAGTTATACTTCATGAATAAATATAAATTCGACATCGTTGTCCCTTAATATGAAATTAAAATATTATGGATTTACCTTTGATACTTTATGAATAATCCTGAACGTGTTATCGTTTTGTCTGTGTCACCCGGTATATCAAATCACTAAACAGTAATCAACGGGTTTATTTATATAAGTCTGCTCGGTAGAATGTTACGAGCAATCATATTAATAGTTGCGTGAGATAAAAATATTTTTTGCAATGAAAGAAAACACGCATATATGTATAATATAAATTTAAACGTTTAGTTTAGGGACCATCATTTTTTTGTGATATGTTGAACGCCATTAGTTTATCTCTTCCCGTAGATCAACTAACAAAGAAAAATATAGAGCTGCAGCAGTATGCGTTGGTAATTCTTATCGACATTGTGCTGATAATGATTTTAAAACCTTGATACCAAGTGGTGAGAAGTATGGAGAAGCTATTGATTTTGTATGTGATAATGAAGAGAGTAAGTTTGTTCCGTTAATGTTTTGTTTAAAATCAGCACGATATTTCAACATGATGATAGACCGAGCACAGTTTATTCTGTGATAAATTTGGAGAAGACCCTGTCTAACTGGAATATACCTAATGAAACTTAACGATTGTTTGTTCAAATGTTTCTATGGCATGTTCCACAGAAGATAGTTGAATGAAATAATCTAACATATGCTAAAGCACGAGCCTTGCTGACCCCAACTACCCTTTATAGGGCCGTTTTGACTTCTCTACCGCAGCTATTAACCATTACACAGTATTATGTATTGACAAGGGTCCGGTAACTTTTCACTCACAATAATTTCATTATCAATGTATTTATACTGAATTTGGATTTGATAAAAGACAAACTTGTAACAACTTCCAGGACGCGAAGTTAATATTATAACAAGGAAATGTATCATGAATTTTTCAAGTCACATTTCACCTACTATAACATTTAAACCTGCAAAATAGTGAACACAGGTAGATAGAAATATGTGTCATGAATTGTCAATGTAAAGAATCGATGTTTAGTTGATCTGCATTAAAACAATGTTACTGGTTCAGATGTAGAAAAGGGGTACAATGGCAGATTGTATATCAGAAAATATTTAACCAAATATAGTAACTAGGATGTTAAAATGCTCTCTTACCGAAGCGATTTCAAGTTGAAATAATGAAAGAGGTCATGAGTTAGACTCGGTTGCATGAGAGTTGCGTTCAAACTTATGACCTCCATTGTTATTCGAAATCACACGCAACTGGTGACCTAAAGTCACCTAAAATAAGAATTTCTCACTATCAATTTTCAGCTTTTGATAATATATTGAATTGTTTGAGTGATTCCCTTCTTTGACTGTGGTGCTAACAAACTAGCTAGAGGAGGTTACACGGCATCAACAACAAGTGACCGATCAGCACTGTTCTCTCAACATAAACAGTATTATTGTGGGTAAGTTTAGATTCCAATTGACTTGATGACTTGTAAAATAGGGAGTGATGTTCATGATTGTTCTGTACTAAGAGTTAAAGTTGTTCTATCCTATTTTCTTTTTGTCATTTGTGTGCAAGGTAATCGGCAACATATTTAAAAACGGTTTAAATTGTACTGTGATGATAAAATTGTTACCTAACATAAGGTAAATAAATAAAGTCAAATAAACTGACTGACCAGCAAAAAAAATTATCATCCTAAGGTTTCTGACATTTTTAAAGCATACTGGTATTGCATTCACAACGAGTGCAGCACTTCCACTTAATAGATTGTTTATCAATTCAAATCTATTGAAAGCATAACGACAAATAAAAACCACTTGTAGTGAAAGCAAATTTGACATGTCAGTCAAATTCGGGTGGTCAATTGTTCGGATGTCAAGTTTATAGGATTTTTTTTTATGAGCTTTTTTTTTTACAGAGTTGAGGAGATTACACATGAATGTGCACGAGATGATATCGATGTACAAGCCTGTTTAAACGCTGGAGCTTATAATAAATATGTAGAATTCGAAAATATTTTACAGCCATCGGCTTGTTGAGCATCTGCCATTATTTTCTTTCACTATTTGTCTGCCTTATTGTGTCTTTTTACCATTAAGATTTTCAAAAAAAGGTCATTACTTTTATGTGCTATTGATAAGTTAGTTTGCAAATTTCTATTTAAATTTGCTGTAGTGTGTCCCTTTAAACTTAATACTACTTTCCCGATATTTTGTTTAGTTCATAATATTTTTATTTTATAGAGTTATGTTCATATGTTCAATTATTAAAGAAATTGTATCAAAAAGATAGCCTGCCAGGCAAGGTTATATTCCCCAACTGGCAGCTTAGATTTTGAATAAAATTATTTGGCAGTACATTAACAAGTTTGGCTGGAATAAAGCAGTCCCCAGTATCATGTTATTATTCTACCCCAAAGAACATAAGTTTTGTGTTACTTTGAAGCGCCCTCCTGTAAAAGCTAATTTCCTTGCCCCGATCAAAGGACCCCTCTTAAGAAGTATTGTTGAGGATATTTGCACATATTTGAACCATTTAAAAACACTACACTAATCTACATTTTTAATTTCCAAAACTAAACATGTACAGCCTGTCTCGGCTTAATGTCCCATCTGAGCGATATTCATTATTTGTATTGTTCTGGGTACAGCAAGATTTTCATCAATTAACTGAAATGGTTGCGTTATTACATTCAGAATCAGAATCAAACCCAGTACACCAAAGTGGTAAGATTCTGTATAACATTCAGCACATTGGGGCATACATAAATTAAATATATATTATGAAGACAAAAACAACTGATTGATAAACCAATTAGCCTAATAACGATCCGAGCCGCAAGAGATACAAACCCTCCCTACACCTGAACCTAAATCCAAAACAACAATTGTACAAAACATTGGTAGCAGCTATATCAAGTATATCAATCATAAGTGAGAAAGTATTTTATAATGATAAGTGCTATTAGGTGTCTAGAAGATTAAGCTTGCCATCCCTAGCGCCACATATAGTTCGAGAGACATACCTGAAGAAAATACATTTCTCCAATTTCAATAGTTAAGGGAGGGAACTGATCAGGATAATGTATCTATTTACCTTAAAAAGCTGAGTTGGTCGTTTGTTATTTTTTTACTAGTGCATGCACCAGTACTCTGCCTCGTATGTATATAAAAATAAATTCAAAACAACATAATGGCAGTACATTGGTAACGCTAATGGACTTTTTCAGAAGAGGATGTTAAATCTAATGTTACGCAATATCTTAGATAAATTATAAACATAAACATATACACAAGTACATGTGTATGGAATGGTCACCAGCAGATGTACAGGCTACTAAAATTTAAATATAGATGTTACACAATTAGTGTAGGTGCAATAAATAAACATAATGTGTTGATGAAATCAAGTACATGTACATGAAAAGATGCACACATACTTTATCATAAAGAATAGACAGAAAGTTTTTGAAAAGTGCCAAAGCCAAATGTCAGTTCAAGTGCAGTGCTGTTGGTGTTTGTTAATGACATCGCTTTTGATAGGCTTATTGCCCAAATTCAATAATCACTCAAGAGTATCATGGCGTACAACATGTTGTACATGTATAACAGATAATATTACCTTGGTAAGGCACTAACAATGTATATATCAAATTTTGTCGTTTGTAAAGATGTAGGCTTTTCGACAATTATTTCAAAGATCAAGAAAGGACATCTGTAATATTTGTCAGTTATGACCATAAGCTAAATGTAATGTATATGTACCTTGAACAATACAAATGTTAAAAAAATTATATGTCGGTGAAGTATCATATGAGACAAATTGATGCGATTTTTCTATAATTGTCCATGAAGACATCAGCTTTCTGAAATAGTAATTGGGATAGAATCTTTGTTTAAAAATATAAATAGTTTAGTTTTAATGGGTCAGAACAGCAAACTATGAGTTTTTCTTTCAATTTCTAAATATATCTTCTCTGTATAAGACATAGTCACACGATAAGAAGACTCATCTTTTAAACTTTCTAACGCGGTTAATTTTGGACACATATGGATTTGAAGGATCAAACCATTTAAACGATGAGATATCAACATTCTTACTGATTAAGTTATTCCCTTTTATGAGAGCGAGGTACGCTTGGTCAAACAGAAGGCGAAACTGTCTCTTTAAAAGTTAAATCCATCGTGTGGGAGTATTTCAACTTGATAGCGCAGTTCAGAAGATCAGAACATTCAGTTTGGATTGGTTACCCTTGTATATAGTCACAATTACAATTCATAACATTTGGCAGGTTGCTATAACAAAAAAAAAACAAACCAAAAGATATTAGAGGTTCGACAATATATATGATAAATAAATACCTAGATAAAAGAATTAATAATGTGTAACAAGTACTCTTGGCTTTTTCTTTGCAGTTTTTGGTGAATAGAGTGAGAGGTTGACCAAACACCATAAATAACAAAAACTCACCGTGATACCCAAGAGTAAGACCAATATAAGGTACTAACTAGGGATAGGTTTTAACATAAAATAATCGTCGTTTTGAGATAATTTTTCAAAAATGAAGATACATGTAATTTCAAAAGAATATTTGAATCAATATGCAAATTAGAAGATGCATAATTTTTCGAAAGGGAACAACTTTCGTCAGATGCATAGAATATACAGCCCATTGCCAGTGTTGATGATTATCGGATATTAAATCGATCGAACATTAAATAACGCTCCTAGCATATATTCTTAAGAGTCAGGACTGTTTCACAGTTAGAGCTTTAGAATCTATGACACCGTTTGGTTACGTTGCTTGTTGTAAGTTCTAATCTAGGTCTGCATGTAAAAGACTGGTCATCTTGGGTCATCTTGGATAAGCCATCATTTCTTTCACATTATTGTAGACTTTATTATATAAGGAAACGGATAATCTGGGAAAGGACCATTTAGTAAAAAAATGGCTGTTCACCCTTATATCTTGCATACCTTATGCCAAAAACCCAAACCGTTAAATAAATTTGACTGAAAAGTACAATAACCCATAAATTCTATGAAATAAATGGAACACTATAATGAAACGTCACAAATTAAATATAAAGGGAAACATTAATCGTAAGATTTGTGTGAATAATGTTGTCAAGACATAGGAAATACGAAATGATTGAATCATGAATAAAATATAGGTTGGTTGGTTTGTCATGCCCTCATGTCATCTGGAAATCTTCCAAGAATTATTGAGGTATCCAGTTTAACTAAATTTAACCAGTTTAAAGTCAAAAACCTAATTGGAATCGAGATGCACTACACTACAAAAGTTTCTGTAACATTATAAGCGGGGTAAGGCATCATGAATACCTGAGGTCTTTATAGTATCATATATCATATGGTTCATCATCCTAGCATCCATTTCAGAGTTTGCTCAAAGCTAATAATCTTTATTTACTATATTCATTGATAGAATGCTAGAGAAAAATGTTACATTCAATCAACTTTCAAGAATTATGACTTAACTTCTATAATCTGATAAATGTCAAATAATAGGAAATCGTTATCATGAACATGAAATTTAAACACCTAATATTCCCGAACTGCAAGTTTATGAGTACATTAAAAAGATCGTTGCTCACAGAAAATACTTTTAGAATTTGGGTTGGGTGTATTTAAGAGCCAATGGACGCGTTTTGATGATCAAAAGCAATACAGATTTCGAGTGGTGATATCGCTTCCATAATAAGTAATCTCAAAAGTCAACGAGCTAAATATCGAACTTTTATGTCAAATGATTAAGTTCAAGAATTCCACCAGATGAATGCACTTTTACAGAGCAATATCAATAACTCATAGTAGAAGTACCTGTTCATATATGATAGCATTTACATGTAATAACACGTTGAATACATTCAAAACATTTCTTAATCACCCTGTTGTTATTAGAAACTAAAATTGTTGACATTGACGACAAATAAACAAATGGAAGGTTCGGCCAAGCCATGGCAGTTAAAATGACCAATGTAATAATCGAAGAATCTAAAATCCCACAAAAAACTACATGTCGAATAACTTTGTTACATTATTTGGAACAGTATTTTTATACTCCAGTATTGGGACTTATCAGACGTATCAGTAAGGCAACTACTATGGAGATGCTCTAACGAAATATATTATTAAACACCATATACCGACAAATACTTAAAGCCTACTATTCAACATAAACACATACTAGTGTCCTTTTCGTCGTCAAAGCTATAAGTATGATAATAAAATACGCTACCATTCAAAGAACAATTTGAATTTGGCTTTATTGTCCTCATATAGTTCGAAGATTTATTTTAAATAATTTTATATTTCTCAATAGTCATCCTATTGTTTTGGAGACTTACCGAGTCTTGTAGATACGAGTTAAACCCCTATTTCACTTTTATTTATTGTCCTTTTCGGTTATTAATATCATAAAACCCCAGCCGTGCCTCAACCTAAAGATCTTAAGGCACGATAACGTAACACAATCGATAGTCTTTAAATATTTAACGAAAGTTACGAAAAGCAATAAGAAAATTTGCTAATTCAGGAATAAAACCAAAACATGTTCATTTTGCTTTTTCTTGATTAAAAACTAAGTAATTTGTAGATATGGTCATTAACCTGTCTGTTGGGAGATTTTTGAACGAAATAATTATCATCGTCCTTTGAACGTCTCACATTTTCGGGGAAACAGAGGTGATATATATATGAAATATAGTACATATACCTGTTTTTTTTCTAAGACTAATATGACCTATGCCATTCATACCTCCAGATAGCATGAATAGATTTCAGTCATGGTAGATTACCACCATCAATAGTTTTTCTCGTGTCAATCTATCAAAATAATATATATTTGGATACAAAGTTTAGTTCACCTCTAAAAGAGGTGTTATTTGTGTTATTTTCGGATATTAATAATAGGCATAATATCACTTTTATTCATTTTCGTATTCGTTGTTATTGGTGATAAACACCCTAAATTGTTGATTTTTCGTTGTGTCTTGCCAACACTAGACTAAAAATTCTCCTGCATATTCATTCTGTCCTCAGTTGGTGCGCGTCGTTGGTAACAAGAAAGTGGTATTTGCAATTATATCGGACAAGATGTTTATACAAGTTTTAGTAACTATTGCCTGTTTAGGTATGCTTTTTCTTAGATGATCGCTAATAAGTATAATTAATTTTTATTTTTACAATATGAATTTTTTTTTTATTCTGATGTAGAATTTTGGACGGAAGAATTGTCCTTAAAAACAGAAAGCTGACATTTAAAATAGATGTACTTTTCTAAAAGAAATTTCAACCAAAAATATGATATACCAAATCGCACAAAATTGATAATCTGCCACTGAGGATATTCAATATATTTTTTTTAATTTAACATTTTAGAACATTTTTATTTTAAAAGTCACCTTTTTTTCACGGGGTGTAAATGAATGACTCTAATCATTACCTACAAGCAAAACGATGTTCCCGATTTTCTAATTTTCTGGAAGATTGATGTTTTCTGTTTTCTACGCACACACAATCAATTAAAATGTGGATATATTTAAATTGGGTTGTTTCGAAGAAAGGAAAACAATATTTCTTATGAATTAATATGGTTTGTAATTGCAAAGTAAACGGTTTGCAAGAGTGTAGAATATTCGGAACTTGCAAATATCGGTCGAATTCACGGTCTCTTAAGTTTTATAAAGCGTAAACAAGTTTACAATTTTTACAATCCTTCTACATGTTTCTATGTAGGCTACAGTGTAAATGGACAATTTCTTGGTGTCTGCAGTTCAATAAATGGCAATACAAGCGACTGTCAAGCTGGAGCTAAAGCTTTACCCTCGGGTGATTACGGGTCTGGGATTTCTTACTCTGACCTGACAAATCTTTTCACAAGCAGGACAGATATAGCAACAGCATGCAAGTAAGTATTGATATTGTTATGAACTTCTTGTTTTTCGTTGTTATATGTATTGCAGTAATAAGCATGCTAAAGAACATGCTAAGAACAGTATTATTTTTGGAAAACGCAATCACCTATTAAGCATTATTTACTACTATAGAATTCCCGTAGTCAATGATCTGATAGCATAAATAAATCATGTATCTACGATCCGAACTGCAAAACGAATCCCGAAATCCAACATATTGGCGAAACATTGGTAATGAACTTTTTACATGAGCAAGTATATCAAACATAAATGAGTAAGTATTGCATAATGAAAAGTGGCATCAGGTGTCTTGCATTGCACTATTTCAATTCATAAGTATGTGATCCAAGTAAAAATAGGCGTTTTTCTGGCGCTAATATCTCAAAGACACTTCGATATCATTAGCTGCTTTAGTAGAATTTGTGCAAATCGATGCTCTCTGTGTCACGACTACACATAAATAGTTAGGAAAACTCTGAATAATCCATTTAGAGCTAATAATACCCGTCATATTTATATTCTTCATTTATACTTAATTCCATCAACTTAATAATAATTGGAATCATTTTAGGCAAGCAAATCAAGCGTTATACAGAGCTGCAGCAGTATGTATAGCTGATTCTTATCGACATTGTGCTGATAATGATTTTAAAACCTTGATACCAACTGGTGAGAAGTATGGAGAAGCTATTGATTATTTATGTCAAAATGAAGCATGTAAGTTTGTTTCAGTTCTATCTTAGTCGTTTCGTTAAATGCTTTGATTAGGTTTGTAAAGATACGCAAAACTTGACGGAACGTGAATAGTGTGCCAGTAGTTCAGATAAGTTCTCCTTCTCAGAATGCTATCAGCATGACTTTGACATGGGACTTTGATTGTCTTGCTTTCGAAGACGTCAGGTCATTTGACTGAAGGCTCTAGTGTTAGTTCTCCAATGAGGCTCGAATGCCTCTCTGTAGTAAGTCTTGTTTGGTTTCAAGAAGATCGAAGATATCCTGACTCAATTGCAATCATCAAGGTCAAGAATGGCGTGACCGTGATCTGTGGAAGCTGGAAACATATCATAAAGGTTTAGGTCACGTCTTAAAATGATTTATTGATCAGTTTTGGAATTCGGTAATATGGCTCTTCATATCTTGTCTCATCGCTAATGTTACAGCTATTATTCCCTTGACTTAAACACTAATCTACAAGATAATGATTCATAAAATGTATTGTATCTATTTGCAGCCATGGACCAAATTTTGAATTGTTTTGGAGATTCTGTATTAGACTGTGGGGCTAACAAACTTGCAAGAGCAGGTTACGACTCACCATTAACTAGTAGAGCTTTGATGTTCCATAAACACAAAGAATGGAATTGCGGGTGAGGAATGTTTAAGTTTTTATAATGTCCAGTGTGTTAATGCAGCTTATTTCATTTCCTACTAACCTAACAGAATTTTGAATTTCTTCAAATATAAAGATGACAGTTTGTCAAACTGGAAATATTTATTGTACCTCTATTTACATAATATAAAATTAATCAGACATTAACCTAATAAATAGCATTATGACAGGTCGAATTATATCCTTTTACAATCAAAAACTTTTATTTCTGGTTTTATTTAGTTGCGTTCACTATCATGGTTATATTGCATCAGCTCCAAACGGGCTATATAGCTCCACTTACTTTCCACATAAGGTTAAATTGTTGAATTGTTGAATTGGTGTAATGATTCTAGAGAACCTAAATAGTATTGATACATAACATATAGCTAATTGCAGTGTGCAATATAAAATTATAAGGAAATACGGCTTGTGCAAGTTGTTAATGATTTGATTTGAAAGTCAGAAAGTCAATATGGTCTAGCTTTTAAGATGGTTAATCATTAATTAATTATTGTCGATGTGCACTGTTCACCAATCTGATCATAAAAAGAATTCAAGTGCGCTTGTATTAAACGGGGAGTAATGTTCAATCGGAGGAAATGATAGAATTTATCTTAAGTTCATCGCAGTAGCTTTAACTGAGTCTGATTCTTATAAGTTAGTCATTCAAAGGTGTTCTGTCCCTTTAGTGAATGAATTGATAGTGTTTGGCTCAAGTTCAATAGAAAGAATGTTAAAGGAATACTTACGAATGAACATATAATTTAGATTTTTAAACTTGGCCAGCAAGGATATATATTCATCTTTGGACATATCCCGTAATTCGATAAAGCCATAAAACTAGATAATGCCATAAAACTAAGTAATTTTCCTTTAATTACACAATTATTGAAAACCGCTTATAAGCATTGTTTCATTGATTTATACATGGGTTCTGTTGTATATTTATGACACCAAGTAAATCAACTGATGAATATATAAAATTTCCATGCATTCTTTCAATAAGTATCTCTATTATAAGTGATTGTAATTAAAGCAAAATGTGATCATTACATTTATGTAGTTTGAAAGTATATTTGAAGATTTATTTAATTTGAAGATTTAGTTAGTTTGAAAGTTAATTTGAAGATTTAGTTAGTTTGAAAGTTAATTTGAAGATTTACTTAGTTTGAAAGTTTATTTGAAGATTTACTTAGTTTGAAAGTTAATTTGAAAGCTAATTTAAAGATTAATTCATTTCGGAACCTATTTGAAAGCATAAAAACAAATTCGTTTATATATAATAATAATAATCATAATAAATAAATATTAATATCTCTTGCCATGGGATGATTTTATCAGGAGTTAAACAAGCCAATTTTGATCATTGATTCTAAGAGTTCTGGTGGGGACATACCAAAAGATTCAAAATGTATATTAATTTGTTTTACAGAGTTCAGCAGATGTCAGAAGAATGTGTACGAGATGATATGGATGTACAAGCCTGTTTAGCCGCTGGGAATTATGATAAATATGTAGCACTGAGAAATATTTTACGACCAACAGCTTGTGGTGCATCAGCCATTATTTTCACTACTTCTTTACTGTTCGTCTCCCTTATTGTTTCTTTTTTTCATTGAGATTATCTAATTCAGCTAGTCTTTTGTCTTATCTATACATAAATTCTGTTTGTTCGTCTTTTAATATTATTTTCAAATCAGTAA
Source organism: Lottia gigantea (assembly GCF_000327385.1). Classification (NCBI taxonomy): domain Eukaryota; kingdom Metazoa; phylum Mollusca; class Gastropoda; family Lottiidae; genus Lottia; species Lottia gigantea. The sequence goes on from NW_008709380.1 coordinate 1,718,991, forward strand.
TTTTAAATAAACTTTTGTTCTAAATTTGTGACGAATTTTTATTAGTATAAAATGGGAATCGTGTACTCAGTCAATTTGAAATCGAGTGGATAAAATTTCCTTCTCAGTAATGAAGTTCAGTTTCAGAGTTCAACTAGAAAAAAGGTAGAAGGAAACGGACGTAAACCTCTTATTCCTTGCCATTTGGTGGACCGAGACTTAAGTACTTGAAGTTAGTCCAAAAAAGCTTTCTGACATAATTATAACGCCTTATAAAAATCACAATAAGTAATAATATGGCTATTTAAGCTTCAGCGAATTGATGTAATAAGTCAAATAACCTGTAATTAATATCATTAAGACAAAATACATAGAAACTGTCGGATAAGGAGATTTTATCCTCATTACCCAATTTCCGGTTTATTTCCTCCAATCTTAATGAAGCATCATTTGAAGGTGTATGCAGAAATTAAACTCAGTTTAAACATGTACTACATAAGGGGTTAGATTTCTACTACCGATAGTATATCACCACTTGGGAAAAATTAATTTGTTCACCTTGCTAAAGGTTGCTGCTCAATCTAGTCTGTAAGATACTTGACAGTGATAAATTATCCATGGCAGCTATCTGGTTTTAGCTTATAGCACTTGATCACAAACTAAATAAAGCAAACAACGCCGTTTTAATATTTCATACCAACATGTTTTAATTCAATATTTTGAGAAAGTCAAGGGAAATAGCTAAACCACATGTTTTCCAAAAGGAGCGACAAACGAACTCATAAGCAGATAAGTTTGAATATATCCGACAAACTTGTGAGCGCATAAAAATCTGATAATTTCACAATAGAAAGAACCAACACTCTGTGATATTCCATAAGATAGTTTATTGTGTCCTATGTAGGAAAGCAATTGATACAAAGCAGTGCCTTTGAAAGTGACCAAGAATAATGGTTTTTCCGGGATTTAAAAGATATAGCTATGTTATGTCGTGTCTTCTGTAGTATTGATTTATTATAATCCAATTGAATTAAGTTAATTAACAAGCAAAGGATTGGAATTAAATGATGTTGCAGTTTTAGAATCCTCGACATCCATAATTACATTACCGGTATCGTTGAAAACTTTTACTCTCCATGCAACGTTGCGTTCGACCCATTTGGCAATATCAAGGCAGGGTATCCTCGAGCCTCTAACAATCCTACACGCGTTGATTTATCAAAACCGAAGAGTCTTTATAGCTGGTGCTGTTTATTTTGGTAAATTTATTCAAATTTCTCACGATAAATCTCAAGATTTAGGTTATGTACACCTCAACAACCAAATTCCCTTTCTCAATTATTTGGAATGTTCTTATAATATATGCCTATACCGACGTCACGGTTCAGAACTAGATCTCTTCAAAGGCTAATTTATGATGAATCTTGCTCTTGTTTCGTTGTCCACTCTTGTGTCTCGTATTCTAATTGATTTATTATTTGATTTTAACCTTGACTTTTTGGACAAATACCATTCCATTGATGAACAATTACATTACTGATGAAGGGAAGGTGAAAACCTCTCATGAGTAATTACTTCCTGAAAACCATTAGATATTCTATAAATAGCAATCAGAGATTTCAATAGTTAAGGGATAATCAGAAGACGCTACTGGAGAAATCCAGTACGTTTCAATCAATGAATTGAATAGAATAAGAAGTACACTTGTTGCAGTAATACATCCCGTCAAGTATGTGATAACTAATTAAGGATATACATTCTGAATGAATGTGAATAAAAATCTGGAAATGTAATATTGATTTCGAACTAAATAATAAATTCAAAAGGGTGCAGTTTTCTTATTTTCTTATTATCATGCAATTAGATTCAGATCGATTTGTTAGCCGAAGTCCTGACAAATCAAAAAATCATTCTTCAGCACAATCCAGAAGAGCTCTGCATTTTTGTTTTCACATTCTTTGGACTTTTCCGTATCCATTATCACTCGATGAACTGTTAACCCTTAAGCATGGTGAAACACTAGACATACCTGTCGAAATTTGTCAAAAAGGTCTTTATCGTTTATTTTCTTTATCCGATCATCTGTCATAGGCAAATGTACAGTATCATAACAACCGAAAGCCTTGAACTACTCTTCTTCAGATGTTTCTTTTATACTGCGTGTGGTCTCGACCACTTACCTAGAATTTAAAAAGTGAGTCAAGGAGTAGGTCTTATTCTAGAGCTTTCATAAATCAAGGGTCATCCTTGCAAAATATCCGTACATAATTGATGTAACTTGTAATTTTATGAACTGTGTGATTTCATCCTCTTAACTTATAAAGTATAATTTACACCCGGAGTAAGTGTTTCTGTGAATAAGTGTTTACAAAAGTATCATATTGACGTCAAAGTATATTCTTACATTCTCGTCAAACATCGGGCACTCAGAAGGAATTTAACGTTTGTGTTTTGACATCTGTTATGACCATTTTAGCATTTATTGAACGTTTTAAACTTATTTCGTTTTTTTTCACAATAGTACACAAGCTAATTCCTGAAATTTAGTATATCATATTATCTTTTCGTTTCTTATTGTGACAATTGATGCATAAAAAGAACCATTTTTAAATGAACCATCATGGCAGAATGTAGAATTCTCAAATTAACATTTTTTTATCAGTTTGAACTTATCAGTTTTCAGTTAGTTCTCAGACTTTATCAGATTGTTGTATCAATATTGTAAAAGGGGCCAGGAATGTCTAATAATACGGTATTTATATATTTATGTCATATTTTGTCATTTGGTGTGTATAATTTGCAGACCGGGTATTCACCTAAAATCCGCGCGGTATTTTCATTTGTCAGACCACAATTAACTTTTTTTTCATATTAAGAGTTACGTCCCCGTTATACTATTAATTTACTTAGCGTTGACATAAGTAAACCGCTATTTTATGAATGTGATAATTAGTTTATTATTGTTTGTCAGTTATTTATTTATCAGATATATTTTTAGATTAGGATTCATTTGGGAACCATATTAGTCTAAGTACCCCTTGACATTTTATATACATGAGCCTATACTCCCATGGTTTCCATTTGTTATCCAACATTTGTGACATTTGTAGCAAGTCTTTTGATTGATTTATACATTATTTTGACAGTCATATTTATATTGTGTATTTCAGTTAATCGCTCTACGCTCTACGCTCTACTTCTACAGTTATCAGATGTATAATAATTCAACTTTTCATTCATCTTATGTTTTATGCTTTTAATTATATGAACATTTAAAAAACCAGATTGTTCAACTATATCCACAGAGCATAATCGTACCACTCCTCCTGACCCGCTGGCAGCCACAATAACATCAAAGTATGCTGAAGTTACATAACCCGCAGCAGTATGTTACTCTCCTCCTGAGAGTTACTTAACTTGAAAACGACACTAGAAAATATTTTCTCCCATTCTCGTGTTTATTGGAAGACGGGTAAGTACACATACATATATTTCTAAATATAATGCACGTTGTTCCAATTAAATTCTGATTTTAGCTGATTTTTGGGTCTGGCATGAATTGATATTAACCATTGTCACAACGGCGGGTGTCGCACGTGACGCAGATCATGCTTACTCTTTTCGAAACACCTGTTGGTACTTCTCTTTTGAGGAGTCCACTACTATATTAGCTTTACTCTCGATTTTGTCATACTTCGGACGAGATTTTTGATTGACGAAATTGTCTTGCTTGTTCGGAATTTTATTTTGACTTCAATAAAAAGCTATTTTCTTGGCAACGATTATTCTGAATGACTTTTAACTCATTTGAAAAGGAAAATACAGTGACATGCGTCCTAGCACAAGCGACCAACTAACCATAAAATTGGCAGTTATAAGCTGAAACCCTGTTTTAGTTTGCATGCTTCTTAAAAATAAGCGAAGTTTGTCTGTTTATATTAACACATTTAATTAAATTAAATTTAATTAAAACTATTACTGCAATCTATATTTTCACCCCGGTCCCATAGATTTCTAATATTCAAGACTCGAATCGGGTAATACACGAAATGATGAACTTATTGGTTCGCAGATGGACAATATGATAGAGTTTTGTTGTGAGGATAATCCAAGACTGGTTAGCAGCTGATGTCCATTATTCTTCTTTATGCTTTGGTCAACAACATTGGCAACTCTTCATTACCATTCTATCCATTTGATATTATCGGGGGGTCTTAATCTAAAAAAAAAAACCTTTACGAAAATAAATGGAGATTTTCAGAAGTATAGTAATCTGATGATCAAACCCATAATTGAAATATTAAAATTTAAAGTTTCCAAAAATAAAGAAATAAAACAAAAACAATGTCACAAGCTTAACTTAGTTGTTACTCAAATAAATAATGCCTCTTGCTGCAAGAAAACCTTAAAATTTGAAGATAAATGTGATGAAATGCCACAAACATTGTGCCCTGAGGATTAGATCGATCTATTTTTCTTTGATACAATCACTTATGCACTTGAAATAGCGGCTTCAAATTTCAGTAAAATCCCAGTAGAGTATGAAAATGATTTGTAGCACTGGGGTTGTTTTTATATACCCACATAAAATGGGGGGACGGGGGCGTATATTGTCGTCACCCATGTCCGTCCGTCCACATTTGGTCGTAAACACTTTAGAAGGCACAATTCTTGACTGATTTTGACTTGGTCTGGTTGTTTGTAATCACCCAAGGATGAACCCTATTGAAAATGAGAAGAATCGAGAAATATTTAGTATGAGTTATTGCCTTCTTCTTGAAGAGCCTGTAAACACTCTAGAAGGCACAATTCTTGACGGATTTTAATGAAACTTGGTGTGAGTGTTTGTTATCACCCAAGGATGAACCTTATTTAAAATCAGAAAGATCAAAAATAATTAGTTTGAGTTATTGCCCTTGGCAATTTTTGCGAAACTTAGTGTGAGTGTTTGTAATCACCCAAGGATAAGCCCTATTGAAAATCAGAAAAATTGAAAAATATTTTGCCTTTGTTTTTAAAACCGCGTTCAAGTTTTGGCCTGTAAACACTCTAGATGGCCCAATTCTTGACAGATTTTGATGAAACTTGGTATTATTATTCCGTATCGCCTCAAAAAGTTCAAAAGAAGTGTATGTCTGAAGGTTGAATATTTCATACTAGTAATTGTTACTGTACTGCCAAATATTTTTATTAAAAATCAAAGCTGCCAGTGGGCGTATATCACCTTGTCTGGTAAGCTATCTTTCTGGTTTGACAAAATCCAGAGTTGTCGAAAGTGAAAGTATTTTTGATGCCTTTCAGATATTTATATCTTAAAATTGTGATGGTTGATCTAAAAAAAATATGCTGAGTTGACAAAATCAGCTTAATTGAAATCGAGAGGAAAACCTCAGACCTCCTTTTCAAACGGCAGAAGTTCGATGATCTGCTGACAATAATTAATTCTTGCCAACATCAATCACTAGTATCTTTATTAGTCGCTAAATTGAGGCTTTTACAACTAGTTCTTAAGCGGGGTTAGGCTGGAAGGTTAGAAAAGATTCTTATATTCAGACAAGATTGATGGAGTGGCTGAGCATAGAAAGGAGTGGTCTTGTCTAATGAATTATAATCAGTGCTGGACTTGTTTCAATTATAGATAAAGATGGAAAACCTTACGGTTTAAATTTAGAGAATTTTATATATTATCGTTATGTTTTGTTCAGTGCATGAAGAAATGTGTTGATTTAAATACCACTTCTCAAATCGTGATCATTTATTCTCTTGGAATGTTAAGCTGACATGTTTCTGTAAGTTTCATTTCATTTCTAAATTTTTATATTCATGTCTACTTTTTTAAAATACCCTTCTTTTACTTTATGATCTTGAAATCAGCTTGTTTTTCCTTATTGGTATTTTTATATTGAATTTTTTTTCTTGTTTCTATCTCTTCGACACGGATACAATCTTGTATTTTCGTTGTTTTTTATTATCTAATTTAACAAACGTTGAAATTTGATGTAGTTCCATAATTTTGCTTTTCTATTGGTTACTGCTCGATTTCGGCTGTCCGAAACACTTTCAAAAATTAACACCCTATATCATGTTCTACTGCAATTCAACAACACACACTGTCGCAACGTAAATATTAACATCTTGCGTGCAAATGTATAACATAGCCGACATTTTTGCATCATTGGGCACGTTACCGCATATTGGTGTACGTGTGGGAATAAAGGCAAATTACGATGCGTTTCTGTGTAATTGGAGAAGAACAGGACATATGATTTAAATTCTGAAAAGTGGTGAATTACATAGACAACTTTTAGATAACTTTTAATTCAAGAAGAATCTCTCAGTGATCTTGTTATGTTTTCCGGACAATTCATTTACGATTAAACTGCTAAGATTGCTCCACATTGTAGCTACTTTTTCACACCGCACTACACAAACTGCGTTTCTGATTTTGATAACATTCAGGCCACTCGATGGACAAAGTATCGTTATCTTTATCGTTATGTTAGTAATGAGGTGCTAAACATACTGTTTACTGGTTAACATATAAACACTGTAAGGATATTAGGTGCTAGATCTGAGGAATACGATTCTCGAGTAATGTGGTTAATCTGGGTAGAATGTTAATAGTACTGATTGACTTTCTTTTATTGATAATGATACTATCTCACGAGCCGCAACAGACACAAATCTAAGGTGTGGACAGATTGTTCTTTCCTTGCACACCCGTTTCAACGTCGATACTTAAATATCATTTTAAAATTCTATTCTTTTTGATTAAAGTGATCTAACATTATTTTAGCTAACAATTAGATTACAACATTTCCTTGTATCTCGATTTTAATTAGTTCTTCAGACCAAAGCAATTATTACTTGACTTATATACAAACGCTTAATATGATTAGCATGTGCATGTGTACAGAACTTTCTCATTTCAAACAAACCATAATTGTCATATACATATATAAACATAAACATATATATGTTTTCAAATTGTTGAAATCTAGATGTTAAATCTGTGACATGAACACTCAAATAAATGGCATCTAAGTGAAGCACCATCTCACAAGAAAGAATAACAAATTTGGAGCCTACACAAAAACTCAAATATTAAGTCAAACACTCACACGAAACACATATATATTGGAAACCTAAGCTATGTAGGAGATATCTTATACAACGCATCCGTTCTTCAAGTATGCACTTGTATATATTTTTAGAAATGTCCGCAAAGACATTATAATTAGGTCGCGGATGAGCCGTGTCTGGTTTGTCGAAGAATTTGTATTCAACATACAATAGAAATGTCTGAAAAACATGACCAAAATTAAAAAAAATACAATGTTTTGTCGTATTAACTTTAGTAATTGGAATTCATAGAAGAATCCACATACTTGAAAGATGAATGACGTTTAAAAGAGTGATCTTCTATAAAATATCACTGAATATTTTTAACGAACAACTTTGTTCAGGTAAACTTATATGTCCTACGCAAGACTCGGGGACAACTGACCTGTTAGCTATGTAACTAGTTAGGTGCAAATAGATGAGATCCGGTCTTTTCCAATCGCTTGTCTTCTGTTTTCTGAAATAACGATAATTTGGTATCGGACACCGTCCCTCGTCGTACACGTCAATAGGCTATAGTCGATAGTCTTGTTAAGATTTACGATGTAACGTTCCTGAACCATTTTACATTTAGACCAGTTCATTGCAAATTGTTGAAACTGCTCTTAGTGGAAAGTCGCCTGAATCTATGCCATGATGTTAAAAGTTAATAAAATTAAAGATTAAAAGATGAGGCATTTTATACTTTTTAATGGTAAGTTTTGTTTAATATAAGTTAATGTTCGTGTGGGCGTTTAAAAACTGTCGTAAAAGATATTGAAATCCTGATTCAAAAATAATGACATTAAAGATAAGCATTTCATACTTTTTTCTAGTTAATTCTATATGATATATAGTAGATTTTAATGAGAGAAGAAACTGAATTCGCAATAACATAATTTTTAACTCTTTTTCTTCTACTCGACATGTAGAGCAAAAATGAATTTAACAAATAATGCTAATAAGTTCAATGCTTAAAGAGACAGGAGCAGAGTTTATCAAATTGCCACGAAGGAATTTAAATCCTGCGTTAGAAAGGTTCAAATATACAAAAGTGCAATTTTTGAACTTAGTGAAAGTGATAAATGATAATATCATTACATTTGTATGATAAAATATAGCTTATAAAGATAATGTCTCCCATGGGAACATTAAAACATTATGATAAAAATAATCTCTCAAATGATGTTTTCTGAAATACAGTTTCCAGAAATATATATTGATCAATATTAAAGGGGTAGTATTCACCAGTTTCAAATAACAAGAATTTTTAAAAATATCTTACATTTGTATTTCCCTTAGGTACGCAGCTTTGCCTTCTTCAAAATTGTAAAATTTTTCTTGGTTTTCCAATGGAGGGAGCTTTTTTGATGTGTGTCAGGACCAATTATGACTCTTTATTTACATCATTCCAATTTCCAATATGCTTAGGGGCATTTGCGATAACTTTGTTATTAAGCGCTTAGATAAAATTTATTATTGAAATAAGATGGTATTTAAGCGTCCAACAAAATGTTTCACAATGTCATAACGAACTCCGTTATAATTGCCTCTCACTTAATTAATATGTCTGTCTTATTGTGCACAATCAAATTACAAAAATCTGTATATTGTCAACCATGAAATGAAAGGAATGTCTGCTATTCTGGGATGAAAATAGAATTAGAAAAATCTTATCATTTCTACGATTCTTTTCTTCGTTCTATAAATGTACCACCTATATATTTTCCAAAGGTTAGTGGAAATCAATTTCAATTTTTATGATCCCATGCTTGGGCGCAAAAGTTCAGTTTTGCTCTGCTAATTAGTTTTATGAATTTAGATCGATACCTTTGAGATTATGTAATTTAATGAAATGGCAAAGTATCACACCAACTAAATCATGTGATATGCAGTCAATGTGTGCGCTGAATTTGAAGGATGGTAGCACATTTCAGTTGCTGGGGTCGACGGCAAGATCCAATTTGTTAGAAAATATGACGCGTGCAATTGTCCTTTAAATTCGATGATTCATCATAATGTTCTTGATCCCAGTTCTGGTCAGATTCAATTCATCACAAATCATGTGTTTTATTATTTATATGCAATCATTCGAAATAAGTTAACGAGATTCTAGCATGCAACTGATCACTGGACATGATGAATCTGGAACTTGCTTTGCATTTTGGAATCTAACAATCCGTGTCCTGTGAATTTACTGAAGGTTCCTTCGCTATATTGATTGATAAATAATCTTAATAGTTTGAAATTTTGAAATTTTCTGTTCATTCCTCAAAATTACGGGCGAGTTCATCACATCCAAAAGGATATTTTTGTTTCAGACCAATTTCGTTCATCAATTTAATATCTGTCGCACGAAAAGGTTAACAACTCAATCAAACAAAGCTGGTGAATGAACCAATTGCATTCTAGTTACTGGTGCTTTAACCAGTTCCATCAAGATAATCGATCGCCTCTCTTCTCACATTAAGGGCCAGAATACTAAATATATCTCACAGTCTGCAGTAAGTACTCAGTGGGGAATACGAACTAATCATTGTCTACTAACTCTCCATTATTTTATACACCGTTTATATATCCTTCTCTATTATTATTATATTGTAAAACTCGCAATGAATGATATGATTCCCAATAGTAATCACTTCTCGTCTTTACTACTTAATGTTCATTTTCTCAACAGGTCTTACGGTCACTTGTCTTGTTTCTGGTTGGTAGCACCAACTCGTTGTACTTCTCCTTATTGACAAGATAGGGTTAAGGCAAAATTGATTTCTGATGATTGACGAGCATTATAGGTTGACTCAGATCAACTTGCGGTTGTATGTATCTCATCTCATCTATCTCAGTCAATGTTTACAATGCAATTGACATTTAGATGGTCGGACATAAAATAGTTCAAATAAGCTAGAAATTATGACATTTGCAACAGGCGACAATAACTGCTGGTTCGTCCGTGCGTGCATATTACCTTGTTATTTAGTCAACTTGACAATCACAATAATCAATTCACGATCTTAAACTAATTGATCGGTTTAAGATCAGTTTTCTTTTGATAACTGGATAAATATATCATTGATTTTAAAACGTTGAAAGGTGAAATAATCAATATGACAATTTGCACAGATAGACTCCACACCTCAACCACTGGGATCGACGACATTATCCAATTTGCTAGAAAAAATAGGGCTGCAATTTTCTTGATCCCAGCAATCGTTTAAACCCCAGTTGTTGTCAGATTCAGCTCCTCCCACGGTTCCATTTATAACACACCTGCACATGAATTGTCCCATAAATTTCATTGAACTACTGATATTCAGAATATTTGGCCAATTTAATTTTTGGTCCTTCACCTTTTGATCAGTTTTCAACGGAAAAGTTACAGATTAAGATACGTATATCATCGTTTTTGAAACGTTGAAGATAAGCGAAGTTTAAATATTTATGAATTTTTTAATGTGATACTATATTTTAATTAGGTTTTATTAAATTATGCTATGTGGCATATCTTTCGATCAGAATATAATGTTCATCCTATTGTCAAATAATTATTATTAGCGCTGATGATGTGTTCTGTTTACTCACCATTAATTCTATTTATGAAATGTTATATTAGATGGCTATAGTAATTTGATACCGAGTATTTTTATGATGACAATTCTTCAGAGGCCGTTAATTAATAATGATAAGAGCGTTATAATGTATTACTGACATTCATTATAGGTTCATAAATAAGTAAACAAAATTGAATCCCCACGTTTTCTGAAATAATTTCAACTCACCTTCAATTACAATGCTTAAAAAAGTGATTACTTCGAGAACAAGGCATTATCCATTCCCCAACGTCTTCGATCTGTCAATTGCACATTAACTCATATTTTCATCACTTACCTCCCTTGAATTTTTAAAATGATTGTATTGGTATAGTTACCTTCGTGTTTGTGGTGTGTTGAGCAATAATGACGTCTATGGCAATAGGCAGTGTATGTTTACTTTTCAAGACACCCCTTTTGATTACGAAATACTTACTCACATATGGTTAATATACTTTCTCACGTGAAACGTTCATTTGCTGCAACCAATTTTTTGTCAATATGATTGTTTTGGATTTCGAGTTTCTATTTGCTGTTCGGATCGTTACTGTTAGTACTTTGTTTATATTTCGCCGATATTGAAAACCATCTCGACGAAGTCAAATTATTAATTTCTTTACGGGCATTATTTCTGATTTCTTAGTGACGTAGCCTATGGATATGTAAAATGAATTCAAGTTGTAAATTGATATTTATATCCATATAGTATTTTCTGTGTACACCTGCCTTTGACCTTCTTAATGCCAAGTTGTATCTTTGAAATAACTTAGTGAGAAGAAGAAGATGAAACAGCGACTGTTAAGAAAGATATTAATTTCCTGTAGGTAAAGGAAGGGATGTGATAAGGTTTCCTTGTCAAAGATCAGAAATCTCTGCCAATTTATCGCATAAACACCACCTTCTATATCTTATCATTTTTCATACATATCAATTTAATGTTTGCTGCCAGACATATTCTGCCATAGGGTCATTCAAGGATGGAATCAGTGTAATTGATTCTGTCGAGAAGATACTGTTTTATAATAATATTTTAAAGACGACAGTTTAAAACAGAAATATAATTCAAATACAATATGAAAAAGACAGCTTGCCAGGCAAGATAACATACGCCCACTTGCAGCTTTGGTTTTGAATAAAAATATTTAGCAGTACAGTAACAATCACTAGTATGAATTATTCAATCTTCAGTCATACACTTCTTTTGAACTCTTTAGGGCGATACTGAATAATATTGAGTATGAGTTATTGCCCTAGTTCTGGAAAACGTGTTCAATCTTTAGCTCGTGAAAACTCTAGAGGACAAATATTCAATCTTCAGCGCGGTAATGAATAATAAAACCAAGTTTTGTCAAAATTCGGCAAGAATCATACCTTCTTGAGTTTTTATGAGCTACAAATTGAACAAGATCAAGGGCAATAACTCATACTTAATATTTGGGTGATACATGGGTGATAACCAACACTCATGCCAAGTTTCGTCAAAATCCGTCAAGAATTGTGCCTTCTAGAGTGTTTATGAACTAAAAATTGAACGCGTTTTCAAGAACAAGGGCAATAACTCATAGTAAATATTTTTCGATTCGTCTGATTTTCAATAGAGTTCATCCTTGGGTGATTACCAACAACCATACCAAGTATCGTCGAAATCAGTCAAGAATTGTGCCTTGTAAAGTGTTTACGAGCAATTGTGGACGGACGGACGGCCGGACGGACGGCCGGACCGACGAGCGGACGGACGGACCGACGGAAAGAGGTGACGGCAATATACGCCCCCCCCCCCCCCCATTTCATGTGGGCGTATAATAAGGATATGTATAGAACAGAAAAAGTTAACAGAAAAGAAAAGTTACCACAGGGATAATTGTAAACGTTCTCAGCGACGTTGCTTTTTGATCCTTAGATATCGGCTAAAGCGAAGCAGAATTCGCTAAGTGTTGGATTGTTCACCCACCAACAGGGATCTTGAGCTGGGATGAGACCGTCGTGAGACAGGTTAGTTTGTAGGAGATTTGATTTTCATCCGTTTTCCCTTTCTCTCCGACCAGCGTGATAAATCAAAGGAGGCATAAAAACCGACATATGCCTAGATTGAACAATGGATGAAAATGTTAGCGGGAAGGTTTAAGACACTCTAAGTTTACTCCATCAAACGAAAGTATTGTCACGACTCAAGTTCTTAAAAAATTGAAAGAGAGTTCACATTCAGCTCAACTAGTTCCACAATGTGCTGGGAAACCTCTTTATAAAAAGATTGATCATACAGCAAAATAAATGTCATATTTCAAGCTATAACATTCTGTTTTTCAGATGACAAAATTACGAGTAAGAAACATAAGCACGTCATAGAAGAAAAATAATTTGCCACATTAGCCTGTTAAAATTCTATTACAATGTAGTGTTTTTATGATAAAATAATGTTTAACTAAGACAAATATTGTTCTATGGTAATTTAAACAGCGAATGTTTCCAGTGCCTCAGAATCTAGTTCATTTTACAAATCTTACAAAAATTTTAATGTCTTTTCCAGTCGCAGCTATTATCACGTAATCGGATTTTGGCTTTTCGCTATTATATCTTTTAGGCATGATTATTATACAAATATAACCTAATAATGTTGTAATTCACTTATGTACCAGGTTGCACGTTTACTTATGCATAACAAGGTGGTATAATGGGTTTTTTTCGAGGCCACGGTTTGCAATTTTCGGGGGTTGATTTGGGTTTAGAATATATGTTAATATTCTTCAGAACTTGGAGCAGCAGTCGTCCGGCCTCGTGTGCTACGTTCAAGATCCCATGACACCGCCGCTGTCCTGGTAAAATTTCCCTTATTGCACCCTGCATGGCATTGCCCGTCTTCATTAGCCCACATGGCGCAGAAAAGTCGAACGTAAAACTCCATTCATTTTTCAGATATACCCAAAGAAAAGACGAGTCGTCATTTTAAATTTCAAACTTGGATTATTCCGGACACACATGAATTTGAAAACCTAACACTTCCTAGTTCTTCCGACGTGGTATTTTGTAGGATAACGGGACAGGGTTAAGGGTCAGACATACAAGGTTGATTTTCATTTTTGATTCCCGTTCCTGGGTTTAAGGTACGATTGGTCAATCTGTCTCTTTAATTTAAACAATTTAGCCAATTGTGGACGACTATAGTGCGACAGGTTTCATGTTAACTATTTTTGACTGACTGAATTTACGCTTAGCTTGTTATTTGATCTACGACTAAAAGAACAATATGTTATTCTCATCATAAAACAATATCATTGAAACCTGTGTATATATAACTAACTAACAGTAAATATCTAGATTGATCGATGGGAATATATTTGTTAAGAAAACTTCAAGGAAAATGATGGATGTTAAAATCTAACAAATTCGCATTGGTAATTTCTGTATTCTTTGATTATTCTCTAGAACACGAACACGCTTGTATTTGATCAGAGATGCTTTAACTCATACCCTTCATCTTTTGATAAAGTTTATTTGTTATAGGCAATATGAACATACTTCAAGATTTTAATCCTTTGATGTTATGTCAATGTTTTTCGACGGTGAGCTGTGAACACTTATATTGATTGGCTTAATCAAAATCTCGTCCAAATCATAGCAAAATCGAAAAGAATAATTGTATAGCTGTGGATTTCTCAAAAGTATTATCGGGTGTATCGAAAAGAGTAAGAATTATCTGCTTCACGTGGTCATTGACCATATAATCAACTTCATGAGATACAAATAGATCAATCTATGTCTGACAAAACTAATGTGTGTCAAGAAATTTGCTATGACGATCATAAAATTTCGCACATGATGTTAGAAGTCTATGTGTCAAGTGTCCCTGATAAAGCAATTTCAAGGTCAAAACTCGAAAAACAGCTTCTTACTTGTAGGTAAATGAAACGTTGCGAAAGGTTCATAATATTATTACAAAAATCTAACTCGACTGCTAACCAAATTTTAATCTGCGTCCCCTTATTCCTAATTTAATCAAATATTTCTAATCAATCATGTTGTGAATGCTGTATTGTGATCGTGATTCACGTGGCCCCCAACAGTGGATAAACCCTGAAAAAATAATACAATTCATTAAACTAAATTACGGAAAGATTTTATTTTGAATTCCCTGCTGACATCCACACTCGGTTTCGCTGGAACATATCTAGATTTTTTACTAAATTCTGCAAAGGTTATAACTTCGTATTGTCAGTTTTTTAGAATTTATTTTTTTAAATTTACTTTCGGTATGGCTGACACTTTTTATTTTATTTTGATTGCTCTTTTAAGTATTCATTACTTCCTTTAAAGTATTTATTACTTTCTTTTCAGTATTTATTACTTAAACTTTTACAAGAGTATGCTCATTCGTCTAACGCCACGAATAGTCGAGGAGCGGAATAATCGATACAAACGAAAATAGAAGAAGTGAACACATGAAGTGCGAGTCCGGACACAATGCGTTGAAATCATAACGTTGTTTACAGGTGTGAATAAACGAGGTCTGGTGCGCAGTGTAAGGTACGGAATTGTCGATTCAATAGAAAATAGAATAAACGAATGTATCGATTATTCCGCACCGTGTCGGACACCGTACCTAGTCTATTGGGACTTATCTAGATTTTTTTTACTAAATTCTGAAAAGGTTATTACTTCGTATTAAACAGTTTTTTTGTAATTATATTTTTTGAAGTTTACTTCAAATCAGCTTCAGATTGGCTGAGACTTTTTTTTATTTTATTTTGATTGCTCTTTTAAGTATTTACTACTCCCTTTTAAGTATTTATTACTTATTATTTTACAAGAATACGCTCATTCGACTAACATTGTATTAGCTTATTTTACGAGTTTAATGCCTAGCGTCCGTAAGAAATCACTTTCTGGATGTGGCTTGCGGCTGGGAACTTGACTGAATTGTCCATCGATTTCGATGACTCCCAAGTCGGTTTTGTCCTGTTATTTATGAATGAACGAGTGGCTGTAAAATCAATGAATGAAATAGTGTAAAAGTTCATACTGAAGTACGACAATTATTGCTGGTTGACCACTCTTGGTACGAAGGGAATTAGCCGTCACTATGACTGAGTATTGAGGATGGAACGTCGTTCATTGAGATAAACAGATTAAAGACTGTTTGGAACATGGAATTTTCAACTGATAAAGCACTATGATGAATGTAGCAAGTCATCTATATTATAACACTGTGAATGTATTGACACTTTATAAGATTCAGATTGTTTGTTAAGACTCGTATGACGCGCAACCTTGGACACATTGTAACAATTTTGAAAGGTAAGATATAGGTTTTTTACAAAATAGTTCTTGGAAAAACATATGCCATTTGGTTGAGTTATTGCTCTATCTAACATATCTCCACAAATAAGGTGAAGAATGATTCATTTTTTTTGCTTTGAAGAATAACATGTTAATATGCACTGTGAACATCTTTTTAAGTTTAATTTTGCCTTCATTCGGAAGTGATTTTGAGAATGCCATTCCCACTACCAGCTGTCAGAAATGATAACAAAATCGTTAATCGTCGTAGGAGCGCCACAAGATCTCCAGCGGACTCCCTTATCAATCCCATAAATCTAAATAAAAAACGTTCGCTATAGGCAATATTGTCACAAAAGTTGCTGTATAAATGCGACTGTTTGTGAGCTTGTAAATCTTTATGGCTCTTTCACACCAAAATGGCGTTCTTACTGCGCTGCTACTGCAATGGAACATGGGCTCAAAGCATGTAGAGGTCGGCATAAGCGTGTCGTTATTGTCGCCACTCTTCGTATTTTGGACATGATCAAAACAAAAGTCAACGCGTTGAAATGACCAAGAGGGTCGTCGCTTCTCCTTATAATAGCGTGGAAAAGACGCTGTAAAAAGGTTAGAAAGCAATATTGTCGCATAACTCGTGGTTAGGTGTTGACAGTTTTAAAGTTAATAATTTTTTAGGGTGTTTTTCTTTAGTTTTCTTCTTGACCGCGACAAGTACATTTTGTGTTGCTGTTAGATCGTAAATGGTCGGAGTCTGGGGCTCTGAGGGGAAGTTTTGCATTTCTATCAATTAAACCAACTGTAGTTCTTGAATGAGCACATTCACATATATTGTAAATGCATGGAAATATTCATGTAAGTCAAATTATAAAACGAAAGTGGACGCAAAACCTTTTATATATTTAATACAGTTTGTTATCCTATTTCATAGGAAATGGACTTATAATGAGAGGGAAAAACGGAATTGAATTGTTAATAATCAATCGGTCGTAAATGGTTCTGAAATTCATCATTGGTTGTAATCACAGTCTGCTATTTTACATTCGTGCTATTCATTCCTGCGTCTAGGATAACACAATAAGCCCTAAATTTCCGATCATGCTAAAATTTGGAAAGTATTAATGTAGAAAAAAATATGTTTTGGCTTTAATTATTGTTTTAAGCCAGCTGGCGGATTTGCAATGGTATTAGGGGAAGACGGAGAAGATAACTTAATCCGGCAAATAATATTGTTTTCATCAGTATCCTATCTATCGATGGTCTATAATTTGAATGTAATATTATAGTCATTATTCCAACTCTGTATATATAATCACTAACACATGTTGCCCAAAGTTCATTAAATTGATATTTATTTGCTTAATAGAGTTGAAAGTTTTTTATTGTGTCATATTGATCCGATCGTGTTTCCGATATGTTATTTGTTTTCAAATATCCTTCCTTTCACATTATATGACATTTGTGCTGAAGGTCAATAAGGTCACTGATCTGTTGTTTGAAACTTTAATATTTTTGAAATATTAATCATTTCAAAAGTATTTCAAAAGAATGAATTGAAATGAATGTCTTACTTACGTTTTGACTTGTTTACCTTCTGACATGTAACGCAACGCTGTGAGCGATTAATTAAGGGATATTTCTACAACTGTCTATCGGCTATAAGGCCCTATAAGATTTTCTTATTCGAACGACAAAACGCTTTAATCGAGACAGGGCAACGCATGCCATTTACTGATTGCCAAGTAAATGTACAAGATCCAAGTGGGACAAATCATATCACATTAGTCAGAATAAATGTTTAAGTGTTATGGTAATACGTACTATATTTCGCATATGAAATCCATTTGGTATATAAAAAGAAAAAAAAGGTTGATTTAAATGTCACTGGCGAATGGTGCCTATAGGTCCCTACCATAACCAAGGTTAAGGTATCGAATTTTGTTAGATAGCTTACAAGGCGAGGTAACATATGCCCACTGGAAGCTGTCAGAAATAATAAAACGAATTTTCTCATATTGAAGAAATTTTATTAGTTTGAATTATAGATATATATGCCAGTTATTTATGTTGAGTAATTCCACAAATTTTTTTAAAATCAATATCAATAACCCAAATACAACAAATAATCAAATCACACAGCTGTAATCAAGGGCAAAAAACAACTTTTGACGCGTTTTTCCTATGTCAAGGGCAACAACTCAAAAACCGTTCATCAAATCAAAAATCAAATTCAAACTTGTCAATATAAATGATCACACCAAATTTCATTAAAATCAGTTGAAAACTGTAGTCTCAAATGTGTTCACAAACAGATTTTGATTCGTTTTTCCTAAGTCAAGGGCAATAACTCAAAACCGTTCATCGAAAATGCGTCAAATTAGAACTTGTCTGAGATCTTATTAATTCCAATTATAATACCAAGTTTTATCAGAAAAGTATCTTCGAGCCTGCTCACGAACCATTTTTAACAAATTTCGACGCGTTTTAACAAAGTCAAGGGTAATATCTAAAAAAAAAAAAACATTCATCGAAAATATGTCAAATTCGGCCTTGACAGAGATCTAATCTAAAGCATCACACCAAGTTTGATCAGATGAAAAGTGTAGTCTCTATAGTGCTCACAAGAAATGTTGAGGGACGGACCGACGGACAGGGGCGACGACAATATACGAACACATATTGATGTGGCGTATAAAAATTGATTTTTCAAATTATTAACGGTCTGGCTAATAACATTCTAAGCCCATATATATTTGCTTTGATTTAAACCTATTTACCGATACAATTACTGAGATAAACACTTGAATTTGCCACCAGTGTTTTCGTGGTCTTATCATAGTTAATTGGGTCTTTGCTGATGAATATTATACCAAACCACTCCAAGCTAAACCAAACCAAAGCATAATGATGACAATTATTCGTCTCATTTCTCAGATTTTCATAGTTAAATTCCACAATTACTTACAGATCAGAATATAATATACGTAGTGCCTTTACAAGCAATAATAATAAGGTCAATAATCAAAAAGTTTATTGACGAATATTTTCCTTTGACAGCGCCAGTTATGTAAGCTTAAGATTAATTCAATTTATATTCGTGAATCGTATAAAGGCTCCAGACAAATTTAACAAAAGAGGTATATTCAACAGACTCCGAGTATTGAAAAGCCACACGAAATAAAATGATTAATTCATCAAAAAAATAAATGTCAATTTGAAATTGAAGTTTAAACGACAATCGCAAAATAATATTGAAAGTAATATTTTGTCATCTCATTAGTCTTATGCCTAAGACTACCCCTTATTAAGAGAGAGGATTTCTTTCTTACAACTTCCCACCTCACTGCTATAAACCACCTTCAATAAAATGAATGACTTTTACAATTTCAATTCCATTATGTCACCCCGTTGATAGCCATCTAATCTGATCAGACAGATTCAGTTATTGCATTATTCGCCAAATGGAAACTATTTCCAACTGCTAAGACTTTTATCAACCCTATCATTCATTTGCCAAGTTCGTCTGCATTAGTACTTCACTACACTACACACTTTATACCTTCTGAAAGGTTGTAACATATATCTTTAATAAGGATATTAATTCCTTACCTATGGAGAAATACAAACGTTTTATCCGATTGCAAAATACAGAGATTCTGTAGAAGCTTTGGAAATAACAGTTTCAAATACGCCCTCATATCAACTATCACCAAGATAATACGACTTATTGACGCATTCATGCTGAAAAGTCGTCAATTTGATTTCAAACTGACAAAAATGAAAACCTAGTTTTGTCCTTGAAGAAAAATACAGATCAGATTATAAACTTGGCCAAAATGAGTCTTTGTTCATCAGTGGACTTACAAGGTGTCAAAACTATACGACAGAATCCCTCTATAATCCAAAATCCATACAACTAAGTAATAATCCACGCTAAGAAGAGTTTTTCAATAATTACTTAATTTACTTGATATATTGTCTAATTTTTATTTCGAATCGAAGAGGTAGTATTCCTTTAAGATTGTTTATTAAATTACGTTTCAGTTTAATTGAACCTTTTTTTCGATATTATTTTCTCCTGATTATTACAATTTTTTGACTCTTTCGATCTTTCTATGTGATAACGTATCTTTGGATACGAAATGCTGACATATATTTCCTAGCTTTTAGATTACTAACTGAAAGTTATTTATTTAGCTTTTTTATTATTTAGCATTTGTGAACGACAGTATGGTAATCTATGGTAAAAATCTGATTAGATGTATATATATGGCTGGTTGTGAAATGAGATAAACCTAATACATCAGAAGTGCTAAATTTGATTGAAATTGCATATCAGTTGCAACATGTCTGCAGCGTATATCATGTGAAATTTTGTATGTATATATTTATTGTTATTTTTGTTCTTCATTTTTCAGGCGTCTGTGACAGAAGGAATTAATATTAAATGACACAATTTTCAAATACCAGATGTGCAGTAATGGATTAATTTTGATTTTGATTAATGTGTCTACCTTGTGCGCAATTAAAATTGTCATTGGTGAAAAAATGTGTTTTGCAATACTACACAAATTGCACATAAAATCGGGACATTAGGACATGAATGGAGTTCAGCTGCTCTACTTAACGTTTTCACACGTGTCTGACTAAACCCATCACACAAACTATTTGATTAGGCTATGACTGTGTGATTTGAAACTTAAATCATTGACTTCAACCAGCAGGAAACCTACATTCTGATCCATTAAAAACTGATAGGTTAAAAAATAAAGATTTGATGGAGATATAAATAGACTTCCATTATTAGATAATAAAAGGTTAGAGAGGCGCGTTGGAGTCATAAGAACTTGTGGAACTTTTCTTCTATTTAATATTTGTGTTGAAAGCTATCGAATCATTAAAGAATTCTCTATCGTACTGAATTATCATAGAATTAACGGAAACTGAATTAAGCTTAATGTGCCTTTTGTAAAAATAAAACTGATAAATGGTGTTTTCCCTGTAAGAGAATATAGTATTAAAATCAAAGTTGTGATGTGACAAAACATGTAGGAGTTGTGAAAGAAAAAGGATGAAACTTTTGGAAGACAATTAAATGAATGCCAGATCTCAAACCATATGGAAAATATCAGTTTATCGAATGCTTTATTGCTTCAAGAATTGGGATTAGATGGTGCCAGTTTTTCGGATAATTACAGCTTTAGTGATTTCCTCGATGTGGCTTTGGAATACCAACAACATGACCATTGGTTTAATGCTAAAGAAGAAGTTGCCTTAGTATTAAGCTTCTCCTTGGTGATGTTAATAGGTGTAGTTGCTAACCTCGGTCTGTGGTGGATTATTTGCCGACGTGGTTTTGCTCAGTCTAGTCGCAACTGGTACATTTTGAATTTAGCCATATCAGACGTTCTTACTATAGTTTTGTGTAAACCGTTTGTTGTTGTTCGGATAATTTCCAAAAATTGGACGTTTGGTGTGGCATGGTGTAAAATAGTGCCATTATTACAAAGTACATATGTGTTCGTTTCAACTTTAAGCATTCTCGCGCTTGCAGTAGATCGCTACAAGTCCATAATGTATACAGCGGGAAAATCAAACAATCGAATACGAACGTGTCTTATCATATCTGGAATATGGATGGTATCTGTTGCCTTATCATTCCCGTTATTATTGGCTCATGAAGTTAAAATATTACAAGGATTGAAAAATTTTGACCTGTATACCATTTGTACAGAACATTGGGGATATCAAATCTTACTAACGGTTTACACTGTTATGGTGTTGTTAATTCAATATTTATCACCAGCTGTCGCTATAGTAACATTACATATTTTGATATGTAAATCCTTAAAATACCGTTTGGACTTACATGAGACATGTCAGCAAGATGTGAGTCGAATAAGGAATAAGTTATTACGACATCGAAAAAATGTTATGTTATTAACAAGTATGGCCATATCTTTTTCTGCTACATGGTTACCATTGACGTTGTTAAACATCCTAGCGGATACAAACCATATAATCTTTCAGCAGACCAATTTTCCATTAATTCATGCTGTGTGTTTGTTAATTTCCTTCTCGTCAGTGTGTATCAATCCGGTGATTTATGGATGGTTTAATTCCAACTTTCGAAAAGACATTAGAAATATATGTGACGTAACTTCTTTAAGGACGTGTTCTCTGTATGCTTTTTTCTGTCGTCAAAATTTGCCACGAGTGGACAATAGTTCATTTATGTATTCTGCGGCACCTCGTGAAAATACAAGATTCTCACCGCCTAGGACATCGCATGATGTGACGGTTGTGTAGAATTTGAGAAATTACGCTTTTTTTACTATCACATGTACCTATTTTCAGATACATGCCAAATATATTCCCGACTATGGTTATTTTGTAATATTTGGATGATTGAGTGGACTGCTAATAATTTAACTATATTACTATTCCTTTGATATTTTCACTGTGGTAGATTCAGAAAAAAATTATGCAGCTGACGAATGTATTGTTTAAAAGTATTAACTCCTGAACCAATACAGTGAAGTAATATCTAATAAAGCTGTTATATAAATATCTGTAAAAGACTGATATATTTACACTTAAGATTATGAAAAAAAATGAAATGCACTACTTTACTGCTACTTTAGGGCTCGTGAAGAACACAACGCCATGCAATGTGCAACGAGGCAAATTTCGAGTGGCATTGTTCATTCCTTTCTGATTTCAACAGTCGATGGATGTTTAGAGCGAATAAAACTCGAGAGGAACAATAGAAATTAGAACTGGAGATATAAGTTTTGATTGTAACTGCGAAATTGAATAAAATTCAGGCATTGCGAATGTGTGTATAATGAAGATTGTTCTACATGATAGTGAATAAAGACCAATAAACGTGTCAGTCAATATAAAATCGGACGTAAATGGCATATTAAAAAATAATGCACAACCATGAATATTCACGCGGAAAGTAAAATGAACATACATCTAGAGTTTGGTTTGCGGTCCGGAGGGGAAGGGGGAATTGTTCATAATGAACCTATTGTTTGATTCCAATGACCAATACATCAATATCAATTATAAAAGATTCTCAGCCCGAGGGGATCAACTCTTAATTTCGATCATTCAATATTGATACGAATAGATTTAACTCAATGGATACGTCAAGTTATTCCCTGTGTGTCGAATGCTCAATCTAACACAGACGGACCTAAAAGCTTCAATTTCCTGTTGATAAACAGATGAAATATTCACTTATCGTTACAGTTCTAGGGAATTTCTCTGTGTGAATAATTGGTTTCATAGGCAGTTTATCTTAAATCGTCTAAGGATGCAGTTAGTGCAACCAATTTATAATGCCGTTTCGTTATAGCTTAGGTATCACAAAGGGCATTATTAGTCCCTCATGTCGAGAATGGCGATTAATAAACATTAAAACACTCACTTTGCTCACATTTTTTTAATTAGATAACAATCATGAACACACAAACAGATAAAACAAATTCAAATAAAAAACAACAGAGAAAAAAATAATAATATTTTTCCAAGAGTTAAAGAAAGAACTGTCACTGAGAACTAAATGCATTGTTAATATATATCTTTCTGAGTCATGTCTGGAGTCCAGAATGCTAGGATTCCTGAAGCAAGCAAAAGAAGTGCTGGAGTAATTATCATTGCGGAACAGTTCTGGTCAATTAACATTCCAAACGAAACATTGGCTAATATTGCGGCCAGACGTATTGCCGCACAAAATATACCAAATGCTGTCGACCTGAAACAGTAAAATATAAAATAAGGTTTATAAATGTATCAATAAAAAAGTTTTCGGAACTTAAACAAGAACGGTTTGTGGTTCTTTAAATTTATCACATTTAACTTCATTAAACAAGAACGCTTTCCAAACATGCACAAATGAAACATGTATGGTTTACGGTTCTCTAAACTTGCAAACATGAAACACAAACTGTTTACATGAAACACGAACTAAAGTTATACATCATTAAACATGAACGCTTTCCAAACGTGCACAAATGAAACATGAATAGTCTACGGTCCTACGTGCATCAAACAGGGATTTGGAGACGTGCACATATGGAATGTCTTCCAAACTTGTCCAAAAGATACATTTTCAAAAAGTGCTTGTTAAATCCGCTAGTATAGAAGCAGAGGATATCAGCAACGGAAGTTGGTATTCTACAGAAATCAGTAGTTTGAGGTAAAAGTAATTTTAAGTATTGTTTTATTGAAATTACATGACTGTGGATGATCATTAATTTGATATGTGTTCTGATTACCAGCAACAAGTAATAGGAGCAATTTATCCCATTTCGCATTCAATGCTGAATTCAAAATAGATTGGATTGTATTGAAGCTTACCTTACATGTGTTGGGTATTGTTCAACAGCTACTATGTCAAATATACTGAACACAATTGAAGCAAAGAGTGCAAAAACTGAACTTAAAATGATTGCATGAACCCTGGTGGTTATAAAGTAAAAGAAAAACAACGAGAATGCTCCACATAGTAGTCCGCCAACTGAAATAAAACAGAGTAATTTTGTATTATTTAGTCGACATTTATGGTGTACTACACATTTTCTAGCATGTTCACCCTATAGATTGCATTTGTTTTCGTTGTTTTTTTTTTCAAAGTAACAAACGTAATCCTGATTATATGGTTTAGAGAACATTGACAACCAAACGTAGCTTTCAATATTATGAGATTGGGAGCCAATTCAATTTCAAACCAACAGTTCTTTTATAAAGGAAAAATGTTTTTCCCAGCAGATATAAAACCTGCAAAATACTCACCAAGGAATGGTTTACGACCTATTCTGTCTACATAGAACACAATTAGGAGCGGACCGACAACAGAAGCAGACATTGATATTAATGAATCAATGTAAACTTGATTATCCAGTTCATTACAACTTTCGATCTCAGTGCTCACAACGGGGGTAGTATTTTGATTAGAGGAAAGGCCACAAAAAGAAGATCCATTCATATCACCCATTCTACGAAATAGTTCTGGAAACCACATGAATAAACCATAATACCTATAAGTCAATAATATATAAAAATGTCAATAAGAGATTTCCGTCACTCTCTGGATTGCACAAACTTGATATAATTCAGTGTGGGAATCTTAAAACATGTACATGGAAGAAAAAAATGCAGCGGAAGATACTATTTCGCTCGATCTGGATTTTTGGCTGTAATTGATTCTTATTTAGACTTATAGACACGCACAAACTTTCATTCTAGGGTTAATATCTACACTTACAAAGCTTAGATATCTTGTGTTTTGAATAAAATAAATTCATTACCCATAAGAAAAAAATCCAATAACACCTATAGTAATGAAGCTTAAACATCGATACTTCTTTGAAAATAATTCTGAAACTTGATTGAATATCTAAAATGAAATAATATGAATAAATGAAATACTTTTGACGAAATGAAATTCGTTTTTGGAGAGGACTATCATTTTACAATATTTCCAAAAATATATTTATAATGATTAACAGTCATTTCAGCATCAGAGAGTGAGGTCTAGTGCATATCTTTTTTTGGATAGTAAAACACATTCGTGGGCAACTGAAAGCAACTGAGCTATAGGTGCATTTGATCGACCTAAACGGATGACTGAAATATCTTACTTGTTAATGTTCAACGTTCTTGCAAGAAAAAAAGGCAGTGGAAGTGTTAGGAGTTGACCCGAACCAAGGTAGTATTTTAACGGAGTTTGAAAATTTCAGATTTTAAATGCACTTACTGAACAATTCTTAAATTTTCCTTCTTCTTTATTTTGTTTTACTAAACTTGTATTTTCATCACCAGCAAGAATTATTTTTTTGATCTAAATAATAAACAATAAGAATACTGCGTATACCGTGTCAGGGAAAAATACTATTTGAAAAAACGTTTCAAAGGTATTAAATTCTTTATGTACCTCTATCTCTTCGTTATTGTTCCATCTATATACTTTTCTTACCACAGCAATTGCTTCTTCATTCCGTTCCTCCTGAAAGGATATATAATAACAGTTTTATAACTTGTTTCAGCAGGAATTGCCTTTTTTATGTCTCAGGGATAGGTCTAGAAAATAATTATTGTTTCAGTTAATTTTATTGAAGACGTATTGTACGTTTTGCAGTCGGTTAGATAGTTGGAATGACGTGGGTGCAATATATGTCGGAAAGTCTAGTCGACCCAGCTGTAAATTGGTACGCAGGAAGGATCTATGTCAAGAGGTACGCAGTATCTAGGAAAGATCAATGTCAAGAGGTTTGGTACAGGACCAGCTCGTACAAGTTTTATCCTGGTAAAAAATGGTTGTTTCTTTCTCTATTTCTTTGTTTTCTTCTCATTTTACAGATACCGCATGTGCCCTATCAATATCATAATAACCAAACACCATAAGGAATATAAGGTAAACGCCCATTTTCATATTACAAATGGTGCTAATGCAATTAATCATTTTGACATTTTTTAGATAGCTTGTTTTTCTCAGTAGAAATAACAACAAAGGAAATCAAAAAACATAACCTCTGTGTACTGAACAAAAATGTGCTGGCAAAAATTTGTTCATCATGAAATTCCCTACCTTGGTTTTGAAATGTGGCTTACTGTAGCTGATCCTACCTGAAGTAGATATTTCGGCGACTCTGGCATTGCTATTAATATTAATACTGATACAAAACTGGGTATGACACAAACAGCAATAAACATTCTCCAGCCTGTATAATCTAATATAGATGTCGAAATGCCAACTTTATTAGGAATTATAGCCCAAGCTAATCCTGAAAGTACATTTATGGTACTAAAGTGTTCATTCTTAAACTGGTTAATGAAAATATATGTCTCAAATGTGTCACATACTATAATTATAATTAACATAACTTTTACTGTTAATACATCTTACAGTACTATGGCGACAATAACGTCAAACACATTCTAGGTGAATTCCTAGATGCGATTGATCCATTGGTAAAGAATATTTTTCAAAAACAAAATAGCACAGAATTGGCAGGCCTATAAAGAGTGCAAACAGTTCTTCTTTATAGCAATACATTCTGTACAGAATCTGAAATCTTGGTATTGAAAACAATACTGTGCGGAGTTATAGAATTGAAGACATTTCTACGTTAGCAATACATTCTTAACAGAATCCAGTATAAAACAAGAAGGCAAAAATGTATGACAGTCCAACATTACAGACAATTCTTGTTAGAATATCATTTGGTGATGAAAAGCCTACCAGCCTGGAATACATTTCCAAACATCCATGCTATTGTCAAACTACACCCCATAGTTCCGCGAAGACTTTTATGTTGAAATTCAATGAAAAAAGTAAATATCACAGGTATGCTGCCACCAATGCTGCGAAAAAGAGAAAACAAATTGAACTTTATGTGGAAGTAAATGAAACAAAGCTAAAGTTTTTGCGTCCGATCACTGTGCTCTTACTTTGGCTTTATGTAAAGAGTGTAAAGAGAGATATTTGACCATGCCATGTCCTTTCTTTTTGTAACTCGAAAAATCTTTACTTAACACAGCATTTAGCTCGCAAGGAGTCGGGTCCCTGCAAGGATACACTTTATTGCTGACACTGATCTAAATTTTGCAATCATGAGTAAATGAAAGAAAATACAATGTACGGGTTTCATAAAGTTCTAACGTGTCTACAAATGTTATAGTTTAGTCTATATCCGCGTTTGGCTATTTGTTATCTCGATTGACTTCGCACATTGGAGTATCCTGACAATACTTACCCAAGGCCACTGAAAAATCTAAGAATGGTAAATACGTAAGGATTATTTACAAAACTGGAAATCAATGCAGCTACCCAATTTAATGTTAAGGACGTTAACATTATAGATTTTCGACCAGAAACATCTGCTAATGGACCCCAGACAATACCGCCTAACGTCATACCTACAGAGAAAAACAAGAGATTTTCAGTCCTTTCGTCTGCAAAAAGATATAAAAGTAAATCGGAAGGTGATAAATGATGATGCAAAAGGCGATCTTGTCAGTAAGGGAGAAGAAGCTTAATAATCCCTTAACTTTGAATTAAGTGAGATAAATTGTAAAATAGAAATTTTCCAGAACTTGCCTATAAAAACAGAAGCATTAATCCATCCTTTAAAAACTGATGTGAGTTGTAAATCGCATGTCGCTGAAGGCAATATCATAGATAATGACATAATTTCTATGGAATCTGCAGCCGCTGCCAAGCTGCACACAAACAAATGAGCAAAGAAAAATTTACCATATTCTGAAAAAGTTATAATTAAGTTGCTTGATATAATATGTGACAATTTAGTTAACATGGTGTTGAATGATAACAATATACTGCTTTGTTACTTTATTTCCTATGCATATATGGATATGTGCAAAAGCAACTCCAAGACAAGTTTAGAGCCCTGATTGGGTATATACTCTTGCACAATGAATACAGATATGATTGATATTATGAATAGGTGCCACTCAAATTGTCAAAGACGCCTCAAGGTACTTCCCTGTCAGGAACACAAAACCGTGTATAACGTAATATTTACTTACTAAATTTGCCGATGATATCTTCATAATGATAAACTCCCTCTTCCTCTTGAGCTGTCCCTGGTGAACCTGCTCAATATATAAATAAATTGATCTATTTAATGGATTACAAATAATGCATCATGACCAATTGTAAAACACAAGTGAAATAATTTTCAATTCGGAAATAAAAACTTTGATTATGAGCCCAAAGTTTATTTAACGGTTTATTGCCAATAAATATCATTTCGGAGGATTGCATAACTCTTAAATCATTAATTTTATCACTCAATACCTTATGGACGTACGTTGAAACCTTCAAGTCGGCTTTAGGTGGAAAATGATTCAGAAACATTTTGATAGGAGTGTGGAAATTTCTAATAAAAAGATTTATAACGCTATTGGACGACGAGGGATATAAACCACAATCAATACAATATTCAGCGACACTATTCATGTGTCAACAAAAATAACAAATAACAATTAATTTTTTTCTAAGTTATTACCTGATGATTCATCTTTCAATGGTTCATATTTATCAACCATCTTCAACACCAGTATGTTATCGCATTGATATCTTTATTCGTGCGATTAATTCAATAACACACCAAAGTTATCTGAAATAAAATTAATCAAAAGGTCTGCCAGAGAACTTTACAAATTACATCACGCTTACCTGAAGATACAAATGTGTATATAGAAACACATATTATACTTTTTCATCGTTTGGAAATTGGCGACCAGGTAGGACATGGTTGTTAATTCCAGAACCCTAATGAATAGAGGTTACCATCTTTAAATCTTCACCTAAATCGTTTTACTTTGGTGTGTTCTTGAAGCAGTTGGTATTATATTGATTTATTGAAAATTAAAGGGGCGGTGAGAATTTTATGCCGGAAATGCATCTTGTCATAAAGCAGTGTTTAATTTAAGCTCATTAACATTGCCAGAAAATTGCACCACTGTTGTCTTCAGCATTGGATATCACATCCTTCACTTTAACTCTCCTTCTTAAGAGTTTAAGTCCGTCCTAATTTTGTCACGGTTGTCACAGCGGGACATCTTAGTGTACATTCTTCCACAGTAGTCGCAGTTATCATTACGTTAGGTAAATGTTTGATGTTTACATACATAAAACAATACAGACCTAAAACTACTTTTCTTGCACAACGAATTTAAGCCAAACCTAGCCACAAGAATCAAATCTGCCACACAGGCGGCACAAGTCAACCTGTCAAACAACACACTCACAAAATCTGCCTTACCTTTTGACAGTGTAATAGTACTGCTATTCGAAAACCGATGAATAAGGGGGAATAATTCAAATTACAGTTGTGTATATACCAAAATATTAAAGCATCTTTGACTACACACCTCTCCAAACCCCAAATTCGAAATTTTGATATTGTGTGGTCTTATGTCTAACTCATTGATGTTTTTGGTATATGCCGATTTGTTCATGCTGATCGAAATTTTCATTATCATATTTATTATTTTTCACATTATTTACTTTAATTATATATGCCGTGTTCAATATACATTAAATAGTTTGTATTATACCATCTATTGTGTACTATATTATCTATTCTATATGCAATTTCTGAGAAATTTATTCGAGTCTTTATTTTAGTTTTCATCATGTTCTATTAGTACGTTGTATTTTTATAATAAATATATCACTTTCCCTATGAATTATTACAATGTATTATAGTTTACAAGAAATACCACCTTTTGTTTCCTTTTTGTAATTTTGTACCTTTCTCAAACGTAACTTTGGTTGTATGATGTGTGTATTTGATGCAATAAACTTATCTTACTAGTTAAAATTAGTTAAGTTAGTTAAAATGTGAAAACTTTCAATTATTGACTTCTCAGATTCTTGGGATGTAATAAAAGTCGTAACTAAAGACATTTCGTTTTTGGTTCAATGTGAAGTTTTGACTTTTTGAATACGTAGTTTATCCTGGTTCAATGTTGATGCCGATTAACAGATCGTTAACAGAACCGCATTTGGATATCATTTTTCGTATATAAACCGAAATATCAACTCCAAAATAGTACCCTTATTCTTAAAAATGCCTTTGGGTTAATGACAATGCCAATGACAAAGAAGTGATTTTCAGTCAAGGTTTCCATGGATAGCAACTTAGCTGTCAAACATCCACTTTATCTCTTGGCCCCTTTAACCAACTCAAGGTCAAAATTATTTCGCAACGAATGACCAAAACCTCTATTCTGTACCGGCACATGGTAAGTATTGCCTTAAAGCTGATGATATTGTAGTTTACAAGGTAAAACCGAAATATATTAAAAAAAATACCTACAGTAGAAGAAATAGTAATTCCATTCAGAAAGTTCCTCTATTTCTTTGTAAATCATATAAATGGATGCAAGTAAAAACTCTACCACTTGTTGTAGTATTATGTGAACTATTTAATAGTTGATCAACAACAGCTGTTGTCGAGATCGTGTTAAAATCCAATACTATATAATTCATGGATTCCGAGCCATTCTATATAGTCAATAACCAACCAAACGTTCATTTAGGAAATAATATCATATTTCACTTCAATCAATCAAATTCATATTACAAATGCTGTGGTAAGAATCTGAGATGTCCTTTGTGCAAGTCTTGGGATCATTGATAAATGCTATAATAGATCAAACGCAATGACTTAAATGTTCTAGACAAGATAGTTGAAGGTGTTGTTTATTTGTGATGCCCGTCACGGAATGTTATAATTGAAAGGTATTTCTTTACAATGTATATTTCACGTCTATTTATCATGTACAGTGTTTACACAAATATCCTATATTTTCACAGTTTGTATTTAGATAGCATAAGCCCAATTTTGGAGATTCATAACAAGTTTGGTCTTTTGGTTACCTTCAATAACTTCCACCATGTCCTTAAATCATTGAAAGAGTCGCATTCCTTTGATTATTATAAACATACTTAACGATTTTAATATTGCCATGCAATAGTCTACAAAAAGTTCAATGTTAAAATCGTTGTAGAAAGTTTATATGGTTCGGTATTGATGAAGCGTGTACTAAAATTTAATATAACTATTTCGGTATGATTAAATGTAGTTTATTCTGTAACACTGAATAATTAATGTTGATAACGCGAGATAGAGATATATTTTATATTGATCTTCATCCAACAATGTTAGTCATAGAAAAGTAGAAACATGCAGAAAATATTTTACTGGAACTTTGATTTCCTCTTTTGCAAGACTCGCCTCCATCTTTTGCAGAAATGCATCAATAGCCGCGTTAACACCGATAATTGACTCGCTTGAAGTTAACCATACTGGGCCCGTATAACTTTTTGCTTTTTTCTAAACCTGACAATTGTTACGGTTTCAATTTTAATTAGCCATCTAACTAATAGCTGATTGATGTATCAATGGAACGGAGTGGTGGAATTGCTCAGTCGGTAGCAAGTTGGTCGACTAGTAGGTAAGAAACATTTTGATGATATGCCGGTTGCCTCAGAGAGGTCTGTGTCGGCTATCATCCAACCCGTATCACCTATCGAAGGTACAACATTGAAAGTGATTTGGACAAGTAATTGTTTAACGTATCATTAAGTGTTATGCGCCCTCCGTTCAACTAAATATCGCTGTCCACTGTAGAATATCACTGACGAGACTAGACAAGATTCAACCATTGTCTAATTGGATGTAAATCAGGTAATCTTCATAACTTTGATCATCGAAATGAGCTTGTCAATTCATCATTGCGAATGAATGGAAGTTATCAGTCACAGAGCTTCATCAGGGCTTTAACTTCAGGGTACTCAGTAAAAAATGGCTCGGGCCCAAAAGTCAATTGGTCCAGAAAATGTGCTGCTGTCTCTCTACCAAGTTTCAATTTAATAATTTATTGACGTAACTAAAAGCAGGAGAATTAACTTTTTTATTATCAATAACACGTACAAACAAAAAAGATTAGATACAAAAATATGATGAAATAATTACTATAGCAACGCATATACATGGTCTTTCTTGAAATATTCCAAATGATTAAAAACCAACTGAAGTCATTGCAAATCCCTCAGGTCAAAATATAATTTGGTTGTACATGGAATGTTAGATTTTTACTTTCATTTCAGGTTTATTATTTAACATCGAAAAAATATTTTCATTTATGAAGTGATTTACGTGATTTTGGAATGGTAGTGTGAGGTCTTCCATGTTAATCAATTTATTATTAATCCTTGTTTTATATAAGAATTTAGAGGCCCAAATCTAAGTGTTCTTATTTTTACGAAGAAGAGTGTGTGAATAAAAAAAAGGCAAAAAATGAAATGAAATATTTCATGGGAGATAACCGCAATTAAAAATATCTGTGAAGCAAACTGAAAACAGAAACAAGTAATAATGACGTGGTGTACATTAACCCTTTCACTCCGTTACATGCCTTAGGTTTGAGTTTACTCATCAGTTCTTCATAAATAGTATAGTCTGCATTGCTGCAATCTTTAAAATCCTCATCTATTTTCCTGCATTCCAGCTCAATATCTCTTCGCCTACAATTAAGAATTATAAACATTTCGATTTTATTCAAAATCAAGATGCATCTCACACAATTTGGGAGGTTAAACTCCAATCATTAAAGTCAATTTTTACAAATAATCTGATATAAAAGATGCACTCTTAAGTTATTCTTGAGAAATGAATTGCTACGTAGCAAAAAATATTGTTTCAGATGGACCTTTTAACTACATAGTACCGACTGACGACATATCGGACAATTTGATTCATCACTGAATTATGTACACATGAGCAAATCGACAAATGAGAATTCACAGTAGTTGCCACATGGACCATCAGTTGATCAGTCGTCGACCAAAGCAGATGGGCTGATTTTATGAAATTTTTTGCATTGACTATCGACCAAAGAGGACATTTGACCGTATTGTACGAAGAATGTAAGGGTACATTGGTATGAGATGTGTCTTTTTGCCAATTTCAGTTTAAATACAGTTTAATTCTTTAAGTCTGTTGAAACATGCCATGCTATAACTTGAGTTATGTCCCTTCCTGTTTGGACACGTGTCAAGTGTCACGTAAGAGACACGAGATAGATTCGTACTCACCCACAGTGATATTTAGTCCAGACTGAGAATTCATTACTTCTATCAGGCTCTGCTCCGTCAGTCAATGATTGTCTTGCTTTTTTATTGAAAATACAGTCCGTGATTGAATCACCAAAACAATTGTAGATAGATTGAAGAGCTGTAAAAATTCAATGTGTACAAAAACATGAAAGGGTAATTTCCGACGCTTCTTTTCCAGTTTTGACTAATGAAAAAGGACATTAAATAGTGTGACATGAGGTGGAATTTTGTCACGATTGGTCATAAGCCTGTTCATTTGTGTTTTAAAGTCCTGAACTGATCTTTCACGTTCACAGCCTATAGCAAACGGTATCTTCTTCCATGTTATCGTTATAATTGTTCTATATCAGCCAAACACTCCACATCGGAGACATTACAAACCTAAACTTCAACTTTTAAACCCATCCCATCTCTCAACATTTTTTCTTAGAGTTGCATAAGAGGGCTTTGTTGCAGAGCATTCCATTTAGGATGGTTTCGTTTTTTTTTCTTGACATCTGTAATTAATCCTAAGCTAAGTTCCATATGACACAGAAGAAATCTATTAAAATAAAAGTATTTACCATCTTTATTGTTGCAGGCATACTCTATAGCACTAGAATACTGCTCGGCCGTTGGAATCAGCGTTTTAAAATCGTTATCTGCACATTTGCGGTAAGAATTAACCAAACAGCTTGAAACTGGTTTCAATACAGTTAAATCCTCGCTGAAATTTTAACAAAATACACAGCCATGTTATATTTACGCTCGTTTATTAACAAACTCGGGAATGTCTGTGGTAGTTTCTGTGATGCATTTTGTATATTTACCTCACGTTTCCTGGACATAAATAAACCAAGGACTAACCATCTAAACTGCCAAACGAAATCCAAAACATTATGGCGAACAATTGGTGGCAGCTAATTCATGTTTCACATGAGACCGAAACATCAATGTTTTTGAATTTAATTGGGATACTCCTTGTCAAAGTGAAATAAGTCAACTAAATCTATAAAAAATATGAAACTTGCAAACATGGCAACTTTGTTGTAGTTCATTTTATGATAAAATTTTCTCAAATTATATTTCGTGAAATGATGAAACTGTACTTACGCACAAATCAGTGTTAAATTGGCGTTGACACTAAGTGCACCTTCAACACCATCGTAATTTGTTATATATTGCAGTTTTTTAAGTTTGTAAGTAGCATCTGAATTTGAATAACAATCTTTGTTTTCATCTGTATAGTGTCCACAAGTTGTACTTTTATCAATCACAACTTCACCAAAACATTGTGTAATACCTTGAAAAAAAGAAAGACTATAGTTTAAGTTCCAAATAGACATCTCTTCTTATTACCAAAGGGAAGATAAAATCGTCGTTATGTTATCTTTACAAATAGATCAATCAAATTAAAATAAGATTACAACTTTCTGTTTTTTCAGTTAGTTATCTGATATATTTGTCTTCGTTGTAATCAAAGCGTGCCATATAGGTATAGTTGTTCAAAAACCCTGTAGAGTTTATCAAATTGTTCTACTCTGTGTTTCGCTATCTCACAATTCGATCAAGGAAGATGTTTTGCAAGCGAATGAACATTTTATGGATCCAAACACGAATTGCTTTATCGTACCTTGTATTTTACCACCTTTCAAAAAGCAAATAATTAAAAAAAAAAGCCGTATTTTATAGCAGACTGCAAAAACTAAGAACCAGATATGGAAACTATTGTTACTACAAAGAAATTAGTCAGGAATTGTCTACCAATAGATGAAAAAGGCGCCTCATAATATGCTATTTGTATTGATGCCAATAGCTGAAACCAGCATCTCTTAAAATGTCATTTGTATTGATGTTGATAGCTGAAATCGGCAATCAAGATGTTATTTATATTGAAACCAATAGCTAAAATCGACACCTCTAAAAATGTGATTTGTATTTTCCACTTAGATGTTACAGTTAACTTAACATACAAAATTTATGTTTGTTTTTTTTTCAAATAAAAATTCATTTTAATTATCTGCGCGGAGCAAAATCTAATTAAAAAAATTGTTTACCTGCTAAAGCCACAGCCAATATAATACAACTATTCATATTTGATTTTTATCGTAGTATGCTAAATATGATGGGTTCCGTTTTTAACTTTGAATCTCACAACCAATGGCTTGCCGATTTCCTTATATACCCCGCATATTGCTTTATTTAGATCATTACTATAGCAAACAGGGTCAAAATAGAACCTCTCTATGGTAATGTGACTTAAACAAATAGCTCGTCATTACATTAAATTTTGCTTTGCTTTCTTAAACATATAAATCTCAACGAAATTTCATGTTCACATGGAAACCACAACACTGAATGAATAGGCTCAACCTCAAGTTTTTCGTCGGAGACAGCCAGTTAATTTTTTTAAACTTCATTGGATTAGTAGACTAATATTGAATGAAAATTGCTGGGATCTGGAATCCATGAAAAGAATTTCCTGCAATAATGACTAACTTTTATACTATTTCGAAATTGACTTTTTTTAAGGTAACAATCAAAATGCTATACGCTTCATACTAATCACTTCTCATTTCATCAAGATTCAAATTACTAATCGTTGATTTTGTCTCCTATCTACATATTTGAATAGATAAATCATTCATATCTTACAAGGATAAAACTACTGAGACTATCGTCTAATTCATACCTGCTAGTGATTGGCCAAACCTGTAAGTATTGATCCTTGGTTTGGATTACGCCCTTCATCCACTGTGGCATCTATTTTATTGTTACATCAGATAGAATATAACCGGGAGGGAAGTTTAGATACTCGTAACACCCCAAGCAAGTATAGACGTAAAGCTCAAATTCTCATAGTACTTACAAATGAATGTTTTGTAGACTAGCAAAGTCTCTGACCTTTTTATACTAATAAATGTGCACTGAAAACATGGTGCTTTTTTACAGTTTTGAATTAAACAATATCTTGAGTAATTTTATTTACAGTTTTGGCTTCAAATTGTAGGAAGGAGTCTTTAGAGAAAAGTTTAGCTCTTTCCTATACTTAAGTCTGGATTTATAATATTGTACAAACGAACCAACCAAAAAATATGTTTATTAGAGAAGGCGTTTTTCTTGAAGATACATTTTGAACTTTCCTTTGGTAGCTATATTACTAGCATTACACTGTATAGCCTAAGATTTGGTATTCCAATATTTAACGTTTTAAAACAAAGAAAACAACTTTGATTTTTACATTGTGAAAAAAAAACCTTGTGATTACGTTTTGCTCAAACCTGTTGAATCCTGAACAAGGTGAAGTTATTGATAATGAGTTCGAATCATTTATGTTAAAATGTTAATGTAAAACGTGTGTACAATGTAATCCTACACCATTGGGGTTGAAGTGGATGAATTCTTCGGTAACCTTTTAGGGCCAATCCCCAAAGAAAACAAAATAACGCGTATCTTCACGACCGGTTATATTTATTTGCATAATATGATATTCTCAGAAGGCCAAATTCAATTCACTCTTATACAGTAAAACTTAACTATATACATAGAAACGTCTTTATTCTGCTAACACTGCCCAGCCCAACCCAGCCCGGTGATTTGTTATGTTAGCAAAACACTGTTTTGTTTGGTTTCTATGAAATCGTGTGCAATCTGAAAATGAACTGTTCAATATGCAGAACTTAAGCAGAATTGCAATCCATGTTTTGTTTCCCAAAGACTCACGACTAACACTCTACTTGCAAATATTGCGAATTTTCAATAACTTGTTATTTATCATTGAGCTTCGAGCTTGAGCACAGAATTTGGTTTTTTACGACCGTATACTAATGTGGACGTATATAGTCGTCGCCTCTGTCTACCTTTCTCCATGTTCGATTTTGAGGTATGATTCTACAAATGATAACGGAATCTCAACCCTTTGTGAAAGAGATAAAGGTAGCAGTTTTTGGCAGGATTTATGAAATTTGTTGTTTAGGTTTATATTCACTAGTTCTTAGACAAGTTAGATATTGGGTACGATTTGACAAAAAATTATGTCAGCCCTTTAAATACTCGAAATCTATTGTCTAGGTGGGCGTATCTTGCTTGGAAACTGCTCGTTATTTTAAATAAACAAATAAATCGCACAGGGAGATAATGCCAAGACAAGTAATTTTGAAGTCACCTGTATTGTTGTTAATATCGATTCACAGAGAACAGTGGTAACACACGAAGCGATGGATAGTCTTTCAGTGAAATGGTGACAATTTGCAATGGTCATTAGATCGAATCTTTGATTATTATACATCGCATACCACATGTTACCAAATGTCATCGAGACAAAATCCAAAATGTCAAAATGTCATCAAATTGGTCATATCGCTCCTCAATCTGGAAATGATAAAAACAGTTATGTAGTATAAATAATGCCGGCACTGATAGTCAGTATTAACACTTCAAGTATACATAACAGTAAAGGTACATGTGCTTCTTATTCAAAACTCGACTTGTTGTTAATGGTTTGGATTCTTTTAAAATTTTAATTTGTTACAATAAGAGTTGGAGACTTTGAAGGGTCACGATCGCAAAAGACATGCAGTTTTGCTACAGAAATATGCAATATATGAAAGTCTTAAAAATGACCAAATAACGGCATTTGTGTCATATTTTTTTCTATATAATTTATATTAAATAACTCGTTGGTGATACTATAACATTAACGTTTGTAATTGTCTGCATTGTGTTCTGCTAATGTTTAATTGTAAAGATTTGATTCGCGCAATAGTTGAATCAATATGAACATGCCATGGGAAAAAATGTCATT
The DNA here is from genome assembly GCF_000327385.1 of Lottia gigantea. Classification (NCBI taxonomy): domain Eukaryota; kingdom Metazoa; phylum Mollusca; class Gastropoda; family Lottiidae; genus Lottia; species Lottia gigantea. Next base: position 1,757,383 of record NW_008709380.1, read on the forward strand.
CTATTTTTTGTTTATTTCAGATGAAACAATTTATGCTCTTCGCCCTTGTTGTCCTGGCTGTAGTGGTATGTGTACGATCAGAAGAAGACAGTGATGTATATAAGAGATATCTATATCGTCCAGGTATGGGTGGAGTAGGTAGCCCCATAGGTGGAGTAGGTGGCGTTGGTGGTATCAATGGTGGCATGGTGAGTATGGTTTTATTCATTTTAACATTGCATGAACATTTAATAGTTTTTTATTCACTTTAATAATGACATGCTTTTTTTAATCGAATGGTTATTAAAATTATCATTTAGACCTCGTTTCCTTATAATAAAACGTGGATAATTAGCAAGACGCTTTCAATAGGCCTGTAGTGTGACGCCATCAAAACAACGGGGATAATATTATTGAATCCGTGAGTGTAACATCATCTCTTTCTGATCCGAATAAAGACGCAATAAGGGAATTATTCATTTTTTCTTTTTGTAATTTTAGTGCAAAACCCGCAATCAACGTTGTCAAGTATCGGGTAACAATGCCATGAGATGTTGTCGACAATTTATGTGTCAAAGAGTTAGAGGAATGTACATGTGCCAATAAGTTGGTAAGCGAATTGGTATTCCGTTCTTATCTATGGTGGCAAATTTCTGCCCCGTGAATCTACGGATGGAACCTGTTGGAAATTCATAAACCCATTCAATAGCATTAAATGTTCTTTAGATATATATGACGTCATTTCTACATAATTTGCCCAAGACAATGAACATAATAAGTTACATCAACTTAGTAGTACCCTCAACCATTTTCATTTACCCCCTCTGTTTCGAGTTGAACGTTATTATCCTTAGGTGGTAATAGCCATCGTAGAGTAGAAAATAGATGCGAATTATGTCCTCATCGTGTCCGGACCAGTGTATTAACTTCTTCTATTTTCAACTACATCGATATTCCTGCACCTTATTCGCGGCTTTATACAAGTTTCAACTGCAATGTTTAACCCAAATTGTTGATAACGAATTATCTCCGCTGATATTAAAGACGCTTGCAATTATCAAGATTATATGATTAGAAAAATGAGGAAAACAGATAAATGACCAGGAAATATTTTTGAAAAAATGTTTATTTATCTAAAAACAAGGAAATGTAGGGCAGTATATAGACTGTCATGTTAAATCGAAGTTTTTTATCCCGAGGCGGAAATAAACGTGTTGCGCATGCCCACGTATAGTTTCCAACTGTCTAATAGAGAGCGACCCTGATTATATTGGCTCCTCCCTCGAGGTCATACTTCTTCTGAATGTAACGGAATGAATATCTTGGCACTCATGTAAAAAGCATTAACTGCATCAACGAATCATTCCGTCGTTGACGATTTACCTCAGTATAAAAGTAGCGTTGAGCTAACTCATAAAACTAATAATGAATATCTGAACTTTGTAGGCACACACTCTCAATACACTAGAATACCATGGGGGCATAAACAAAACTGACAAGACTTATACATAACGTGATGAACACATCAAATCATGATAATAAGGAAAACATATAAATATCAATCATATTATATTTTGACCTGAGGGATTTACAATGACTTCAGTTGGTTTTTAATCATTTGAAATCTTTCAAGAAAGAAATGCGTTGCTATAGTAATTATTAACATGATAAACCAGCGTTTATTTCCCCATAACGATAACAAGATCCACATTCATTACTTAAATAATACCTTTTTTGATAACAGTGTAATACTATTATGTTAAATCTTCGATGGAAAATTACTTGACCTATGAAATCATTATTAAAGGTAGCATTTAACTCAAGACAAAGCTTGCGAAATAAACTGTATATAAAGATTAAATTAAAACACCTGTCAGTCAAAATACAAAATAAAAAGATATCATATCAGGCCTAAAAAGTTTTTGGAGATTTCAAAACCAACATGTATCTAATAGTGTTTGAAAAATCAATTTTCATTTTTCCTGGGTGAACCATGAAAGCAACAATGAAAGAAATACTTTGGTGGGTTTTTGATGCCCTTGAAAAAAGAAAATGTGATAGCAACTGATACGGCGACAGATACGGATATCCTTAAAGTGATTGAGCAATATTTGCGTGTACTTTAATAAGACAAATATTGTGAAATGCTTTAAAGGGGCAGTATGCAAAATTGCCATGATTTATGATAGTAAATTATACATGGAAATATTTCTAAAATATGCTACTTACTTCTAATTAATCGACTATAAAAGGTTTACGTAAACCTTTAAATTTTGATGATTTTGACGTTCTAAAAATTGACGGCAGGATACTTTTTTCAGATAAGGTATGGGATACTTATCGTTATGGTAATTTTCATGAAATTGAGCATCGATATTCCAACATTATATTATTTCACTGCACGCTTTAATAAACGTTTTAGCAAATATACCTTACTTCAGGACTTAAAGGCAAATCCTTGAGCACAGCAACTCATGTCTCATTTTCATTTGCACTCCTGATTTCTTCCTGCATATATCGAATTAATGTAGCTTCGGAGTAGAGTGGACATTCATATGTCTTCATCAACCAGGCGGGCCTCGATGTAGGCAAACTGCGTTGTCATGTTTAAACGGACACTATAATAGGTGGGAAAGTTAGGTTATCATCATGAACTTTGCATGAATATTACAAAACACGAAGATGAAATATAAATAATAATTATAATAATAATTGCATACAGCTTCCTTTCAAAGATTATGCAATATTTGTTCATATCGATTAAAAAAATATTGCGCAATGCTTTAAATGTTACCTCAACATCATTTCCTATAATAAAGTGTATGTCTTACTTTGATTGGTACGGAATTGAATATGTATCTCTTGTGTGCGCCAACCCTTCATTGATGTAGCTATATCGCATATATTTATACGCCCACATATGCATATCAATTATTCGGCTCTTCCAAGCCTTCTTCGATCTCATCTTGATCACAAGACCGAATGACCTTTTAATGGTCGATGGTTAAATAATCGACTTTCACCTTTTGAGGGTAATCATCATCACCTCGGAAGAAATTTCGCGTAATATTTCTCTGAAATTTCCCACTTTGTGCAGGTTTAATTTATTTCAAGTATCCTCATTTGACGGTTCGCGTCACATTTCAGAATAATCACATTTTTCTTTCAAAAACGTCTCAAATTTTGGCTGAAAATTGTCCTCTGTGCAGCAAATTTTGAAGACATAATTTGTGCTTATGTTAATATTTAGATCAACACAAAGACATTCTTAGACTAATAGTACTATTTTGAGGCTGCTATTCCAAACTTAAAAAAAAGATATTGGAAAAAAAATCCAAAAATTTTTTGACTTTGCTGACAAAAATGTGTCCTTATTTTACAAGAAAAATATTTAATTGCATTGACCTTGGCAGGTAGCCGCTGTGGAACAGTAAGCCGGTTGCTAATTAACCTGAAAGTCCATGGTTTAATCCTTAATACCTTCGAATGTTTTATCCCGGTTTCACCTTGTCAGTTATGCAGGTCGGTGGGGCCGACATGGAAAAAGCATCTAGTCGATTGATAAATGCCGATGTCCTGACCAATTTTCATTTGATATCTTTGATACCTTTGCCTTCTTTAAACAAGTTATTTAGAGACTTAGTCGATAAATACCTACTGTACATCCTATAGTTTCCTAGGTTTATTATAAACAAATAAACTATATATATACATTGATTTTTATAATACAGTTAGAAACAGGAATATAAAGGAAAATGAAACATCGGTTGCTATGAAAAACAAGCGAAACATGTGTGGAATGAATTGAAATTGGACCTGTGTATTGAAAACTGTTCTCGACGAGATGTCGTCGTCGTCGTCGTCGCTATGGATTGCGAAATAAATATAGAAAGAAGACACTATATATTTTTAGTAACTGATTTACTTGTCTTTAAGCAACTTCATGTTAACTGACATGTGATCAATGATTAACAAAATTACATGATATAAACATAGCACATTGAGCGAGTTTCATCAGTTTAATCGGTATGGTAAGTTACATTATTATTATCCATAGACAGGTGAGTGATGAATAAACACTCAAGATACTACGCATATCTAGGTCAAGGTGTACTAAAAAAATACTTAGTTTTGACTGTTAACAGTTTTGGGAAATAGATTGCAAAAATATTATTCGAATAAGACTCCGTGTTACAGGTTGCTTGCGTTAACAATTCCTTTCAAATTAATAAAGGTCTCTTTGAACCTCATGCATCATAGCACACTCTACATAGTATAAACATTATTATGTTTCATGACTACTTAACACATGAAATTAGGACAATATAAAGGAAGGAAAAGGAAACGCGTCACCACACACTAAAAGGGCGTTGCCCGTTTAAATAACCGTTATAGAGAGAGGAAGGGTGTAAAACTCAATTTCGTTTAATTTCAAGGTTCATGTACAATACAGAATGCGATGGTGGATGTATCTCTGCTTAGTGTGTTCACTTTGGATAAATTTTACTGACGCAGGTAAGGGAAATAACTAAACTACAATTAAGATACATTAAAGGACAACGTGTAATGTCTCGTCAATTAATTTTGAACGAGTCAGTGAATTGCACCAGACTTCCCATGCTTGAAGCTAATCCGTTTTAAAAAAATAAACAGATATAGAAACTTTGATATAAAACATTGTAAAAGGAGTCCTATCTGCCTCGTCACGACAAACAACTTAATTCTATACACAACGAGTAATAGATATGGAGCCCACTTGAATGTGTGTTCGAAATTTTTCTTGAAGTTTACATAAGTTTACTTATTTTCAATGCCTTTTTCCACATCTCCACTGTTGAGCTCCCTTGAAATAATTAAACCCCCACTCCTTCCCTGAGGTATGGATCAGGTAAGTTTCTAACTAAACCTAACATCTGTTTCTACTTCACTGCAGTATCTGTCAGGTTAGCCGGTGGTGGCCCTACCTATGGTTATGTAGAACAGAATATTGGAGGTGTCTGGAAACCGGTATGTCCTGGAGAAAATGATGAAACACAGAATTTGGCTCCAGCGGTGTGCCAATCTCTTGGTTTCGAGGATGGAAGCGGTTACAAAATGACGACACCGGTCACTGCATTAGAATGGTGGTACAATGAATTTACGCGTTCCGACCAGGCAAGTGTAATACCATCATTGGATGCATACGCTACTAGGAAATGGATCAGTGCATCTAGAACTAGTCAATACGAACACTGCCAATCATCAACACTTGCTGTGCTTTGTACTGGAAAAGGTCTGTATATTTCATTATTAAAAACATACACGTATTTTGTACTGAGGTTGAACAGTAAGACAATGACTGCATTTGACCAAACATTATCGCCAGTGGCATGGTCTTTGACCGTTCTGCTTGCGTCAAACCATGAGAAGATGAGAGTGACCCGGTCATAAGAATAGTCACCACCGTGTAGAATTGAAAGAACTTCATGAATCCAATAATTTCACTTCAGTATATGATAATTAGCAGCATCAGCGGTATTGGTTTTATTCACTAAAAGTAATATCTTCAAAGAGTATCTCTTGAACAATAAGATATTAATTTCCTCTTTCAGTTCAGTTAAACATAGCATCAAGTTATTTAAAACCGTCCTTAAGTGAAAGAGGATTTGGACGTGTCGTTTTATCACCACCAAACAAGAATTCTGGATATATAGATCCTAGTGCTATTGATGCTACAGGTGCAAGAATAATTTGCAAAGAACTTGGGTTTAATACATCAAGTCAAATAAGTGATGACCAAGTAGTTGGGAGTACTCAAGATGTGAATACATATGTAACTGATAAATACACATGTGCTGGAACTGAAGACACTATCTTGGACTGTCCTACTTCACCGGTAACGAATCCATCATATAAACCAGCTGTAGTCGCTTGCACAAATTCAGGTAAGATTGATCTGAGCGTGTTCAATCTGTTAAAAACTGAAAATTATTTTCTGCACATGATTGAAAAAAGTTTCTTTTATCTCTAAAACTCCATAATAACATAATTATTATAAACTGTACTATAGACATGTATATTATATTAAACAGATATCAGCGACGGTACTGTAAAAATTAGCGAACATCAGAGTCTTGTAGAGATAAGATATAATGACGCATGGGGGCTCATCTGTGGTGATAGTTTTACTGATATTGATGCTGTGGTCGTATGTAAGTCATTGGGATTCAATAATGGTAAGGCCAGTAAGGTAGAATCATATAGAGTAAACAGACTGTATCCAGTATGGATCAAGAGCCTAAACTGTGTCTCTGGTAATACTAAGCCAGTTGAATGTAACAAAGACATGTGGGATACAAGATGTAACAATGTGGCTCAAGCACAATGTTTTAATACAGAAACAGGTAACCAATTGAGATTTATTGAACCAAATAAACTGAAAATTGTACCATGGAAGTCACCTCTGATATGATTTTATTCATAAACTTCTGTTATGCATACTAGTTTTCAATGTTAAAGCGATTTCTGTCATCGATATAGTCACATGTTTGAATAGTTCAGAAGACCGGAGTTTCCGGGGACTGCTAATTATTTTACTTGTATTATCCACTAATAAATTGAAAACTGACTTCTCCATTCTCTTCAGCGGGTGTATATACTTTCACTGACGGTGGGAAATCAGTTGGTAACCACTTCATAGAAAGAAGCAGTAAAAATGAGAAAGGTATACTGGCCATTCAACTAGACAAAAGACAAAGTGATAATGAACCAGCTCCAAAACTCTGTAAAAGTCTCGGGTATACATCTGGAAATGATTTCCATCTACCTGGATCTTCGTCCTTACCACAAGGAAAATATTGGTTGGCTGTTTATACTAAATCTGTAGGTGAATGTATTACTACAGACGAATGTTTCAAGAACGACTGGACGCTTACTGAAGACCTTTCAAAAGTTCAAGACTATGTTAAATTGATAATATGTCATAACGGTGGTAAGTGTAGCAAATCCTATTTTTATTGTCGAAATAGTTTTTACAGAACTTCTGACTTCCTTAAATTTCTTTTAAAAGTATAGAATACAACGAAATGATACATTATTCAAATACTACAAATAATTACAAAAATGAATTCTGATTAGGCTGGAAATTACGGTTACATTTTTCACAATTTTTCTTTACACTTTGAGAACTTGCGTGGACATTGATGAAAGTGCATCTGCTAAGTGATTTTCATTGGAATCAGTGAGCTGGTATCTAAGGTGTCATCTTGAACAAATGTTTTATGCTACACGGAGGATAGATAAGAAAAGAGATGGTTACGTTGAGAAATTTGACATGAATCTCTTTTCTACATATTCATACTTTTTATGATGAAACTAACTTCTAGTCTATGAAAATTTTGTTTTCTGTTTTAGTCTACCTTAGTGGCAATGGTCTGTCTGGTATAGTGAATTATAAAGCATCGGATGCTTCTCAACCATCTACAGTTAACGATGCTACTTTAGATTCAGACGAGGTTAATCTGATTTGTAAAGATCTTGGTTTCCCAGACGGTGGACGGAAAATCTCAGAAAAGATTTTCGAAACCCAAAACGCTGGTGGAATGGTCAATATGGATTGTACAAGTGGTGCAACTAACACTTCAAGTTGTACATTTAGCACCATAGCTGATACTAGTTCCTTGGTTCCTGCTGTGCTGGCCTGTAATTTACCTGCAAATTTACCAGGTGCTGATTCATATCACTCATCTTTCTTTACATTTAACTATAAGATGGAAGATACGTACACATGTACTCTATATCAGTTGTTGATTCGGGATTCGTTCTTTGACTTAAAATATTCGGTGCTGAATTTGAAGTTGTTGTACAAGGGTTTAAATTAACTGAGTTGGAACTTGAACTTTAGATGATTTAGATGCAGTCAGGGGTATTTCAGTGCTAAGATTTAAGACAACGTTCACACCTGACGCCTGTGGTATGCTTACTTGACCTCTTCACAACACTAACAAGGAATACCGGTAGTAGAAAATGCCACCTAATTTGGCAATTGCACTTGTGTAACGAAATGTAACGTAAACATATTATATTCGCCGAATAAAACAAAAGAGGAAATTGGGAATATCAGTACATTTACTGAGTTTGAAGATGAGGAAGTTATTTAGATTATTACTTTCCAAATATTTATTATTTTCTGATTTGCTTCGTCCAAGTGAATTTTGTTTCATTTCAGTCATAATCAGCATTTCTTCTTTTCAGACATAATATACCTGGATAATGATGGTGTTGTGATCTACAACAAAAATAACAACCCTGTCCAGTTTTGTGTAGACGATAAGGAATGGACTGATAAAGAAGCTTCGGTTGCGTGTCGACAATTAGGATACAGTGCGTCCAACTATTACAAGAAATCCAGAGATAGCAATACCGCTGTTGGATACAAGTCAGTTACTTGTCTGGGCAATGAACAATTGATATCAGAATGTCAACTTGTAGAAACTACGTCTGGTGAATGCTCCAAAGTAGCTGCTGTAACCTGCTACAACCCGGATGACAGTAAGTTTCAAATTATATTTTAGTTTTTAGTAGAATGTAGTTCTTCATGTACATCGATAGGTTGATAACAATACTGTTTCCGAGATCATTCTTCAAATTTATTAGATTCAAGCTCTTTAGTCCAAATCTAAAAACTTTTTATATATACACAAATATGAAATAAGTGCAATGGTGTCCTTAGCGAAACAAGGCACCTAATGCTACTACTTTTCTCTTTCGAATTCTTCACCAAGATAATATTCAGTATTTGGTTTATTCATTTTTCATCATGATTGCCCTTGAGAATCTTTATTATCAACCAGGGTATTATATATGATTCAAGTCTTGGTAAACGATATTTAGTATATAAAAATTGCTTTCAAGAAAGATCTTCATAAATTTACACATATATATCATCATTTTTATTACTAGCTAAATTTGAACTGAGAGACGGAGGTGATAGATTTGGTAGGGTATGGGTAACAAGGGGAAATCAACAAGGTTATTTCTGTTATGAAAAGTTTGACGAGGAAGATGCCGGTACGATTTGTAGAGAGCTTGGTTTCAAAGGTGGTGATGAAATTAAGATGACACCAGTAACTGCGTCAGGAACCACATGGTGGTATGTAAATACCAACTGTGATGACGACACTAAAGTTATTGAAGGATGTGAAGGTGATCAATGGAAATACATAGAATCTACAACTAACCTGCCGGAAAACAGTTGCTCGTGGAAAACTGCTTCTGTATATTGTTTCTCAAACGGTACAACGGTTTTTATTAATTTGTTTAAGTCCTTTTAATTTCAGTAAACGCAAGCAAATTTTATATATAAATCTTTTGTCGTATCCAAACAAACTGTTCAATTTTAGTAAGATGTGTGATCGTATAGATCTAGCTCGTTTAGTTGTTCTGATTAAATTACAACTGATAAATTCCCCGGAGTTTGGGACAATATAATTATCATAGTCGGTTTTAACCGCTCTTTATTCATATTTTCACTTTTTCAATAATTTAAACCAATGAAATAATCTCGTAAACTTGGCTTACGCTTATGAAATTCAAATACCTTTTGGCAACAAACTCCGTGAAATTACAAAAGGGGGATCAATTGCCAGTTTTTAAGGTATTTAATTACACCATACCATTACGAAAGGTTTTTTTAGGAATATTTCATTTGTGTTTGATATTTGCAATTTTTCAGTTCAACTTGAAGAAGCACCCTTTATATCTTATGGAGCTGTTAGACAGACTGAAACGGAAATTCGATATAGTTCTGATTCATTTGATGCTACTGAGGCTAATATTGCTTGCCACGAGATGGGGTATCCCCAAGGGGGTAAGGTTATTCCATCATCATCTTTCGAGGTGGAAGATGATCCAATAATTGTCAATTGTGCTGGATCGGAAACATCCCTCATGGATTGCCAAGAAATAGCCGGTACGAAAGACGATACCAAATTTGCATCGATTGCTTGTGAAACTGGAGAAACCATTCCAGGTAGTTGTATGTAAAGTTACTCATGTTGATTTCTCAACAGTATAAAGAAAGAACCCATTATGAAATTATTTGTTATTGTAGAAGTAAGTTTTACTATAAGAACAAAGTTTTCTAATGGTAAATCATATAAAAAGTTTCAATTTCGGAGCCACACTCAAACGAACAGTCTTTTTACAGAATTTTCTGTCGACATTTATCACATAACACTATAAATGAAAATATGACTGGTGGGGCACAAGATAACCGGTCTTTGTATGATAATTAGTATCTTTCTTCTACAAAACGAACTAACAAAGCATCAGGTCTACCTTTGTATAAATGAAAATCATGTACATAAACTGTTCAAAACGGATGTCAAGTTCCCTTGATCTATATCTGGGTCTATAATGTAAAAAGATATTTCTAGAATTTCAGATCATCACGCCCGCTATAAAAGACAAGCCTAAAAACCTACTAGTCAGTTTTGGTGGGTTTTGACAGTGTTTTTAAATCTTCCTGAAATCTAGTTTTTGCATGGTTTGTCTGAAATTTGAGACCGATGATAATTTCAAAGTATTTACTGAAAAGACAATTTGTTTGGTAAATACCTTCATATTATAGGCTGAAAGTGGGTAGCCCACTGAAAAGAATCGTCTTGAGCTTCCTTTTGTAAGGCTGTTAGTATACATATCTGATCTATTCATTTCATATATTGTTTCATTGTAGCTGAAGGAACCTTGAAAATAATTGACGATTTTAGAGTTTTGATTGTAAAGAATGGTGTTTGGGGAGGACTTTGTGCCGATAGTTGGACTGATAATGATGCTACAGTTGTTTGTAAGCAGTTAAAAGGAGCGACAAGTGGTAAATCGCTTAAAAGAGGCAATAAACTGAATGTGAAGTACACCAATTTCAAAGAAGCGTGGAACTGTGCTGGCACTGAAGCTAGTCTTGAGAATTGCCCTGTTGATCAATCAATTACAGAGAAGTACTGCCGAGAGAGTGCTGGTGTTTATTGCAACAATCATCAGCCCGAAGGTAAAATATTTCATAATATTGCTAGTTTAAATACTTTAACACATTTGTCAAGGTATCCCGTGTTAAAATTATGACTTAAATTTTTTTTAAATCTTGTGAACAAGCTTTCAAAATCTTAAAACGCAACATCACTTTCTTTAAATTATTACTATGGAAAAGATATAACTATAGAACTTCATGAATGTCACTGATGATTGCAACAATGAAATGCAAATCAATTGTTGCACGAATGGTATCTTGATTGAAATTCCCGATTCAGAGGGCATGGTTAGTCCCTTAAAGGACTTGAGCAATTTATTTGAACCCATCTTCAGAACAGGATAGTGATAAAAATTACAAAAACCGTTAAACTTTTTTACATTACTTATCTTTTAGCTTCCAGTGAAGAGACGTACCCAGATCTACCAGGTTTTACATTTGCACCTGAAGATGAATCTTCTACCACGCCCTTGTCCACGCAAGGCAATAATGCGGCTAGTACTCCAGGTATTAACTTATTTACATCCCTTTTTGCACTTGCCTTACTTTTTTAAACCAATAGATAGGTATTGGGAATCTGCAGGTTGATAATGCGGCTAGCACATCGTATATTAATTTATTTACATTACTTCTTGCACTAACCTTACTTTTTTAAGCAATAAATAGGCAGCGACAAACTGCTTCGTATAAGCCAATATGTAATCTTTCGGACATAATCACGTATTATTTTTACCTATCATAAAGCCTATGATTGTTAGGGAATTCACGCATCAACGGTAATGATTCGTTTCATTTAACACTAGGTGATCAAAACGTACAATCGGAAGAACCAACATCACGTCCATCCGAAGATAAAACTTCTCTCCCAACCTCATCCACACAAGATGATAATACGGCTAGCACTCCGGGTATTAACTTATTTACATTACTTCTTGCACTAACCTTACTTTTTATAAGCAATAAATAGACATCAAGAAACTGTGGCGTATAAACCAATATGTAATATTTTGGAAAAGACCGATATTAAAGGACCTATTAGAGGATAGCCTGATTGTTATGAAATTCAGGCATCAATGATTTGGGTTTAACTGAGAAGACTAAAAAGTAAAGACATCTACCACACCCTCGTTAACACAAGATGATAATGCGGCTAGTTCTCCGGATATAACCTTATATGAATTACTGATTGCACTTACTTTACTCCTAATAAGCAAGAAAAACGTAGCCGAGATACTGCTGTGTATAAATCTCTTATCAAATCCGTCTTCATCAGGTTACCTATTTTGGAACATTCATCGGAACTGTTAAATTTTACTTTAATTTTACCCTTCTTTTTAAAACGTACCGGGATCACAAATACCATTTAATATTTTCCACGAGGTCATACCTTGTGTTTATCTCATGGGAAAATAAAAGAACATGTTAACAATATTTACTTGAGAACATCCATTGCAGATTTTCAGAAGGCTTTCCTGAAATAAAGGACCGTCAGTGTTTTTTTTTTTTTGATTCGCATCAAACTATTGAAGCTCTAAATGCATTTATAATTGAACTGCCTGTCATGCTAGTAATTCACGCATCAATGATAATGATTCTCTTCATTTGATACTGTAGATGACCAAAACGTACAATCGGAACAACCAACATCACGTCCATCTGAAGATGAAACTTTTATTTCATCCACACAAGACGATAATACGGCTAATACTCCGGGTATAACCTTTAAATTAATGTTTGCACCTACTTTACTTTTATAAGCAAGGGGTAGACAGAGGGATAACTTATACCTTTTACTTAATTATTTCATAACCTCCCGTGAAGGATTCACTGCTCTCATTCAATCTAGGACGCCGGGCGAAAAATATTGTTCATACCTCGTGATATTCGCACAAAGGAATAAATGACTTCGTTCTGCCGTTCTAAAAAATCATTACATACTATCTTCTTTAGATTTTCCGTTCTTTTTTGTCCCGATTCATTTTAAAAAAGGGCTGGCAGCTCTGCATTCCAACTTTATCAAAATACCCGGCATACATTAAAATCAGAAAGTGTGGTTTGCCTTTTTTGCACCTATAAATGGCTAAAGATGCCTTGAAATTGTTAAGGAATTCACATATAATTTATTTATCACTTTAGATGACCACAACTCAACATCCGCATCACGATCCATAACTGAAAGTGGGACTACTACATCAGTTGAATCGGGAGATAAAAACACAGCAAATAAAATTGGTAAAAGGCCTTTCATTGTAAAAACTACTAGTTCTTTCACTTCTTGTTTACACTTGTAGCAATTTTTATTTCGTTTATAATATAAATTTGCAAAATCAATATTCAAATCAAAGTTTACAACACCGCACTTATATTTGCATGGACTACGTAATAGTAGAAATTAAATTCTATCCCGCTAAAGCTTAAGCTGGATAGATGGCTATACTATACTATTAGTACTTCAATACCGCTGTTGTACATAACAATAATAATTTTAAAAAAGAGAAACAATACTGTTGCTGCAACATTAGTTAAAATATGTAATAATAATAAATGTTGCCGTAGTAACAATACTTTAAATATAAAATTTTAATCGATATTGTTGTTGTAACATGAATTAAGAAAATGTATTAATAATAAATGTTGCTGTAGAAACAACATTATAATAATATAATAATAAACAATGTTGCAGTTGTAACATTTATTTAAAAAAATTATTAATAGTCAATGTTGCAGTTTTAACAGAATACTTAAAGAAATATAACAATAATCAATGTAGTATTGCATCATTAATCAAAATTTTCATAATCAGTGTTGTCGTTGTAAGATTAGTTAAAGAAATATAATAATAATCAATGTAGCATTGTTGTAAAAATTAAAATAAATAATGTTATTATTATAACCCATTTTGAACTCGTTATGAAAACGCACCCTGTCTTTGTGTTTTTCTGTCTGTATTATATTTTCACCTATATCTGTTGGTGGTTGTACTTGTCTGTTTTTGCTCTTTGTATGTACTTTGTATGGGTTTACAGTGTTGTGAATTAAATTACAGCAAAAAGCGATTAGAGTGCTTAAGAGGGTTTAGGTACTGCAAGAGAATCGTTATGCACACGTAAAGTGTAAATGTATCGTCGATGGATCACTCGTATTACTTTAACGTAAAAAAGGTATAGTCTCTGCAGTTGAATCATGTAAACGGGGATTTACCATTTATATTACCGTTGGGATTTATACCGACTCTTTGGGTTAAGCACGTTCCCTTTTTCTTTGCTTTCTTTTTCGTAAAACCATGATATTAACCACCTTTCATCACTAATGGTTTCTTTTCAATCAGAAAGATCATTCTATATTCCCAGACATCTAAAGCCGCATCCTCCACCCACTTGCAACTTTTCCGATATGGGGAAACAATTGTAGAGAAACACCACGTTTTGTACGATAACTGCTGATTCGGCTTTAGTATCCTATGGGAATTATAAAATTCCATTGTTTTGTTCAGTCCAATACTTTGCCGGTCCCACTGAGTCTAGAAATGAATGTGTTAATTTTTCTTTTGTAGGTTGCTGTTTTGTTTTCGTTGCATTGGTACTCGCAACAACAATAATGGTACTTCAGTAACCGTTCATCCTATTTATTTTCTATTTTAAGATAGCACAATTAAATGATTTGAATTTGTTTATTCTAGCAGGCTTATCCCTTGGGCCATTTGAGAACTGCATTTTTTTTCATCTTATTTTGAATAGAATTCATGTCTATCGGTATATATCTGTGAAACAGTTATATGTTATGCTTTATCATTATCAAGACGAATGACATTCTGATGAAAGATTACTTCTATTATGCCAAACACCTCAGTAACTAAGTAAACATCCAAGAGGGATATGTGAGGGAGTTTTCTTAGTGCTATGACAATCTACTTTTCTGAACAGGATAATGTGACATGAAAGTTACCAAGCATTGCTCCACATATTCATGTTGTTGCTGGCGGAATTTTAATAATTTTTCTTTCAAATTCAAGCCACCAATTTATTTGCCATCTCTTTCTATGTTAAATCACGAAATTAAACCTTCTTAAAGTTTTTCCAGAAATTTCGTTGAAATCTTTCCAATATGACATATAAAGTCTGACCATTGTTAGCTTCTGGACAAAAATTCAATTCAAAATGACCATGAAAACCTGACGGTCAAATTGAAAATGGACACCATATTTTATTAACATCCCGATGTCACTATACACAAATTTTCAGATTTAGCCTTCTGCCTATAAATCCCTCATTATCTCACAAAACCTGAGAGAAAATGCAATTTCAAAATCTAGACCAAACATTAGTCACAAATAGCCACACGGGAGCCGCGGTGACTCAGTGAGTTAGACGCTTGCTCGCTGACCTGAAGGCCCAGGGTTCATTCCCGGCATAGGTCGAGATAATACCGTCGGATTTTGCTTGGTTTCCTCCTGTCAGTGATGCAGATAAGAGGGGCTAACATGGAAAAAGAGTCTAGTCGTTCGGATGGGACGATAAACCGAGGACCCGAGGCTACAGGCTGTGCACGTTAAATATCCCTCGACAGTCGGAAATCGAAAAAGAGCAGGCTTATGCCGCTGTCTTGGCAAAATTTCCCTCATGGCACCCTGCATGGCGTTGCCCGTCTTCATTAGCCCACAAGGGCACAGAAAAGTAGGACGTAAAACTCCATCCATTTCATTTCACAAATAGCCACGCAAAAACCGCACAAGAGACGGAGAAAAGGGATTTTTTTAAGTATTCATCGTTAATTTAGCGTTCTGATAAGATAATCTGATAATGATTCGTATTCTGTCGCATGTGAATTGATTGCAACGCTCGTTAAATAAATTTAGCTAGTAATTTGCGCACTTCAGAGCTGGATTGTACACCATCAGTTGCGCAGTACCATATTTGAGATTATTGGTATTGGTATTCTTTTGTTTCAAAATCTGCTAACCAGGATGATGACAGAGCGTCGACAAGAAATGCATGTGGATGCAATATAGTACAAGCTTTGTCAAGCTATTCACGGACATTTACCTCAATGTATAAGAACAAGAGATATACAGAAATAGCTTGCATGTTGATTACTTGCCTGATGAAAAAATCAAATCGTTGAAGTAAGGTTTTTTGTTTCTTGGTTTTTTTTTTGTTCTTGGAATAAATTGACGTTCAATAATCAATGGTCTTTCATATTTTTTTCCGAGTAAACTCTCATATTTGGAAATCGTGTCATGAAGTTTCGATTTAAAAAAAAAGAGTTTAAATCTTTTAAATTTATTGGTTTTTGATGTGAAAAAAAGTACTTAATGCACATGTCATTTATTATATCATGTGTAAGAATTTTAACAATGAAGGTTTGGGCGAGACAATATATAATAATAGTTTTCATCATTATGTAATTGCTTCAGAGAGCTGAATCAGTGGAGGAAATTAAATTGTTTGCATTATATCACAGTCACCCAATCGTACTTACAGTTCCAAATAGAGTTTATTGATTTGGTATCGCCAAATATTGTCATACAGTGGATCGAAAGAATTGAATTCGAAGGAATTATGGCTCATTTCACTATCAAACATAAAAAAAAACGGGTTAATGAGATCTCCTCCGAAGCTGTGGGTACAGTTAGTCTGATCAACGTTTGATTCTGTCGTGCTGTCATTGGTACAGAGCCCGTGATTGAGGGGTACCATGCTTCTATCTTTTAGTGACGTTCTGCCAAAACGTGTGGCATGGAAATGCTTCTTTATCCAAATGTTAACTAAAGAGAAAAAAGGTCGCCGAGAATGGGAGTTGAAGGTGAACAGATCCGACTGGGTCCATTCATAGAGTTATTATATATTTTTATATGACACCAACCGCTAACTCTTTCGTGTTGAATGTTAGTTTCGATTCGATAATTTCAAAGGTTATCCAAGTACACTTCCTTGACAAATCTCGTTCGGTTCGAAGGCAGGATTTCCGTACTCAAAATAATGATATTTGAGTCACTTTCCGGATCGATTACACTGGTGTCTAGGAATGTAAATACTTCAAATTAAAATCAGATATCAGAGTTCAACTATCCAATGAAGGCAATGTTCTTTCACAACCTGTCAAGGCATTATTTTCTCTTATAAACTAATGCTTATTTCTTTCCAGTCTTCCTCGGGCCTATTAATAAAAAAAACTAAAAAAAAATCTAATATTTGTTTTCGATATTAGAAAAGCAAGGAAAACACAAGGAAAACACATTGACAGTTTCATAACAATGATTGTTCCATAAAGTTGTTTAATATACAGATTGACTTAAACATCTATTGTTGTGACAGCATTTGGAGCTACAGTCTCATGACATCAGCGCAATTGCTGAAAGTACGAACTTCCTTCTTGTCATGAACACTTTTGTGATAAAGAATTAATGACCACCGTTCTTATCCTCGTTGTGTCTCATTCACCAGAATTTCAGTTTTCCTCAGACAACAAAATTTCGTCGCAATTTTAAACACTATCGGCCATATGTCCTCTGCGACTTGATTATAAAATCTCTATTCGGGGAACTCTATTTCAACCCAATCGCTCAAAAATGAAAATTATTTCCATTGATAGTCGCTTATTTTGAAATTAAGGGAACTAAGATGGTTCCTACTAAGAGTTAACCAGACTCTCGCTGCTCTGCCCTATCCGTTCCTCAGACGTGATATACGGATATATGTTCACGGTTAGGGCCAGACCCAAAAGATCAAATTTAATGGTGAAGCTAAGATCTAATTTTTGAAAGGTAGTTTTTGAGAATTTTCACCATGACCAAAACCAAATAAGGCAAAACCTTTGGTATCATTAACCATTAATGAATCCATCAAGACATTTTTGGATATACTGTAATGTTCCTTTGCCTCCCCCGGTATCACAATACAGTCTAGGGATATGTTTAAGTTGCCGAGTTGTGCATAGAAGGTAAAGTACTACCTCTCGACTCTGATGGGAAGCTTTCAATAGGAAATGTCATTCGAAACCGAAATGAGTAAGTTTTAGAGGACTAGATGTAGGCGACAAAATACTGAAAAAGAAACATCAAAAGAAAAAATTAAATTCATTTGTATAAACCTTGATAATTAGTGCAATTTCTACAAAAAACAAAGCACTGATACACATTAACATTCCATTTTTTCAGCTTCAAACAAGTTATTGATCGTTTCAAATCAATTGTGAATTTTAAAATTGTGCTTGATTGCAAGACGATACATTGAATTTTACATTTTTAAAAACTGAATACACTTATCGAATTGCATGTCAAATAAGTAAGATAGTTAAAAACGAAGACAGAAATATTAATTTTCAATTTCTTATGCACCGGTATTATTAATAATTTATATCTAGATTTTTACTGTCAATGTAAGTACTTGTTTTAAAACGTTTTAGGCAATTTCCGTCAAACTTGTTTAAAGCTTGTTTTGGCACGTTCCAAAATTATTTTACAAAGGACAATCTTTCTATACGTTTTCGAAACAGCACCGAGTTCACGTCATTTCTATAAAATTTAAAGGGGGAGAAGGCAAAGTTTTCTTTGCCAAAAACGTAGTAAATTGTACCTGAAAATATTTCTAAAGTATGCTATTTATTTCTATGTATCTACTTGATCAAACTGAGATTGTTTTAAAAGGGTTAATTAAGAACGGAAAATTCTAATTGTTTATTAAGCAGTTTGAGCAAAGTTTGGTGTTCGACTTTATAATGGATTGATATTATTAATTGAAGCATTTAGAATAAGAAGCAGAGAAGAATAAGTAGTATATTTATATACAATTAGTCGTTAAGTTAATACTCGAATCCATACAGTAGTTTTCTAACAACTTCTACAAAAGATAATGAGCTTTACCGAAATATTTTGGTGTATAGTTTTCACTAATTTGAGCACAAAACAAAAAATGCGGAATGTCGCTTTAAAATGCTTAGCCTTGTTTGTTTGTGTTTTCAACTGGTTAATCTCCGACCTCCACAGGGAATTGAATGAGTATAATTAATATTCAACGCTATCTCTAACGCTATCTCAGAACATAAATCTTTGGTTAGTAATTTAAACGTGCTGTTCCGTCTGAGCTCCTATATGGATCGATTGTTTTGCTCTGATAACCACGTTTATTCTGGGAGGATAAATATGAAATCAAGACAGCCGATACTATTCCAAACTAAAGGTATCTAACTGTTATTACTTGGTATGACCTTTTACTATAGAGCAGTGGTTCTCTTGGAATTGGAACGAGGATTAATTCGTGCGTTAATGCTTTCTTACAGAAGCTCAAGTACGACATGTTTTTGAATTTCCTAATATCGAATTTGAAAAAATACTTTAGAATTTGTAAAAATACTTTTGAATTTAAAAAATAATTTTAAATTTGAACTTTATAAATGAAACGTTTGACTTTGTCAAATATTAAGTACTTTTATATTTCAAAAGCATTTTTACGAAGTCAAAAAGTATTTTTTATAAAAAAAAAAAAAGAAAAGAGAAAAAAAACAAAAAAACGCAATCTATTTCAGTATATATGCTTTTACCGTCAGCAGTACTGGTAGTCTTAGAATTACTTATAATGGATATATAAAGTTTTGCAGATTTACATATAAAGTATACAAACTTTCATCCAAGAAATTTAAACCAAAATATATTTTGACTGAAAATTGCCCTCTGTATGTTGACCTTTTAATCAACGCCAAGTCATGCTGATTATTTAAGAGATGATATTCAAATTTATATTTTACGACTCGATAAAGATCGATTTACCAACGAGGGTGTGAGTATTATGCAATCGTCTTAAAAGAGAATACAGCAACATAGCATGGAAATACGTCAATATGGCATACAACTCCAAATAGCAGACAGCAGTGTGAAAATCATATTATCTTTATAAAAACAAAAATATCTGTGAAAATTATAGTTTTAATATTCTTCCATTACTAATTACATGTATTTGCCATTTCGGAAAGGAGGGTGTGGCGTCAACCCCGAATTTTATTTAGGCATATACAAAATTGTTTAGAAATTTTTTGTTGGAATACCTGTGAAAAAAACAAGGTTTATATCGATGACTTTGATGTCAAACGAAAAGGCTCATTACATTATACTTCAATTTGTTGTATTAATATAAACTAATAGCAAAGTGATAAAGCATGTTCATATGACAAATGTCTAATCAATATCTACTTTTATTTATTGATATTTAATAAAATCATATTTCTGTAAGACAAATAAATATCTTGGATCTTATAATTAATCTTAATCCTTATGATTTCAGATAAATAAACCAAGTACTAACGAACTTAACCAAGTACGGACGATCTGAACTGCAAAATAAAAGCCGAAACCGAAAGTAACATTTTGGCGAACATTGGTGGCAGCTAATGATACCAGAGCATAACGATCATCTGATTTATATTGGCTTGTGTTTGTTATCTTAAAAAACACTTATTTTGTTGAAAAATATTAATTAGAATACTAGGCACTCAATGTTTTACATCCATGTAGTTTCAAGATATTTTTTAAATGCTCTTTTTGTGAAGACTAGCTAATTGTAAGAAACGACAACAATGAATATTTTTAACCGTATGAACTTAACAATAAACTATTGTAAATTCTAAAACAACACAATAGATAAAAACTTTAAGCTTTAAAACCGGCCACAAGTTTTCTCATCCAGTTTTCACTTCACATACATATTTGTCCGCATAGGAACAGGACCCGTCATTCCAGCGTAATTGTGTATTAGACGCTTTCCACTGGAGAAAACCACAAAGGTCTGGTCCATCCAAATTATTCGGTTCACCACTAGCCCAATAAGTAAAACTTGAGGTAGCTTGATTTCTGCCATCTACGAGGACAAAGTTTCCATTGGTATAAATGTGGTGAATACCAAAATGATACGAATTCATATAGCCTGCAAAAGAGAGTCAAGAATTAAAATTCCTCAAAGGGGAACAAGTTTTTCTTGCCACAAACAGAATCTTGGATTGACTCGGTGTTCAACGACTGCTAGGCACAACAAAACAAAAAATAGCTGACGGATAATCATAAACCTTGGCTACTTTCTGTTTCCATATTATACTCTGTAAAAATTTAATTGTAGTTTAAAATGAATATATAATTGTTTAAACCAGAACCATCATACAGCACGTATCGTATAGTGGCATTACCCAGAACCACCAGATCAGTCGTCGGATGCAGTCGGCCTCAGCTCAACGAGCTGTTATCTGACGATTGTGTGAACCTGTGATGTCCAACGTAAATAGAACAATTATTTGCCATTTGTTGACGGATACCTCTTTGATATTAATGTAAGTTTTGTTAAACTATGGTACACAGTGTTTCAATCTACAATTTCCAGCATATGTTTACTTGCACCTTGTTACTGATTACATGACTCGACAAAATGATTAGCGATATAAAGTAAAGATCATGCACATGATGCCAATAAACACTCACCATTATTTTTCATATACGTATTGAAGAACTGTTGTTTGCTCATAGTGTCGATAACTAATAAATCCCCATTTGTTTCACTTTGGCATACAAGACGAGCTGCATTCCACGATTTGGCCGTGTTAAATATCTGAAAACAAAAGTCTCCTTCATTCACATACGTTCCAGGACACGGAACAACTGTAGTCGTTGGTAAGGTTGTCGTTGGTAAGGTTGTAGTAGTCGGAACAGTGGTGGTAGTAGTCGGAACAGCAGTGGTAGTCGTCGGTATGGTCGTTGTTGTTATTTCTGAAAAAAAAGAAAGACGTCCGTGTACATCGCAATATCCTGTCAGCTGACAAATTTTAATTAACACCAAAGGTATTGCATGCAATATACAAAACGGCAAAATATATCAGTGGTTTAACTAAAAATTCCCTCACACCGAAAGATGTTCTTACTGCGGCGGAAATTGGCTCCGAGAAGGTCATAAGAGCGTCGGACATTTCAGACATTGTTGCCTTTGTCGCCACTATTAGCTGAGTCGTGGCGTTTATTTTGGACCAAAACAGGCACCAAGGTTCGGCGATCTGTTCTGGAACGTGTTGAGATCGCCATTTCGTCAAGAAGGTCGTCAGACAAAGATTGTAAGATCACCTTGAGCGCTGACAAAGACAAAAACGTTAGAATATGGTCGCATAACTCTCGGTTAGCGGTCGACTATTTTTAAGTTTGTAATTATATCAGTGACTTTTTCTCTAGTTTTTCTAACGTTCGACCGCAAATGGTCGCAGTCCGATGTAACGGGGCTATAAGGCCAATCATGTGCCAACATGTATATCATAAACTCCATTTCAATTTGTTTTGATATTTCCAATCTGAGATGAATATTTATTATATACATTAAAAAGAAATGCGAATCCAGAGTTCAATCAGAACTATGCTCTAAAGGGGGTGAGGCATCAAATAGGACTGGAAACGCCATGTATTATTTTCGGCTGCGTATAACAAAGCATTGAACCCTTATTAAACGACGATATCGGACGGAAAATAACGTTAAAAAGTTATAAAATATTCTACTGATTCAGTTTGCGATTGAAATGGGTAATTACACAGCTTCTCTGGAACATATAACTGACCTCTTTCTTGACTGATGTAATACCTCGTCGCAACCGAAGTTGTTGAAGGCGTTGCGTCTGTATACACTGTATAATGAAGATCACAAGCATATGTCTGGATATTGAAGAAAAATGAAAAGCAATTTGAATTTTGAGAACAAATTTGCGCACAGAATGTTTTAAATGCCATATTGTTGTATGTATGAAAAGCACCCGAGACAATCTTCCCATCCATTGAAGGGACTTTTCTCCATTTTAATGTAGTGCACCAAACACCCGTGCTGTAAAGTACAGAAGCTATAAAAAGTAAAAGGTTCATTTTTAACCGGTGTTCAATTGACTAAAAGTGAGTTTTGAAGACTTTTCTGAAATAAAGATGATGACACAATTTCACATAACATCTATTTCAATAATTGTATAGGTTCAAGAACAGGCCAAAAATTTTGAGTCTGAATTGATGACGTCTTTATAGTCCCCATGAGAATAATAATCCCAGTTAGTTCCTCTAAATACTCAATTCCATTGCTTTCGAGTACACCATCTTTCCACTCATAAATCCCAAATTTGAAGTTAACAGTTGAAAAAATATCGCTCGCAAGGTATAAAACACATTGGCTGAATTCACCACATCATTGTTGACAAGTTAAATTGTTTCCACATAAACTTCCAGCTGAACTTTTAACAAAATCTATACTGGAGTAAAAAGTCTTGTGATCCAAGTTAATATCATATGTCGATTATATACCATTGATCAATAGAAACAATATTCTTTACTTCAGTTTGAGATCACAACTAATCAAGCATGAGCTTTGATCAATTTTCAATTAAATTTCCAAAATTTAATTTTCCTTAATCACTTTTCAAATTGATTACCCGAAGGTGCTCGCGGTCTCAATTGTTAAAGTTAATCAACATTAAATACCATTTTAAACCCTGAACACATCAAATGAAAATGGATATGCTTGTTTTAACGCGTTTTATTTATATCTGGAATAAAATCGAAGTGATGAACTTATTGAGTTAAACCAATTGTGGAGCAGGTAAAATTATAAGTAATTAACGACGAACTTTCAAACTCAAGTTTGATGGAGAAAATACTAAGCTTAACTTCTGTTGTGATATTATGAGAATCTATATTATTATATAGAATTTAACAAAAAATTATAATGGAAACTAAAGCATCAAAATAATCAATCTGTTTTGTTGTTAAAATGTTCAGGTCTTTCACTTGTCACGTTTCTTTTCAAAACATGATGTCCTCTGTCTTCCGCCACTTATCAGACCAACTTTCTGTAGCTGTTCAGATTATATAACAGCTTTATTATAGATTATACTAATCTATTAATTTATATAAATACCGATACATCAGAACCCGATCCTGAATGGTCTACAGTGACTACCTTATGTGGAACGTTTCTTGACAAAATTTCCAAATGAACACGTAAGGAACATTCTGGTTGGATATTTCTAGAACGTATATCGTGATATTTCAACTATACGAGTAACTTGCATGTTTCGTGCGAAATGATGTGAATTAAAACACGTGGAAGATATAAGTACGACAATTTAATCCAACGCATTTTAGACTTGATTTAAAACGTGTCTAATACCCCCCATCTCTCCAAGTTTTACTAAAAATATTTAGTATGAGTTATTGCCCTTGTTTTTGAAAACGCTTTATTTTTTTAGCCCGTATACACTCTAAAAGACAAAATTATAACCGGATTTTGACCAAACTCGGTGTTGAGTGTTTGTATTCACCGAAGGGTGAACCCTTTTGAAAATCAAAAGAATCGAAAAACATTTACTACGAGTTATTGCCCTTGTTTTCGAAACACGTTCCCAATTTTAGCCGGTCAACACTCAAGATGGCACAATTTTTAACAGGTTTTGACGAAATATTCTGAACCTTGATGTGAGTGTTTATTATTACCCATGGATGAACCCTATTGAAAAACCAAAAAAAAAACAAAGACGTTTAATAGAAGTTATTGACCTCGTTATTGGAAAAGCTTTCAATTTTTACTTCGTGAACATTATACGGCATTTGCCAAAATTTGACAAAACTTGGTAATATTGTTCATTATCTAAGATTTGATGACGACACGTGTATATTGTGTTGAAACGTTATTAAAGAAGTGTGTTATATTAAATAATATTGTCTTGTGTTTTTGTTATTTGTTCATTATCACCTCAAAAATTTCAAAAGAAGTGTAGGTCTATGAATGAAGGTTGACTATTTCATTCAGGTGATTGCTACTCTACTGCCAAATATTTTTATTCACATAAACAGCTGCCAGTGTATTACTTTGACTGGCATTCATTGTTCCCGATGAATAAATTTTTGTTAACGGCCCAGTTGTTGGTTCGAATCGTTTCCATGGATCCTTTTTTCACCGATTGAGTCCCGACCAATGTACCATGGCGGGTGTCGGGGGGAGAGTCACTGGAATTCTTTTAGCGATCAATGCGATTCCGGTGCGCAAGTATGCGAAAGTACGCCTAAGAACCCACTGCCGTCGTTTTTTTACGTGAGAGTGGCAGAATTTGTATGTGTAAGTTCAATTCACAACAGTACAATTGTACCCCAGTCAGACTTATCTGAAGTACTTTTGATATCCATTCAAGAAGGCTAATACATACAGTCTATTAGTTCTATGAATTGATCTGCGAAATAAAAATACTTGACTATTAAAATTGACCCGTTGGAATCAGATCAAGAGGCTTTTAAATATATAAAATACTCCGTGTAATATACTGGAACCAACTTTTTCATAAAAGTAGTATAAATACTTTTTTTATATTCAAATAACAATACAATACTTCTGTCTGGAAATGAGATCAACAAATTTTTAAATGCTTATTTACCCAATTTATACATTTTGTGGTCATTTGTTTTCGTCTTCTTCAGATATTGATTGATTAACTTTCCCTGTTATTTTATAAGAAATCAATATATGGTGTGACTGTTTATTGTTTGACATTAATTCTGTGATATTTGAAATCAATTAAGTCAATATGATATAAATCTAGTAACCACTTACTATATTAGATAACATCGGAAAATGCGACATATTCCACTCTAGATATCACATGGTACAGACTTGTCGAGTTGTATTAAAAAGTCTTGCTTATATTTTTGCATCGATCATAGTCTAATCTGGAGCATCATAAACTCCAAGCATGCATGACACATACAGCCAATTGTCCTTTTGGTCCAATTTTTGCTCTCAGTTAAAAAGCCTTTTTAGAGTGCAACTTAGATAAATAAGCATTCTGTTATAGATGAGAAAATTGTTTTGTAAATTCTAAAAATAGTAAAACAAGTCATTGTTCTATGATTAATTTAGATTTTAACTAAACATTGCTTGAGTAATTGATATTGGTACGTCACGAACATGATATTTCGTTTATTTTTTTAAACGAAATACTAACACACAAGACAACTTATTATTACCCTATTCAAAATGAGGGAGATGTGTCACTTTATACGTCTTCACTCATATTATCCTCTTTCGTTGCAATAATGTTAAGTTATATAAGACTGCAATAAATTTTAATACTTCAGCGAAGAGTGAAAAGAGAGATTATTATTAGTGTGTATATATATATATATATATATAAAACTACCAATACTGATAACTTATTAATTATACTGTGGACACTTTCAATATCGGTATTCTTTCGTCTAAGTAATTTAAGTAGTATTTCTCGATGTATACTACCTAATGTTCATCTCCTTATTAAAGATTTTAAATTCCACTATTTGACGTAAGGAGCTCACACAAGCTACAGAACAATCAGAATCGAACGTTTCAAAGGTTTGGCAAATGATCAAATCATCATTTCGTGCAAAGATATTAAGCGTTCTGTAACGGTTGTAGACAAATCTAATTGTACCGATCATTTATTTCAATTACAATATCAGCTACAAAATACAAGTTTATAGTCTTTGTTAAAGAAAAAGTTTTATGTGATGGGCATAAACTGGCACTCATCATTAGACGTATTTGTCTACATTTTCTCACAGATTCAGTGATGTAACTAGATTGGGCGAATTTAATTAAAGTTATAATCCAAGGTAAATTACTTGAGAATAATGGCTAATTTATGGTAAAATATAGGTTGTTGCTCTACTTCCCCTTTTTCCTGAATTGAATTTAAATTCTCACTACATCGGTGGGCAACAGAGCGTTTTATATAAGATCAACTATCTTATAATTCTACGTCTTATTATACATTTAAAAACTACTTCATCTTTCAATGAAAGCATACTATTAATACGATGTCTGGATAAGGTGAACGTTCACAAAAAATAATAAAATAGGGCATCACGTAAAATACACCTACTTTGGAATATGGCTGGTGAAGCGAAAAATGAAATAAATAGAGTTTTACGTCCTACTTTTCTGCACCATGTAGGCTAATGATTAGTGATGCGAAAATCATTCACGAAGTTTCATAAGAATGGACTCAAAGGCCTTTTACTATGTATAAAAGTTCGTATTAAATGGGTTATTGCTTTGACACTATTCAAAAGCATGAAGGTAAACTAAAGGTTCAAATTAAAAAAAAAACTGTAACAAACTGTTCAAAATTATTTTTGATCATACACTAACATACTAAATTTGATAAAAACAATCGGTTTAAAAATATACGAGCTGTACACAAAAACCAAAAAAAAAGAAAGTAAAACCGAAAGAACGCACAGACGAGTCAAAAAAAAGGACACTGTGTAAGATCATCGAAAACAACAACCCAAAAAACAAAGAAGATCGATTACCCCTTAATATATTCAGGACTTGATTGTGTACTTAGAAAAGCTTAGGAAAATCGTTGATATATAATTTTTCTTATTTTTTTTCAATATAACAACATATCACGAAGACGGTCACAAGCAGTCACCCATGACTTCACAAACAAAACTATTAAATTTGAACTAAAAAATTTATCTCAGTTGTATAATGTTGTAGGGATGGATGCAGATTTGGGGTAAATAGAACTAGAAAAGAACGAATCAAGTATATTTTACAAGGATGACAACTTGGGTTCAGTTATTATCCTTTGTACCAGTTCTTAGGTATCCTACTTTTCAGATTTGTAATATATAAAAACATGTTTGCTTTTTCTTCAACAGGCAAGTAGGACGTAGGCAAACAAACCAATCACAATGTTCGCTCTCCTACCCCCGTTTAAGATGGGGTTGTAAATATCCAGTCAACTCTTTAAACATATAAAACGCACACGAGACTGCATTGGACTGTGAGCTGCTAGTCTATGGGAAACGTTAGGTATCAGAAAAATACGTACAAAATTCACGTGTCCGCATTCGACCGTAGAAACTAAAATTTTTATTGAAATGTTCAATTTAATTACATTTTATAATAATGATAATAAAAAGGAAATAAAAAAAAAGGATGAAATAGCTGAAATATAATTGAACCCATCTCAATCAAAGAAGACTTTACGTACAAAAGAATATTCACTCATATAGTTAACAAATATCATATTATCAATCATTATAGTTTAAATAATGACTTCATTCATACGATTTCATCAGTATGCGTTTCGTATTCATTCAAGTTTTGATTACAAGCTTCATACGAGTTAAAAATTACATTGAAGAAAATACGTACAAATCGTCTTCTAAAGATAATCATACATACAACTTTGAAATTATACATTGTCCATCATTATGTTTCAAATAATGACTTCATTCGTACGATTTCTGTAGTAATGTTTTGGTTTCAATTCAGATTAGGTGGAACAGAGATTTTTAAAGAGTAATAAATAATGAAACTAACAATAAAACAGAAGAAATTACAAATGATGTGGCATCACATGCTGGTGGAAATAATTCTTCGGCAATTTTCATGATGATTTCCATTGTTTTATTTTTAGCACAGTTCTTCAGTTTGTCGTTGCTATTGATGCATTCTCCAAGATGTTCTGCATGACTGAAAAAAAATAATTATGCAAAAAAGAAACGTGTATAAAAATATGCGAGGTGTGTCCCTCCAACTTGAAATCCAAACTTCAAAATGGGTATAGTAACAGATCAGTGTCCTGCTACAACTCTCGCCATCCTCTAGCCGCAGTATCTTTTGCAGACAAGCTGGTCTTTTGACGTGATTTCTTCCTGGCCTTGGCTTCGATTCCCTGAGCAACCTCCCGAATTCGTGTGACCTGGCTTCGTGTCATTCTTCCTTATGCCCAATATCAAGGTGTTTGAAGATGTGGACGACACCAAGAATGCTGTGGCGAATATGTAACTCAGTTTCAGTTTTTTTTTGTTGCTCAGGTTTAATATTATTGCTGATGTTGAAGTTATTACGGGCAAACCCATCATAAAATATCATTTTCAAGTGTTCTTCTTGGAATTTTAAATCTGGTTATCACACAACCACTTATTGACTTAAAAATCTTTTAGACTTACCCACAATAATAATCCCTGTTTTTATTAAATTCATCATCCATGGTTGGCATAGTTTGATCGGCGGGAGCTTTATTCTTAGCACACATTTGAAGTTCACTTATACAGTTCATATCAAAATCTAGAAGAAAAGATTTCATGGTAAAGTATCAGGTCCCTATCAAAACATTTATATGGGTGCTAAACGTTTGACACACTGCGACTTTGACTCCCTTTTGTTGGGTCAAGGATCCTGTCGATAAAATATTACATTACAAGTTCTATGAGCATGATTTTAAAACTGTCATCTTAATAGTAATGCATCTCTCCGCTGTAAAAATCTAAAATTCTTCGTATTATATCGCCTTCATTGTCAATATCTATTATTTATGTTAACAATCCCAACAAAATAACCTACCTTCATAGTTATTACAGTAATATTCTACGCCGCCTTTAATTCCATCAACCGACGAAACAAACTTATGAAAGTCATTTTTACCGCAAGCAATGTAAGCTTTCTGTATACATTCAGTAGCTTTCATAAAATTTCCTTTGTTCGCAGCACTGAAAGTAAAATGCTTACTTTGAATAAATAAAATCTTGTGCAAGAATGTTGAATTGAACATGCTACTACACAGTAGCTATCATTTACTGGTCTGGAAATTCGAAAAAGCCTCATGTTAATGAAATATTTCACTGTATAAGAACTGGGAAACTACTCTTCTATAGCGGGATGTAGATCCATTAAACAAATGTCTACTAGCTTGTAAGTGTAACTTTGTCTATTTTGGACCGAATTGTAAATGATAGTGAGCGAATAAACAATGAAATTCTTGGGATAATAAAAATTACATTCTTACCTGCAGTAAACATTTCCTGGTAAGCTATAGAACATTCCAACACTTGCCCAAGTTAAAGGATTTCCTCCATCGATCGTGTTATCAGTATTACATTTGTCTACAGTTGTGTTGTAATCAGTACATGAATTAACATCAATTTGCGCATTTGCGAAGAAAGCTGAAAAATTCAGAAGATATGAAGCTGGACAAGATACCAGTATTTATCGGCAACTATTTGGAGTCTACCTTATAAATCTATTAACCCACCTATTCTACGAGTATTGTTTTATTCCATCGAACCTCCCGATGGCACTCTACAGCTGGGTCTGTAGACGATTTCAAAATTTTAATTAAACGACTATTTCAGGCACTGTTTAGACTTTTCATAACAACTTAAGTTTTGATTCAGGGGCATGCAAATTCAGAAACGTTTATAAACCCTACTATTTTCTTCATTTTCCTTCATAGTTTTCATTATATATGAAATAAACGTATTCAGACAACTTCCAATTAAGCAAACCAGTCTTTTGTTTGAATACTTTTTAACATAATAAAGGAGCATCTCCGTTAAATTCTGTTAAAATTGAAATAAAGTTTTAATTAGGTTTGGTGGTAGTCTTATTGGAAGCAGTGCCAATTCAGGATGACCACCAAAAATTTACAACATCAAAATATTATATTGACACTTGACTGATTAAATACTAGTTAAGAATTCAATAATAACATGTAAGAAAGGAGTAATTCATTGATATATTTTTAAATTTAATAATAACTTTAATTAGCGTTATAATAATCACAATAATAAATGTTGGTAAATATATTAAATAGAAAATTTTACGAAATTTATATCCAGCAAACAATGATGTTAAATTTACAACTACTTCTATTTTCCATTTTACAACAAAACCATATTACCAAAGAAAATATAATATTTACCTAAACAGCTTACAGCAAGGATTTGTAAAATCATTTTCAGAGTTATGTGAACTTGTAGTCAATATGAAATCTGCAACCACGACTGACAGCTAGTAACTTGTCTAGGCGTCTTATAGCTGGTGACTTTTTTTATATAACATACTATTTTTAGGTATTCAAACTCATTTCAAAAAAATGCATCAGAGTGGGTCCTATAGAGACGACGTTTTTATTTGTGTTTGTTGGTCCATATGAGAAACCATTTTTTTTTTTTTCACAAAAAATTCTTCAAAAAAGCTCATGTTTCTGTCCGGACTATACTTCGTACGGTCTCTTGTAACCCTCTAGTGACGTCATCCCATTGGTCAAGTCCCTCTTATATAAAATCCCCAGAGAAGATATCATTAGCATCCCGGGGAAATTTTCAAAAAGATTTTTGACTCTACAATTTACAAATAGAAAGGATAGCTCATTCGTCGCCAGCTGAATTGGCCATGTATGTTGACGAGTTGCATCTCTTTGCCTAAAAACGACTGTTCCATAGAATGTTATGGAAATTAGATTGGGTAAAGTTTGACCAGTTTACAACATTATTGCTCCGACTTATAGAACGTGACATTTTCCCCTGGATGATAGAGGGAAGCCAAAGTTAACCGGAAAACGCAAAACTTTCAACGTCTTAACAATAAGTAAGTCTTGAAAGCACGAGTTGTGCCCCTTATTCCACTAGTATTTATTGTTTTTCAACTAAAACGCCGCAAAACAAGTGAATTCTTTGCAGTATTAGAAGTCGGATAAAACACTAAATTGTACTAAATCGTTGGCTTATCGGCTACATATGTCCAAATCGAATAAATAAAAATTGACACGGCGTCAAGCCTGCATGGTTCTATAGAAATTACCTCCGTGTCTTTCTGGTCAAATTAAAAAAGAAATAAATGACTGATTTTAATTGAAATAATTATTTGAAATATAACAACAAAAGAAATAGAACAAAGGAGATAAAAAAATACACATGAAATAACTTAAATCGAATTGAACCCATCTCAATCAAAGAAGACTTATAAAAGACACATATAAAACAATTGTCAAAAATATTCACTCATATAGTTAGAAATATCATATTATCAATCATTATAGTTTAAATAATGACTTCATTCATACGATTTCATCAGTATGAGATTTACATCTAAGAAGATACATATAAAGTGTCTTCTCCAAATAATTACTGACTGCCCACGAGAAAGTAACAATAATTTTCATTTTTTGTTCACAAAAGAAAAATGCAATGAGAAAGTGTGCTTCCATATTTAAACTTGTCCGAAATATTCAAATAAACCCTCTTTTTTTTTATTAAACTGGACATAAACATGGATATTCTCGCTTTTAATTCTTTAGTTTGATTTGACATTTTGAAGAAGATTTCTGGCAAGAAATATAATTGAAATAAGCTGCCATTTTTTAAAAGTTCCTTAACGAAAAATACCATTAAAACAAAAATATCTAATCGCAATATAATTTGCAATAATTCAATAAAGTATTTGGCCTGGATATGGCCGATATGATCATAAATTGGCAAGATGAGAGGCCGGATAGTATGATGGTCAGCACTATGCACATATCTCTGATTTGTGAGATAGGGCTTATATAATGAGTGTTTTGAGTTTATCAAAAATATTCTTTGACTTACTGTCCTTATCCTTGCAGATCTCGTCATTAGCCTGTTATGATTCACCAGTAGCATACAGAAATTGAAATTCGTCAATTCGACTCTTAAAATTCGCCTTATCTGAGCTGAAATTTTGACAATTCTCAAAGATCTGACGTCGTTCTTTTCTGTACAAGTTCAATGGAGGATAAGACCCCATACTGTTTGCGATAAGAGGGATTTTGCTAGAAGAGTAGGTTTAGTCTTACTACACCGCCGAGGGATCATTAACCTTTACAGTCTGTAGCAAAACCTTACATTATTGCCCCGTCTTAACGACTTTAGGCTTTTTGATGCAAAAAATCTTTACATAATCACGGAATGTATTGATTATTCGCTAGTAAATACAGCCAGAGGCTTAGTGTTTACATACTTACTTTACACACTCAATCAAATCGATGCATTTACAAACTTCTGCGAGACATGAAAGGTGGCCATTGCAGTCAAGGTATAGGACACAGTAAAACTTATTCCGGTTAGGGGTAATCTTCTGTACACTTTTTGACATGTACTGGTATAAATATTTACAGCCTGACTGTTGACTAGGCTTTAAAACAATTATTACAAAACTATAGTGTGACAAGGTTGTGTGTAGTTAATAAACAGTGAATAAATTATTGCTGCCCATTCTACATTCGAGAAGATATTCTGAATACGCCCTCAAAGAAACTTGCCAGGCAAGGTAATATACGCCTAATGGCAGCTTTGATTTTAAATAAAAATATTTGGCAGTATAGAAACACTTACCAGTATGAAATATTCAACCTTCAGACTTACACTTCTTTTTTGTTTACAGACTAAAACTTGAACGCGTTTTTAAGAACGAAGGCAATAACTCAAACTAAATATTTTTCGATTCTTCTGATTTTCGATAGGGTTCATCATTGGTTGATAACGAACACTCACACAAAGTTCATTAAAATCCGTTAATAATGGTGCCTTTTAGGGTGTTTACATGCTAAAAATTGAAAGCATTTTCAAGAACAAGGGAACAACTCATACTAATTATTTTTCGATTTTTCTATTTTTCATTAAGGTTCATCCTCTGGTGATTACTAACACTCAAACCAAGTTTCATCTAAATCCGCCAAGAATCGTGACTTCTGCATAATGATATAATTGAAATTACGAAAGCACAGGCGGAGGAAGAACAATTAATGTGCAGAAATAAAAGCTGCGAAAGGGTTAATTTTCGGGGAAGGTTTTAACACCACACAAATGTAACCTGACTGATGCTTAGTATTAAAGTGACAGGGGAAGTCATGCTTAGTCAGTGTTCTGAAACACTGAGTTTGGATTAGTGTTAAATTGTTTCTCAATACTTCAATGTGTACTGTTATCTGCATCGAGTGCTACACTTATGCACTAATCCAACACTAATACCAAGCAATTTTAATGTACTAACATCATTTAATATAATTTTCTTTCATTATATAATTGTTTATTATATTTATCAATTATAGATGTCTGAATTCAACATAATCAATAAGCATAGCCACATCATCACCATGCCACGTTGGTAACCAATGGTTTTTACCGTTCCAGAAATCTGCCTGGGGATTTGTTGCATTATTCTTCCATGGTTTAGGATAGGCGTATTTAGTACTATCACCAAATATACCCGTAGCTCCACCAACAGAGTTATACAATATCAAATAGAACTGAAAATAAAATGAGTGAAGTTTTACGTCAAACTCGTCTGCACCTTATAGGTTTAATGAAGACGAAAATAGAAAACATAGCTGGATAATTGAAAGAAGTGTGGTTACTAATTAATATTAATTAATTACCATGTTTTGTCACTTCTATACTAAGTAAAATAAATAAACCTCTAACGGAGAATCGAAAAGCAGATTTTAAGCAAAGGGCCTTATTCTAGAAAACATTCAGATGCACGTAAGACTACCCTCTACCTGTTAAAACCTTCTGACTTAACAATTCATTCTCTTTTATTCGGAACATCATGTCAAAAATCACCCTTAATCATATTCGAGCAAGTTCATAATTTATTCAGCTCGGCAAAAGATTCTGTATTACCTAGACTTTCACCCAATATCACCAGCACTGAGATGTAGATAACACTCATGTAAATATGATTAGTTTTATCTCAAAATAACCAATTTATTACTTTTTCATTATTTTCTCTTTTTACATTATATATCGTGTAATTATTTCTTCGGGAGAGGGGTAATATAGACGAAAGCCTGTTCCACAAAAAAATAATTCTCGAAAACGAAAAAATTAAGATTTTAAGAAATATAGAAATCTGATTGAATAATAGTATAGATTTAAAATAGATTCAGAGTTTGACAAATCAAAGGACTTGAGCACTAAATCACACATACCTCCTGATCAAATGGAGCAATTTTAGAGCCATGTGTCCATGGATTGTTGCCATGGAAGTTGAAATGCTTCCAAACGTTAGATCCATTAGGTATATCAATTCTGGTGATTATAAGATCGTCTACATATAATCTGTAATTACAAAATCCACTCCTTAAAAATCATTTTATAATTTGAATCTAAGTAATAGTAGCTAAGGCGATACTTGGTTCCAGTTGACCTTCTGATATGACATCGTTTTGATTTAATGAAGAGTTCGGTAGGTGGGGAATTTTGAATAGCTTTGTTCTGAATCATAGCAAATGTCCATTCGTTTTGTGTGCGAACCAGGCACATTTCGTTATAAAAAGTGTTATAAAAATTAAGTACATAAGATGGTCGGGAGTCCACTCCAATTTGTACGTATGAAAACCATGCCAATCTCCTTGTTTCTTATACCTGCAACAGAATTGAATTATGTTATTAATTAATATTATTAATACAAATTATTTAAGTAAAATCCTAAACTGAAGAACTAATGTCTTCTTTGGACCTTGTAGCCCTTCTCGCCTGTTGTCAACTATGTTGTCTTTTATGTTGCAGATATGCCCATGGTCTTTGAGACTGTCAATTGGAAAGTGACTTCTTAACGAATTAACACCGTAATTTAATTATTGATTCTCAATTTAATACTAACTTTTGAAGTAGGAAATGTGGCGACTTACTGAGCTCCAGTTACATGGTGATCGGCTGAATATGCAGGTCCCATGTGAAAACTACCAGTAACCCTTTGAACGCCAACTTTCTGACCATTAGCATATTCCATAAACTCATTGCCTGTAAGAATTAATAGTTATAATATATCTCTAACAGTGCGAATTCTTTCTTTTAACAGTGTTAACTGGGACCTAAGAGAATTATTTTCCTTGATATTAGATGCTAAAGTAAACTTGGACATGCGAGTGTTCGTATTTCATAAGAAGTAGCATTGTTTGATAAGCGATACTAACATGTTGCCTCCATCATATCAATCTCACCAGACTTTGGCCATCCACCATACACACTTTTCTGAGGCATCAACCACATAGCTGAAGAGAAGGATGGACAAGAAAGAATGATTTAACTGTGGTCGTTGGAAAAACAATTCTAATACTGTGATTTGCAGGCAGAAAAATACCAATCGTGACATTACGACCTGATTTCATCACGTTATAGGACACAAAGCAGTTAGTCTAATTTCTTACTCTAGTAACCCGTTTATGAATTCATAGTCTTACCTGGCAAGAGCCAATCACCACGGGGAATTTGAGCTCTTATTGTTACTGTACCATATTTAAGCGTTGGTTTACTTTGAACCTTTCCAGAACAAGTTGGTGGTAACAGCCCATTCTTTGAATCACGATAACACCCATTAGAGCCATTGTTTGTACATGTTCCCCAAGTTTCTAAAATTTCATCAATTCAAAATTGAAAATTGATTTCTCGTGGTTCTAAATTCTTTGAGTTTCAATAACATATGACAAATCTTTCGGTGTATAAACTTTATGCATTTATCAAACATCAACTCAGACCCAAATTACAAAACTTATTCTATTGGTTGTTACCATTCGTTACTAAAAATCCCTTACGGAACTACAGATTTCATTTTCATTTCAAACACAGTCACATAAGAGTAGTTTTACGATTGATAAACAAGGTTGCAATAATTATTTCCTTCTGTTATGGTTGACGATTTTTATTATTGATTAAATTGTCTACGTCTGGCGTCAGAAAAAGTTAAACATTTTCACTATCATACTTTAAATTGTTGATTTTAGGATTTAATTTACACTTACTTTTTACATCCATAGTACCATGCCAAAGATCGTAATCAGTAAAATGTCCACTATCAATAGTTAGAGTCTAAACGGAAGATACAGAGTATCATATTTTCTTCTGGATCAAAATGCATTGGATAGATAAACCAAGTACTAACGATCCGAACCGCAAAATGAAACCCGAAATTCAAAACAACATATTGACACAACATACTTAACAGCTTATTAGCTTATTACGAGGAAGAATATCAATCACAAGTGAGTAAGTATTTCATATAATCACATTATATATAAACATTTTAAGTTCTTATTACAAGGAATAGCAGTTCTCTCAACCTGGTATTAGATAAAAAAGGACTTTGTAGAAAAACCTAATAGTACAATGTCTTTTAGTTCAGTAAATTAATGCCAAATTATTTTATACTTAAAAATAACTTCATTCATAAGAGTTGTTACAAATAGAACAAAATATGCTTATCCTCATGGACATCAGACAAAGCTGGTAATTTTATTAGTTGTCCTCTTCATTTCATTTTATGCAAAGAATAAGGATGTCTCAACATTACTTACTGGTTTTAGGTAGAGATAACCATTTTTCAGATATACATTTCTGAGGTCATTTGTGTAAACCTGGAACTCGTTGTGCTAGGTGTAAGAAAGGGATGTTAGGAATAAAACAAATGTACATAGAAAAATGTATTTTGCAATTTCTAAAAAAGCCATGGCATTTAAATCAATAACAAAAATTTGAATTTTCTTTGGGTAGTTTCTGACATATATATTTTTTCATGAGTCTCCATTGTTGATAACAATTCATTGATGGCTTCTGAAGGAAGAGAGAGATCCAAGATATGCTCAGCCATTTATTGGGTTCTATATAGATAAATTCACATTACCCAACCACCAGTGGCTGTCACATCAATCACCCAGTTGTTTAAATTCAAATGTTGCCCATTAAAATCTTCCCTAAATATGACTGCACCCCTCATTCGTCGTGGGGGAAGTGGCATCAAGGAGGCTGAAATGAATTGATCTCAGTTTCCATTAGGTTTATCAGTTACTAAGTTCAATGTTTGTGGAAAACAGTAACTTTTGTGTGATTCGTTGTACGAGCAGGTGCCATCATTAAGAACACCGTAGAAAAAGATGAACCAAAATTTTCAATGTATGATAATAATTGTACCTGTAGTCCATTCTTGGACTTTGGAAGTTTCGGTACCAACATCAGTATTTACAGTAGCATAATACTCAACCTTTTTCTGTGGCTTTAAACCATCAATTCTTGCTCTCCATTGGTTATCGTCTGAAAGCAAGTGGGATTAATCTGAGACTTTGCTTTATTGTAAACTTCGCTTTGAATATAATAAGTTGAACACATAGCATAGCAATTCAAGCTTCAGATACATCGGGATCTAACCGGTCCAGGGTGTTTTGGACAATGAATGTCGCCACACATATAAGTAGGATATAAAACTACATTTCATTTTAAGTCATTTCTCTGCTATGTACATTACACTTATTCGTCATGATGGCCTTTACAGGAAGAATTTCATATACCAATTTGAATTGTCCGAGCTATTTGTGAGAAAATTTTCATTTTGTCGGATTTATTACATTCGGGTAAATTATGTATTTCCTTTTGGCTTTTCTTACAGGATTTGTAAAATTCCATACCACCAAGTTCTGCATTCACAGTTTGAGCTTCAACACCATCAGGAGAGTAAGTAAAGGCAACATTTATAATTGAATTCTCATCTGAAAAAAAAACAAACTAAAATCAAATTTTGGATAATCACTCAAAAGGATTAGAAAAATTGAATTTCTGAACACTTTCCATAAAATGCCTTGGAAACATACTGAGAACTTAGCTTACTTTTCAATGAAATCTCTCCACCATCGGATGTTTGTATATATTGGGGGTCATCGATAGCAATAACGAAATACACTGACAATAACAAAACAATTATAGACCGGAGTATCATCTTTACTGCAAGTTAACGCTTGAGAATTGGTAAGCTTATAGATCGAATGTAAATATTTATATCTATCCCTACTGTTAAAACCTGATAAGCATCTGGTCAATTTCCCATCAACATTTTTGCAACC
The DNA here is from genome assembly GCF_000327385.1 of Lottia gigantea. NCBI lineage: Eukaryota > Metazoa > Mollusca > Gastropoda > Lottiidae > Lottia > Lottia gigantea. The sequence continues at coordinate 1,796,039 of NW_008709380.1, forward strand.
TTGAATGATTTGTAATGTAGCTCAAGGTTTGACCATCTATGAAATCATTTCATATTGATTTCACTAGAGGACTTACAGGCAAAATGCGCGTGATAAGTAACATTTCAATAAAAATCAAAATGGTCCTGATGAGGATTGTCTTTCCGAAGCACGTGTCCGCAGCTTGTTATGAGCTGTAATCTATACGAGTTGAGGGTCCTTCTTCTCAGTCCTACTAACAAACATGATAAGTTAACTGTAGTCCGATATGGTTACCTTTTTCTGTTTGTTTAATGCAGTAAGCATAAGCTTTGCTTAATCTTTTCGAAATACCCGATAGAACCTCTCTATTCTGGATTTTGCAATGCTTTGGACGAGATTTTAATTAACCAAATTGTCTTAATTAGAAACAAGTGTCGCCAGCATGAAATCAGCTGTAATCGATACTCTTACTAATGTATAAAGAAAATCTTTGCCGATCGCCGCCGTAAGTCTAGCATTAGAAAGTTAACCTACGATATGTATTATGTATCCGATGTTTGAGGTGCGCCCTACATAGACAGTCCTTTCATTTTAACAGTTCTATGAATAATATTTTTTCTTAAGATCTTCCTTGAGTGAAAAAATGAACAATGACCTATCCTATGCTAATATGTACTATTGATCGGCATAGTTGAATGATTTTTAAAAATCCGCTTTATGTGAAGACAATATACTGAAGTAAGAAGCATTGTCTCAATCTGAATTACATTTTTATTTGCTTTTGTCAAAATCATGGTCGGATATAAAGATTGTACAAGGTTTCTTCGTTTGTTTAAAAATTAACAACAAAATTCAGTAATGTTAGTTTCTTAATGTGGTAAATTGAACGCGTCACCTTAAAAATAAAACATCGGAATACAAATAGATTTAGCGGAGTAATATGTTAAATCGTTAAAACCTTAAACAGGTTTGTATCATTTGATGTTAAAATATTATCCATACAAACAAAATTTCAGATGAGATAACAATTTTAGTAATTTAAACGGTTGTTAAATTTTAATTCATGATATCTTATTTTGTATATTTGGGAATATTTTTAAATAAATTCTCAAACGTATCAGTGGAATTTTGTATAATTAGATGATGTAGATGTAACATTGTCTGATTGGGTGAGTTTAATTAAAGTCAATACCCCAAGGTAAATGATTTCAGAATAATGGCTAATTTATGGTAAAATATAGGTTGTTGTTTTACTTCTGATGACAAAGGTGACAAGAAAGTACAACCTTTTCACCTCGCACGCTATTTGTTCTAAATGCACGTATTGAGAAAATATGTAGTGGAAAACGCTTGTTAGATGTGCCACTTTAACTAGTGAAGAAAACTTCTTTATGATAGGTACTTCTTTTCATTCCCCTTTTTTCCTGAATTGAATTTAAATTCTCACTACATCGGTGGGCAACAGAGCGTTTTATCTACGATCAACTATCTTATAATTCTACATCTTATTATACATTTAAAAACTACTTCATCTTTCAATGAAAGCATACTATTAATACGATGTCTGGATAGTGCATCACGTACAAATACACCTACTTTGGCATAAGATGTTAAGACTTCATAATCTCTTCAAAATGGCTTGTTTTATTCAGTATGTTAAACAGAAAGTGGAAAAAATGCAATTTTGTACCATTCCTGTACATTCAATGCATGGCTATAGGCACAAAAATGTCAAAGCAGGTTTGCTTTGAAAAATGATCTTGTTCAGTATATTACATGCAGAAATCTAGTAAAAATAATATATGGTATTCTTCTTATCAAGAAGAGTGAGAAGTCGAGTTTTTATAGTGGATACATAGTATTCTTGACCATAACAATTAACAGAATGTCAACATAACTATATCATTTTAACAGATTGATCTTGTGTCTGTCAGAAGCTAGGAGCAGTGGTACTTTCGCTCTCGCCCTTAGTTTTTACATACGTTTACTCACTAAAATTATGCTATATAAATTAATTATGATGAGACTATAGACTATGCTACCGACGCGTGTTTCTGATAATCACTCCTCAAACATTGATAACGAAGTTTTAACTAACAAAATTAGACTTGAAGCACAGGTCATCACTGAATGTAAGATTAATCACGAATAAACAGTCTCTTTAAACAATTGCGTAGTTACATTATTTTGAAATGTTATGTATTCAATTCTATTGTTAAACAAAGACCACCGTAATTACATGTATATCTGTTTTTAGTCACATATTTCTAAAACAGATTATATTCCATAGATCAAATGAACGTAAGTTTTGAGTTTGTATGAAGACGCTTGAATATGACAATAATTACACAAAATTACTCATAATTTAACGTTTTGTTTTCGTCAACGCAGTTTGTAGGTGTAAAAGGCTTAGATATATATTAAGTGTCGATGAAAGATTTACATGCTTATTACCATGTTTAAATAGACGTAGTTTAGAGTCGTTGTAGGTGTACATTTAGATTTCTCAGCAGTGATTCTTTGGCTCGTAATGATATGTTGATATTATTACAATGATAGAATAGTTTAACTGTTTAAATAGTGCTCAATACATCAATTGAAGAATGATATAGAAATATTAAAACAGAACCTAAAATACATATAGCTGTTACTCAGAGTTTAACGCTATGCGACCCGACCTATATAATTCAGCTTGTGTCCCTACTGAAGTTGGACAAGTAGAGCTTATTCTAATGTTATTCCCGGATCGTTTGGTTAAAGAAGTGTTCTTGGGGGCATTAATTCGTTTAGACAAAGTTTACATCGTTTGGTTTTATTTGTGTAGGCTTTAGCTCTGCTCTCAATGGACCAGGATATTTGGTAATTATTATATTTCTGTTTAGGTTGTCAACTGTGATTTGAGATATCTGTACTATTTTCATTTTGTTGATGTTTAAACGACTGTATATAGTTGTAATATCTTTGTATAAACGTTTCACTCAGTCATAGATATTGTTCACGTTCATTTGTTATACTAACTTTAGGAAGAGATACGCCAAATGAGTGAGATCAAAAGGTGTTATTTGTAGGGTGGAACAGATACTTTATTTAGAAATTGGGATTAAGGGTCCTGATACTGGGTTTTCTTCTGTTCTGATTCTGATCTGAAATTAGAAAGAATAACTCGCCGAATTGGCGAGAAGTATAGTATATGTTATGTACTGATTGTTTTTAGTTTACTGTGATCAATATTATCATTCATTTAAGTTCTTATCTTTGAATATGCAACTATCATTTTCTGCTTATAGACATGGGGAGAATTTCTCTTATAGTCTCTTAAAGTGGGCATGAACTATCGATTGATGGTTGTATTGAACGGGACAACAAAGGGTGCTATACCTACATTATTGTGAATATTTAGTCCTATAGATCTTGCTGTATTCAATGTCTCAATCCAATGGGCTTCCCTAGATTGAATTTGGTAGTTTCATCTTCGGGCAAGTCAATTTCTATGCGCCCAATTGGGATTAGGGTGAGATCGTCTATTGAATGGTCGTCAAGGTTGAAATGATTAGAACCAGGCTTGTCTTTCTTTAATTTGATATCCGACTTGTCAGCATTAAAACGAGTTCGTAGATTATTCTTAGTTTCTCCTACATATTGTTTGGGGCATTTCTTGCGTGATTCGAATGTTCACATGTTAGATGTTCCTGGATCGGATACCTTTTATTCGTAGAGTTGCTTACAAAATAATGAGTTTCTGATATAAAGGGACATGTTTTGCATCTACTGTTCCTCAATACCTCAAAGTGTAGTGTTATCTCATTGTCATCTAACTCTTTACATCGAGGTTAGAAGTCTAGTGCAACACTTATGCACTAATCCAATACTAATACCGAGTTCTGACTCAATATCTTGTTCCCATGTAAAGTTTTGGAATTGATAAAATTATATAGCTCTTAACATGACAATGACGGTTTCCGGTACAATAACGTTCAGAGCAATTATAATGTACTAACATCATTTAATATAATTTTCTTTCATTATATAATTGTTTATTATATTTATCAATTATAGATGTCTGAATTCAACATAATCAATAAGCATAGCCACATCATCACCATGCCACGTTGGTAACCAATGGTTTCTACCGTTCCAGAAATCTGCCAGGGGATTTTTTGCATTATTCTTCCATGGTTTAGGATAAGCGTATTTAGTGCTATCACCAAATATACCCCCAGTTCCACCAACAGCGTTATTCAATATCAAATAGAACTGGAAAATGAAATGAATGAAGTTTTACGTCCAACGCTTCTGCACCTTGTAGGTTTAATGATGAAGGAAATAGAAAATAGAACTGGAGAATTGAAAAAAGTGTAGTCACTAATTTTAGGTTTTGTCACTTCCATACAAAGAAAAATGAATTAACCTTTAACGGAGAATCGAGACGCATATTTTAAGCAAAGGGTCATATTCTCGAAAACATAAAAATCCAGATTTTAAGAAATATTGTAATCTAATTGAATAATAGTAAAGATTTAAAATAGATTTCAGAGTTTGACAAATCAAAGGACTTGAGCACTAAAATCACACATACCTCCTGATCAAATGGAGCAATTTTAGAGCCATTTGTCCATGGATTGTTTCCATGGAAGTTGAAATGCTTCCAAACGGTAGATCCATTAGGTATATCAATTCTGGTGATTATAAGATCGTCTACATATAATCTGTAATTACAAAATCCACTCTTTAAACAAATCAATTTAAAACCAAATTTGAACTAAGCTGATACCTGGTTCCAGTTGACCTTCTGATATGACATCTTTTTGATTTAATGAAGAGTTGGGTAGGTGGGGAAATTGGAATAGCTTTGTTCTGAATCATAGCAAATGTCCATTCGTTTTGTGTGCAAACCAGGCACATTTCGTTATAAAAAGTGTTATAAAAATTAAGTACATAAGATGGTCGGGAGTCCACTCCAATTTGTACGTATGAAAACCATGCCAATCTCCTTGTTTCTTATACCTGCAACAGAAATATTGAATTATGTTATTATTAATACAAATTATTTGAGAAACTGGAGAAACTAATGTCTTCTTTGGACTTTTTAGGCCTTCGCGCCTATTGTCCACTATGTTGACTCTTTGTTGAAGATATGCGCATAGTCTTTGAGACTAAAAGTAAGTATTAAGACTTCTTAACGAATTAACACTGTAATTGTGGGATTTCCGCAAAGTTCCAGTTTGTTATCGAATTTTTTTTTTTTTGATTTTTTCCTGTTCTTATATTGCAGTAGTTGCAGCAACGTTGTTATTAAATATAAATTTTTTAGGCAGGGGCATAACATTTGGACAAAAAGGGACACAATTACCTCGTCCTTTGGGCCAGTTTGTGTTAACAGCTCAGTTGTTCCAAAAAAGAAACGGGTTTTAAATTTCCATATTTTCAATTTTGACCTTTGTTGACTTTTGTTGACCTATATCATTTGACCTATATGATGTAGAAGCTTGAAATTTTGAACACAACATAACATCTACAATATTAGTTAACTTATGCCAAAAAACTGAAGTAGGCGTGCCACATCCGGTTTAAATTACTCATTATTGACATTTTTGGCCAGGGGCGTAACTCGCAAAGAAAACATTTGTTTAAAATGAAACTTTGCATACAATTACCTCACCCTTAGAGCCAGTTTGTCTCAGTTTGGTTGTTTCAGCTTCATAATTCCAAAAAAGAACAGGTTTGGAAATTCAATATTTTCAATTTTTGACCTTGACCTTTGATGACCTTTAATGGGCCAAAGGTCATTGATCTGTGCTATCAGTTGATGCATTCTTATTTGACCTCTGAAGTCTACTTCCGGTTTTATAGCTGTCTAAAAACAGAAAAATTCGCAACTTTGGACTGCTCTAGCTCGTGACCTAATTAACCCAGAGTGTTAATGTTTGTGGATTCTGAATGTGCTCACCGTGCTCTTTCCAGTGATATATATCAATAGCTTTAATGCAAAATTTAAATTTCTGATTTTTTGAAATTTCGGTGTTTTTTTTTACAATATTTTCGCTTCTTTGAGCTGGGTGTATATCTGGTGTAGAAGCCTGGAATTCGAAACACAACGAGACATTTTAAATATTAATTAACTTATGACAATAAAGTTGAGGTGGGTGTGGTTAGGGTTAAATTACTTATTATTTACATTTATATCAGGTGTATAACTTGCATAGAATACATTTGTTCAAAACAGGACATTGCACACAATTACCTCACCCTCTTGGCCAGTTTGTGTTAAAAAAAAGGGTTTAGAGTTTAGTTTAAATATTTTTTTCAATTTTTGACCTTTACCTTTGTTGACCTTTGTAGGAACGAAGGCCTTTGACCTTGGCTAAAGATTAATACCTTCATATATGATGTTCAACGTCAACTTCCTGTTTTATACGGATTGTATTTTCAAAGTTTGATGACTGATATCTAGTGACCTTGACCTTAAATGACCTTCCCCTTAACAGGGTCAAAGGTCATTGAACTTGGCAATCTACTGATACTTTCATATTTGATGTCTGAGTTCTACTTCCACAACCTTCCAAAAGAGAGAATTTTTCAAAACTTTTGACTGCTTTAGCACGTGACCTAATTGGCTAAGAACGTTGATTTTTTCAGATTCTCTAGCAAATTGGCACATGAGCAAAGTCCCACTCAGTGGTTCTAGTTTGATTATTGATTGATTCTGAATTTAGCACTATCTGATAAAGTAGGAAAAGTGGCGACTTACTGAGCTCCAGTTACATGGTGAACTTCTGATCTTGAGGGTCCCATGTGAATGCTGCTAGTAACTCTTTGAACGCCAACTTTCTGACCATTACCATATTCCATAAACTCATTGCCTGTAAGAATTAATAGTTATAATATATCTCTAACAGTTCGAATTCTGTTTCTTAACAATGTTAATTGGGACCTGAGAAAATTCATTTTCCGTGACATTAAATACTAAAGTAAACTTGAACATCTGAGTGTTCGTATTTCATAAGAAGTAGCATTGTTTGATAAGCGATACTAACTTGTTGCCTCCATCATATCAATCTCGCCAGACCTATGCCCTTGACCATACACGCTTTTCTCAGACACCAACCAAATAGCTGAAGGGAAGAAAAGAAAAGTAAAAACGATAAAACATAATGGTAGAACCTTGGTATTTATGTGGTCGTTTGGAAAAGAAATAATGATTTAACTGTGGTCGTTGGGAAAGAAACAATTATTTAACTGTGATATGTAGGCAGGAAAATACCAATCGTGACATTACGACCTGATTTCATTACGTAATACGCACAAAACAGTCAGCCTAATTTCATGCTCTAGTAACCCGCTTATGATATCATAGTCTTACCTGGCCAAAGCCAATCACCACGAGGAACTTGAGCTCTTATTGTTACTGTACCAAATTTAACCGTTGGTTTACTTTGAACCTTTCCAGAACAAATTGGTGGTAACAATCCATTCTTTGAATCACGATAACACCCATTGAAGCCTTTGTTGGTACATGTACCCCATGTTTCTGTAATTTCATCAATTCAAATCGAAAATTGATTTCTCGTGGTTATAAATTCTTTGAGTTTCAATAACATATGACATAAATCTTTCGGTGTATAAACTTTATCCATTTATCAAACATCAACTCAGACCCAAATTACAAAACTTATTCTATTGGTTGTTAACATCTGCTACTAAAAAAAAACTCCAGAACTACAGATTTCATTTTCATTTCAGACACAGTCACACAAGAGTAGTTTTAAGATTGATAAACAAAAATTTTTCACTATCATACTTTAAATTGTTGATTTTAGGATTTAATTTACACTTACTTTTTACATCCATAGTACCATGCCAAAGATCGTTATCAGTAAAGTGTCCACTATCAATAGTTAGAGTCTAAAGGGAAGACACAGAGTATCATATTTTCTTCTAGGTCAAAATACATAAACCAAGTGTTTTCGATCCGAACCGCAAAATGAAACCCGAAATTCAAAACAACATATTTAACAGCTTATTAGCTTATTACGAGGAAGAATATTAATCACAAGTGAGTAAGTATTTCATATAATCACATTATAATATATATTATATTCTAATTACAAGGAATTGCAGTTCTCTCAACCTGGTATTAGATAAAAAAAAAAGACATTGTTGAAAAACCTAACAGTACAGAGTCTTTTAGTAGTCAGTCGTTCAGTAAATTAATGCAAATTATTTTATACTTAAAAATAACTTCATTCATAAGCGCTCTTACAAATGGATCAAAATATGCTTATCCTCATGGACATCAGACAAAGCTGATAATTTTATTCGTTGCTCTCTTCATTTCATTTTATGCAAAGAATAAGGATAGGTATCTCAAATTACTTACTGGTTTTAGGTAGAGATGACCGTTTTTCAGATATACATTTCTGTGGTCATTTGTGTAAACCTGGAACTCGTTGTGCTAGGTGTAAGAAAAGGGATGTTAGGAATAAACCCATGACATTTAAATCAATAACCAAAATTCAAATTCCCTGTCGGAGGTTTCTGACATGTATATTCTTTCACAAGTCTCTATAATTGATAACAATTAATTAGATAATTAGATAATCTGAAGGAAGAGAGAAATCCAGCACATTCTTGAGCTCCTTTTTAAATATAGAGTTAAATTCACACTACCCAATCACCAGTGGCTGTCACATCAATCATCCAGTTGTTTAAATTCAAATGCTGTCCATTAAAATCTTCTCTAAATATGACTGCACCCCTCATTCTTCGTGGGGGAAGTGGCATCAAGGAGGCTGAAATAAATTATTACGTCCATTAGGTTTATCAGTTACTAAGTTCAATGTTTGTGGAAATTGTATTAAACTTTTACAATATGCCATCATTAAGAACACCGTAGAAAAAGATGAACCAAAATTTTCAATGTATGATTATAATTGTACCTGTAGTCCATTCTTGGACTTTGGAAGTTTCGGTACCAATATCAGTATTTACAGTAGCATAATACTCAACCTTTTTCTGTGGCTTTAAACCATCAATTCTTGCTCTCCATTGGTTATCGTCTGAAAGCAAGTCAGATTAATCTGAAACTTAGCTTTATTGTAAACGTCGCTTTCAATATAAGTTAAACGCATAAGAGATCAAGCTTGAGACACATCGGGATCTAGCCGGTCCAGGGTGTTTTGGACAATGAATGGAAAAATGTTCGTACACATGAGTAGGATATAAAACTCCAATTCATATCATATCATGTCATTTCTATGCTATGTACATTACACTACTTCGTCATGATGGTCTTCAAAGTAAGAATTTCATATACCAATTGTCCGAGCTATTTGTGAGAAAATTTTCATTTTGTAGAATTTATTACATTCGGGTAAATTATATATTTCTTTTTGGCTTTTCTTGCAGGATTTGATAAATTTTAACATTTTATAACTTCATACCACCAAGTTCTGCATTCACAGTTTGAGCTTCAACACCATCAGGAGAGTAAGTAAAGGCAACATTAATAATTGAATTCTCATCTGAAAAAAAATATAGAAACTATGATCAAATTTTGAGAATCACTCAAAAGGATTAGAAAAATTAACTTTCTAAACAGTTTTCATAAAACTTTTAGTCAAACCGCGATATTATGAAACATTACAACAAAGAAACCTGTTCATAGAGAAAATCATAAAACCGCTGCGAATTACTTCGAAAACTAACCGCACGGGATGTTGGAAATAAAGACGCTAAAATACAAAATACAATGTACTGCATTTTAAAACATAAATACATGTCTTCAGAAATGCCTTGGAAACATATTGAGAACTTAGCTTACTTTTCAATGAAATCTCTCCACCATCGGATGTTTGTATATATTGGGGGTCATCGATAGCAGTAACGAAATACACTGACAATAACAAAACAATTATAGACCGGAGTATCATCTTTACTGCAAGTTAACGCTTGTGAATTGGTAAGCTTATAGATTGAATGTAAATATTTATATCTATCCCTACTGTTAAAACCTGATAAACATCTGGTCAATTTCCCATCAACATTTTTGCAACCTTGAATGATTTGTAATGTAGCTCAAGGTTTGACCATCTATGAAATCATTTCATATTGATTTCACTAAATTACCTATCAGGCAAAATGCGCATGTTATGAGCTGTAATCTATATGATCTGAGTTGAGGGTCCTCCTTCTCATTCCTACTAACACTCATGATTAGTTAACTGCAGCCCGATATGGTGACCTTTTTCTGGTTATTTAATACGCTACGCATAAGCTTTGCTTACTTTTTTTTAGAAATACCTGATGGTACCTGAAAAAAGTGAAAATCTGAACAATGACCTAACATGGCCGTTATGCTAATATTTACTATTGATCGGCATAGTTGAATGATTTTTAAAAATACGCTTTAATATATACTGATATAAGAAGCATTGTCTGGCACAATCTGAATTACATTTTTATTTGCTTTTGTCAAAATCATGGTCGGATATAAAGATTGTACAAGGTTTCTTCGTTTGTTTAAAAATTAACAACAAAATTCAGTAATGTTAGTTTCTTAATGTGGTAAATTGAACGCGTCACCTTAAAAATAAAACATCGGAATACAAATAGATTTAGCGGAGTAATATGTTAAATCGTTAAAACCTTAAACAAGTTTGTATCATTTGATATTAAAATATTATCCATGTAAACAAAATTTCATATAAGATAACAATTTAAGTAATTTAAACAGTTGATTCATTTTAACTCATTGTAAATCATTTGAAATATTTGGAAAATGTAAATAAATTCCATACATGGCTATGTGACAGTCCTATTGGCTAAAGGCACAAACATGCCGACTTCCAATGAATGACCACAAAATTGGAGAGACACCAACCTATTGCACAGTTTCCATTCATAAAAAAAACTGTCAAAAAGCAGGTTTGTTTTGAAAAATGATCTTGTTCAGAATATAACATGCAGAATTCCAGTATAAATTATATATGGTATTATTCCCATCAAGCAGAGTGAAACGTCGAGTTTTCATAGTGGATACATGGTGTTCTTGACAATAACCATCAACAGAATGTCAACATAAACTAGATGATTTTAAGAGGACGCACTAATATTATGCTACACAAATTACTTATGATGAGACTATAGACTATTACAAACAGACGTTTGTGCCAGGGGTAAAACTTTGTCCACAGTTTCAAGGTTACGACAGTTCTACTGGTGCTCTCGACGCTTGTTTCTGATAACCACTCCTAAAATATGATAATGCAGTTTTAACTAACAAAATTGGACTTGAAGCTCAGAGCATCACTGAATGTAAGATTAATCATGTATAAAGTCTCTTTAAACAATTGCGTAGTTACATTCTTTTGAAATGTTATGTATTGTATTCAATTCTATTGTTAAACAAAGACCACCGTTATAACATGTTTATCTGTTTTAAGTCATATATTTCTAAAACAGATTATATTTCATAGATCAAATGAACGTAGTTATTAAATGTGTGCATTAAGACGCTTGACTATGACAATAATTAAACAACAATACCACGTTGCGTCATTACGCATAATCTTAAGGTTTTGATTTCGTCAAAGGTACAACGTTCCGTGGATAGTGATAATACATCAATTGAAGAATGATACAGAAATTTTAATACAGGACATAAAAAAACATGTTGCTGCTGTTGCTATTCGATCCGATCTATATAATTCAGCTACTGAAGTTGGACAAGTAGAACCTATTCTCGTGTTATTCTCGGATCATTCATTTAAAGAAGTGTTCTTGGGGCATTAATGAGGAAAAGCTTTTCGTTTAGACAAAGGTTACATCGTTTGGTTTTCTTTGTGTAGGCTTTAGCTCTGCTGTGAATGGACCAGGATATTTGGTAATTATTATATTTCTGTTTAGGTTGTCAAATGTGCTTTGAGATATCTGTACTATTTTCATTTTGTTGATGTTTAAACGACTGTATATAGTTGTCATATCTTTGTATAAACGTTTCAGTCAGTCCTAGATATTGTTCACGTTCATTTGTTATACTAACTTTAGGAAGAGATGGGCCAAAGGAGTGAGGTCAGAGCTGGGGGTTAGTTTTCGGGGAAGGGGTGGTTTGATTCTCCCAAATGTATAGGCATAGCGTGGAACAGATACTTTATTATAAATTGGGATTAGGGCCCCTGATACTGGGTTTTCTTCTGTTTCTGTTTATGATCTGAAATTAGAAACAATAACTCGGCCAATGGGCGAGAAGAATAGTATCTATTATGTACTGATTGTTTTTAGTTTACTATGAACAATATTATCATTTAAGTTCTTAGTTTTTTGAATATGCAACTATCATAAACCTCTAGGGGTTAGTGTTAAAGGGAGAGAGAAACTCATGCTAAACCAATGTTGTGAAACACCGTGTATGGATTATTGGAACACTAAAGTACCGCTAGATTAAAACTGGTGTTAAATTGTTCCTCAATACTTCAAAGGGTAGTGTTATCTCATTGTCATGTAACTCTTTACATCGAGGTTAGACTCTAGTGCAACACTTATGTACTAATCCAACACTAATATCGAGTTCTGGCTCAATATCTTGTTCCCATGTAAATTTTTGGAATTGATAAAATTATATAGCTCTTAACATGACGGTCTCCGGTAAAAAATAATCTTCAGAGCAATTATAATGTACTAACATCATTTAATATAATTTTCTTTCATTATATAATTGTTTATTATATTTATCAATTATAGATGTCTGAATTCAACATAATCAATAAGCATAGCCACATCATCACCATGCCACGTTGGTAACCAATGGTTTTTACCGTTCCAGAAATCTGCCAGAGGATTTTTTGCATCATTCTTCCATGGTTTAGGATAGGCGTATTTAGTACTATCATCAAATATACCCGCAGTTCCACCAACACCGTTATTCAATATCAAATAAAACTAAAATCAAATGAATGAAGTTTTACGTCCAACACATCTGCACCTTATAGGTCTAATGAAGTCGGAAGTAGAAAATCTAACTGGAGAATTGAAGGAAATGTGGTTACTAATTTTATGTTTTGTCACTTCCATAGAAAAATAAATTAACCTTAACGGAGAATCGAAACGCAGATTTTAAGCAAAGGGTCTTATCCTCGAAAACATAAAAATGTAGATTTTAAGAAATATAGAAATCTGATTGAATAATAGTATAGATTTAAAATAGATTCAGAGTTTGACAAATCAAAGCACTAAAATCACACATACCTCCTGATCAAATGGAGCAATTTTTGAGCCATGTGTCCATGGATTGTTGCCATGGAAGTTGAAATGCTTCCAAACGGTAGATCCATTAGGTATATCCATTCTGGTGATTTGAAGATTGTCTACATATAATCTGTAATTACAAAATCCACTCTTTAAAAATCATTTGATCTAAGGCGATACTTGGTTCCAGTTGACCTTCTGATATGACATCGTTTTGATTTAATGAAGAGTTGGGTAGGTGGGGAAATTGGAATAGCTTTGTTCTGAATCATAGCCAATGTCCATTCGTTTTGTGTGCGAACCAGGCACATTTCGTTATAAAAAGTGTTATAAAAATTAAGTACATAAGATGGTCGGGAGTCCACTCCAATTTGTACGTATGGAAACCATGCCAATCTCCTTGTTTCTTATACCTGCAACAGAAATATTGAATTATGTTAATTTTAATACATATTATTCGAGTAAAATCCTAAACTGAAGAACTAATGTCTTCTTTGGACTTTGTAGCCCCTCTCGCCTATATTGACTTTTATGTTGTAGACATGCACATGGTCTTTGGAAAGTAAGTATTGAGACTTCTTAACGAATTAACACCGTAATTTGATTATTGATTCTCAATTGATCACTATCTTTTGTATTAGGAAAAGTGGCGACTTACTGAGCTCCAGTTACATGGTGATCAGCTAATCGTGTGGGTCCCATGTGAAAACTGCCAGTTACCCTTTGAACGCCAACTTTCTGACCATTAGCATATTCCATAAACTCATTGCCTGTAAGAATTGATAGTTATAGTATATGTGTAACAGTGCGAATTCTTTCTTTTAACAGTGTTAATTAGAAATCGGAATACATTTTCCTTGATATTAGATGCTAAAGTACTTGGACATGCGAGTGTTCGTATTTCATAACATTGTTTGAAAAGCAATACTAACTTGTTGCTTCCATCATATCAATCTCACCAGACTTTGGCCATCCACCATACACAGCTTTATTAGGCATCAACCACATAGCTTAAGATAAAACATAATGGTATAACTCTGGTCGTTAGGAAAAGAAACAATTATTTAACTGTGATCTGTAGGCATTACATTACAACCTGATTTCATCCCGTAATAGTAGGCAAATCAGTCTTAATTTCATACTCTAGTAAACTGCTTATGATATCATAGTCTTACCCGGCCAAAGCCAATCACCACGAGGAACTTGAGCTCTTATTGTTACTGTACCATATTTAAGCGTTGGTTTACTTTGAACCTTTCCAGAACAAATTGGTGGTAACAACCCATTCTTTGAATCACGATAACACCCATTGAAGCCATTGTTTGTACATGTTCCCCATGTTTCTAAAATTGCATCAATTCAAAATTGATTTCTCGACATAAATCTTTCGGTGTGTAAAATTTATCCATTTATCAAATATAGACTCAAGACTCAAATTAAGAAAAATTATCCCAATGGTTTGTTAACATCTGCTACTAAAGAAAACCTCCAGAACTACAGATTTCATTTTCATTTCAGACACAGTCACACAAGAGTAGTTTTATGATTGATAAACAAGGTTGCAATAATTATTTCCTTCTGTTATGGTTGACGATTTTTATTATTGATTAAATTGTCTATGTCTGGCGTCATAAAAGTTAATTTTTTTCACTATCATACTTTAAATTGTTGATTTTAGGATTTAATTTACACTTACTTTTTACATCCATAGTACCATGCCAAAGATCGTAATCAGTAAAGTGTCCACTATCAATAGTTAGAGTCTAAACGGAAGATACAGAGTATCATATTTTCTTCTAGGTCAAAATACATAAACCAAGTGTTAACGATCCGAACCGCAAAATGAAACCCGAAATCCAAAACAACATATTGACACAACATATTTTACAGCTTATTAACTTTTAACACGAGGAAGAATATCAATCACAAGTGAGTAAGTATTTCATATAATCACATTATAATATATACATTTTAAGTTCTTATTACAAGGAATTGCAGTTCTCTCAACCTGGTATTAGATAAAAAGGACTTTGTTGAAAAACCTAATAGTACAATGTCTTTTAGTTCAGTAAATTAATGTCAAATTATTTTATACTTAAAAATAACTTCATTCATAAGCGCTCTTACAAATGGATCAAAATATGCTTATCCTCATGGACATCAGACAAAGCTGGTAATTTTATTAGTTGTCCTCCTCATTTCATTTTATGCAAAGAATAAGGATGTCTCAACATTACTTACTGGTTTTAGGTAGAGATAACCATTTTTCAGATATACATTTCTGTGGTCATTTGTGTAAACCTGGAACTCGTTGTGCTAGATGTAAGAAAAGTATGGTAGGAATAAAACAAATCTGCATAGAAAAATGTATTTTGCAATTTCTGAAAAAGCCATGGCATTTAAATGATAACCAAAATTAGAATTTCATTCGGAGGTTTCTGACAGATATATATTCTTTCACAAGTCTCTATAGTTGATAACAATTAATTAGATAATTAGATAATCTAAAGGAAGAGAGAAATCCAGCACATTCTTGAGCTCCTTTTCAAATATAAAGATAAATTCACACTACCCAATCACCAGTGGCTGTCACATCAATCATCCAGTTGTTTAAATTCAAATGCTGTCCATTAAAATCTTCCCTAAATATGACTGCACCCCTCATTCTTCGTGGGGGTAGTGGCATCAAGGAGGCTGAAATGAATTGTTGTTTTCATTTACTAAGTTCAATGTTTGTGGAAAACCGTATCCTTTTGTGTCATTCGTTGTACGAGCAGGTGCTTCCCAGACTTTTAAAATATGCCATCATTAAGAACACCGTAGAAAAAGATGAACCAAAATTTTCAATGTATGATTATAATTGTACCTGTAGTCCATTCTTGGACTTTGGAAGTTTGGGTACCAATATCAGTATTTACAGTAGCATAATACTCAACCTTTTTCTGTGGCTTTAAACCATCAATTCTTGCTCTCCATTGGTTATCGTCTGAAAGCAAGTGAGATTAATCTGAGACCTAGCTTTATTGTAAACTTCGCTTTGAATATAATAAGTTGAACACATAGCAGATCACCATCAGGAGAGTAAGTAAAGGCAACATTTACAATTGAATTCTCATCTGAAAAAAAAAATAGAAAAGAATTGACTTTCTAAACAGTTTTCCTAAAACTTCAGAAATGCTTTGGAAACATATGGAGAAATTAGCTTACTTTTCAATGAAATCTCTCCACCATCGGATGTTTGTATATATTGGGGGTCATCGATAGCAATAACAAAATACACTGACAATAACAAAACAATTATAGACCGGAGTATCATCTTTACTGCAAGTTAACGCTTGAGAATTGGTAAGCTTATAGATTGAATGTAAATATTTATATCTATCCATACTGTTAAAACCTGATAAGCATCTGGTCAATTTCCCATCAACATTTTTGCAACCTTGAATGATTTGTAATGTAGCTCAAGGTTTGACCATCTATGAAATCATTTCATATTGATTTCACTAGAGGACTTACAGGCAAAATGCGCGTGATAAGTAACATTTCAATAAAAATCAAAATTATCCTGATGAAGATTGTCTTTTCGAAGCACGTGTCGGCTATAATCTATACGATTTGAGTTGAGGGTCCTTCATGATAAGTTAACTGTAGTCCGATATGGTTACCCTTTTCTGGTTGTTTAATACGCTACGCATAAGCTTTGCTTACTCTTTTCGAAATACCTGTACCTCTCTATTGAGGACTCCAATATTATACAACTTTTATTCCGGATTTTGCAATGCTTTGGACGAGATTTGTATTAACCAAATTGTCTTAATTGGAAACCAGTGTCGGCAGCGTGAAATGAGCTGTAATGAATACTTTTTCTACTGTATAAAAAGTCTTTGCCGATCATCGCCGTAAGTTCAGCATTGGAACTTTGTTAAAAACCACAACCCAAAAAACAAGTTGCAAATGTCCAATCAACTCTTTAAACATATAAAATGCAAGTGTTGGACACTTTTGAAAAACGCACACGAGACTGCAATAGCTCGTAAGTTGATAGTTCACGATAAACGTTACGTATCAAAAAAAAAACACGTAGAAATTCGACCCTAGGCCTCCATCTGGAGAAAGTAAAAGAAACTAAAAATTTTATAAAGATGATCACTTTAATTGCATTTAATAATAATGATAATAAAAGGGAGATAAAAAGACATGAAATAGTTTAAATCTAATTAAACCCATCTCAATCCAAGAAGACTTCACATACAAAACAATTGACAAAAATCTTCGCACAAATAGTTACAAATATCATATTATCGATCATTATAGTTTAAATAAGTTTCTTAACGAAAAATACCATTAAAACAAAAATATCTAATCGCAATATAATTTGCAACAAGACAATTTGCTGGATAAATGAATGAGACATAGTCGTGTGGACGACCAGCGAGAAAAATCTTTGATTGACGCTACTGACGCCAGATGACTTCATGCTTGGACCAAAATAATTTCCGGCAAGTTCAGCCAGTGCGTCAGGTTTTTTTCCATGTTCATGTTCATGTTCATGTTCGAACGGAGGTTTTCATAAAAATATTACAATTTCTGGACTTTTCCTTTCAATAGTTAGCGTGACAAAACAAAACATATTCTAAAACTTTTCTTTATTATTAAAGCAGACAATCTTACGCTTTGTTAACTCAATCCTAAACTGATGTACAAAGGTACATAGCTACAGCTTAAACCAGGGGTTTTTAACCTGGGAATAATTACCCCCAGGAAATGGGGGTTATGGTAAGGACTTATTAGGGGAAAGGGTGGGGGATATCAGTGGCTCAACAACCATAGGGACTGGTTGAACTATGTTCACGGGCTCCAACCCTAAGAAAAAGCAGTACATACAGACTGAAAATCTTTATATCTTTAAATTTAAATTGACTTGGCAGGAGACCACATGTTAAAAAATCCCAGGGGTATGGTCCACACCCACTTAATAGAAAGGATTTATAGGGGTGCGGGGTAATTCAATTGATCAAGGGTCCTGAAAAAGGGTAAAAGAAACAAAAAGGCCAAAAAATCCTGGCTTATACCAAGACTATTATCAATGATTCGTTCATGTGGTAAAAATATTAATGAAAAGATGGCACAAGGTTACAACGTTTATTGCTGTTATTTCCATGTTCATGTTCATGTTCGAACGGAGGTTTTCATAAAAATATTACAATTTCTGGACTTTTCCTTTCAATAGTTAGCGTTATTTCAATAATAATAAAGAATATACACTGGCAAATGAAAAAAAAAGTTATATATTCACTCATTAAAATCCCTTTTAAAAAAGCGTAAAGACAGATCGCATTTGCATGACCATGTAAGAATGTTTCAATAGCTATACTTAAAAATCGACAATAAAACAGAAACAATAAACAGACTTAAGTTCAAAACCAAAGATGTTCCCGTAGAACAAGCTGGGGGAGCAAGTTTATCTATAATATACAGCATGACTTTCTTTCATTGAGACTGGGGACAACTTGATAATACGGTATCTGTTTCTAAACAGGTTTTGAATATTTTCGTGTATCTGAAGTAAAAAATAAACGGTAATTGATAACAAATTATATTTTATATATAATACTTGTATATATGAACATGATAAATAAAGTAATTGTACGTGCAAAGTATAGGTTGAAAATCGAGAACATCGTGTCTAGCAGCAGAGTCACCGGCCTGTTGTTGTAATGTACCAAATAAATAGAATTAGCTGAACGACAAGCTGAGATGATAAACTCAATCGCCAAATAGTATCAAGGCGAAACCCTGTTCCCCAATCCTTTTGATATGTTTATGTGAATGAAATATTGTGTACAAAAAAGTAGTATCAAGTATCAAGGAATGATGAGCATGGCCTGCTGGCCCACCACAGTATAATTCAATAAAGTACTTGGCCTGGACTTTTAAGCTAATAGGTAGATGAATGAACTCGGTCTTTGTACTTGTTGGTGTTTAAAATACATACCAAATGAGCTATATAAGCTTTGAGGACTCCAATTTTTTTGTGTGGCATCATCATACCATGACAATATTATTATCACTTAATTATATCATGGGAAAGGTATAATCCACAAAATGTCACGCTATACCTTGACTGCAAAAGCCACCTTTCTTGTACCACAAAAGTATGTAAATTCAAAGATTTGTTTGATAGGTTGGAATGCACGTTTGCGAATACAGCCAACTTGTCATACAAATTTCATCATAGCTTGACCATTATTAAGATGGGGAGGTAAAATGGAAAATACTCACCCGCAGTAAAAAGTCTTGTGACCTGAGAATGTTGTATATTTGTTTGGTGGAATTAAATTTTGCCCACCAAATGAAATACTAGCACAGGAATTAGCATTATACGTACACGTTGCATTAAAATCTACAAGGTTAAAAAGTTTATAGTGTAGATAAGAAATAGTATCAACCGGATTTCTTTTCAACATTCCGGGAGAATCTAACTTGTAATGCGAACTTTCTGAATAAGCTAAAAACTGTCTAAGACATTCTGAATTAAAAGCAAGGAAGTTAAAACAAAGTGGTCCCAGTATAATTAGAATATCGGAAAATGTACATATTTAAATTCCTTTCTACATGCAGAGCTACCAGCCATCCATTGTGTCGATGAGACTTGTCTATGCCACTCCCGAGAAGAACTAGCTGGTCATAAGGCTGTGTGCATGAACAGGTGTTACTGAAGTATCTTAGATACACTTGAAGAGCGATATGATCATAAATTGGCAAGATGAGAGGTTGGATAGTAAGATGGTCAGCACTATGCACATGTCTGTGATATGTGAGATAAGCTTTTATAATGAGTGTTTTGAGTTTATCAAAAATATTCTGTGACTTACTGTCCTTATCCTTGCAGATCTCGTCAAAAGCCTGTTTATAAGATTCACCAGAAGCAAACAGACTTTGAAATTCGTCACTTGCACATGTTCTATATGCTGTTATAAAACATGCAATTCGACTCTTAAAATTCGCCTTATCTAAGCTGAAATTGATTAATATGAACATTATTATGACAATTCTCAGGTAGCCGAGGTATGGAATGAAAAGTTTGACGTCGTTTTTTTCTGTACAAATTTATTGAAGATACGACGCCATACTGTTTGCGATAAGAGTGATTTTGCCAGAAGAGTAGCTTTAGTCTACTTGTTTTAATTTCCAACCACCGAAGGATCATTATCATGTTCGCTACAGCCTGTATCAAAACCTTAGATTATTGTCCCGTCTTAACGACTTTTTGTTGCAAAGAATCTTAATAACATCACTGATGTAGTGATTATACGCTATAGTAAACACAGCCAATCAGCTTAATGTTTACAGACTTTCTGTCGAGGCCCCCGGCTGTACACGCTAGCGTACAAGCAATCAAATCGATGCATTTATAAACTTCTATGAGACATGAAAGGTGGCCATTGCAGTCAAGGTATAGGACTCAGTTGTAATAGCTTGACATTGTGAAGATGGCGGAAACATGCTTGAATTCGAGAAGAATGGATCTGAATATACTTTACTTACAGTAATACGATGGTTGATTTATCTAGAATATAACTTAAGGGGTAATCATCTGTACACTTTTTGACAGTAGCATTGAAGCTAGTGCATGTACTGGTATCAATATTTACACTTTGACTGTTTACTAGGCCTAAAAAAAAACAATTATAACAAACGTTTTCTGTAGTTACTTAATAGTGAATACAATTTTCTATCCATTTTAACTACATTCTAAAAGAACCAAGTACAATCAACAATTTTGACCCAATTTTCAGTTTACAGGCTAAATCTTGAACGCATTTTTAAGAACAAGGGCAATAACTCAAACTAATTATTTTTAGATTCTTCTGATTTTCTATAGGATTTATCCTTGGTTGATAACAAACACTCACACCAAGTTTCGTCAAACTCAGTCAAGAATTGTGCCTTCTTGGGTGTTAAAAATGGAACGCACTTTCAAGAACAAGGGCAATAATTCATACCAATTATTTTTCTAAATTTTCATTAGGGTTCATTCTGGGTTATTACTAACACTCCACCAAGTTCCATCTAAATCCGTCAAGAATTGTGCCTTCTGGAGTGTTTACGAGCTAAAAATTGAACGTGTTTCCAAGTACAAGGGCAATAACTCATACTAAATATTTTTCGAAGTTTCGATTTTCGACAGGGTTCATCCTTGGGTGATTACAAATGATCACACCAAGTGCCAAGTGGTCGGGTGAAGGCAAATACGCCCCCCCCCCCCTTTCCATTTCATGAGGGAGTAAAAAATAAAGGAAATATTCGAACGACTAAGCCAGTTTGCCTACTTTGAGATTGGACACAAACTAATATATATACACATATCCTTAATTTTAAATAACTTTTCATTTATCTTGTTTAAAATGTATAATTTAATTAATTGACAATGCACATTACATTTTGTGTTTAGTGACGAATATTGTTGTAAATTAAAGTTGTATATGCTTCAGATATTTAAAAATAAAAAAAATAAAACTTACCAAGCACTCCTACGATTATTACAATCTGGAAATCATGTTTGTTGAACAAAACTAAAAATTATGTTAATTTAACTTTGTTAGTTTTGCCTTGTATTTATGTGTCTTGTTTATTCGTCTTTATGTAGGCTACCAAATATGAATACGTTGTCTTAGCAATTATCAACAAAGGGGCATGTTAAAGAAGACATTCAAGACAAAATTATGAGCGAGATATGCTATCCTATAATTTCTTATTCAAAAGAAAATACATATTAAATGCAGAATTCCAGTATAAATTATATATGGTATTATTCCCATCAAGCTGAGTGAGAAGTCAGTTTTCATAGTGGATACATGGTGTTCTTGACAATAACCATCAACAGAAGGTCAACATAACTAGATCATTTTAAAAGGGCGAGGGCGCAGATTGACTTTGCGTCTATCAGAAGGTAGGAGCAACTGTACTTTCGCTCTCACCCTTGGTTTTTTACATATGTTTACTCACTAAAATTACTTATGATAGGACTATAGACAACAGAAACAGACCTTTGTCTTGGGACATAGATTTTAGTCCCAGGAGAAAAACTTTGCACGACGTTTCAAGTTTACGAGAGTTCAACTGGTGCTGCCGACGCATGTTTCTGATAAACATTCTTCACTAGCACAGCTTCATTGGTAATGAAGCATAGATCATCACTGAAAGTAGGTGTTTGAGACTAAAGATGAAGAAATAGTCTCTTTAAACATTTGCTTGGTTACTATTGTTTTGAAATTGATATCTATCCAATTCTATTATTCAACAGAGACCACTGTACTTATATGTATTTCTGATTTTAAGTCATATATTTCTAAAACAGATTATATTTCATAGATCAAATGCATGTAGTATTTTATTGTATATGAAGACGGTTTAATATGACAATAATTACAAATAAATACCACGTTGCCTCATTACGCTTAATCTTAAAGATGGGTTCTCTCATTTTCATTTATGAAATTTATGAAAATAAAAATGCTTATACTTATGTGAATGGAAGGTAGAGGTGTTCTAATGACTTAGAAATTACCAGTTTGTGCATAATTGATTCACAATTAGCTAAATTAGAAGAGAATCACTAGCAAAATTCCCATGAGTGACCGATCAAGAAAGGTCAAAACGTCTCTTTTTGTTTATCTAGACTCTACATTCTTGAACATTTATGATTGGTTAAAACTTAATTATATGCAATAAGAACATAATGATATGATTAAGAAAAATGATAATTCTTTAGAAACAACATTTAGTTTGCTTAATTTGACACATAAAAATAAGGAAACCCATGTTTAATGTTTTGTTTTCGTCAATGGTACAACGTTCCGCGGATGGTGGCTATAAAAGGCTTAGATATATATTAAGTGTCTATGAAAGATTTACATGCTTATTACCTTGTTTAAATAGACGTAGTTTAGGGTCGTTGGTGTACCCAGCAGTAACTCTTTGGCTCGTAATGATATGTTGATATTATTACAATGATAGAATAGTTTAACTGTTTAAATAGTGCTCAATACATCAATTGAAGAATGATATAGAAATATTAAAACAGAACCTAAAATACATATAGCTGTTACTCACGCTATGCGACCCGACCTATATAATTCAGCTTGTGTCCCTACTGAAGTTGGACAAGTAGAATTTACTTTCATGTTATTCTCGGATCGTTTGTTTAAAGATGTTTTCTTGGGGGCATTATGATGAAAAGCTTTTCGTTTAGACAAAGGTTTCATCGTTTGGTTTTATTTGTGTAAAGTTATTTTCACATTTTTGATGTTTAAACGACTGCATATGGTTGTCATATCTTTCTTTAAACGTGTTTTCAGTCAGTCCCAGATATTATTTACGTTCATGTGTGTCATTACTATAGTAACTTTATGAAGAGAAGAGCCAAATACAAAGAGATTCATTCTTTCATTATATATTTGTTTATTGTATTTATCAATTATAGATGTCTGAATTCAACATAATCAATAAGCATAGCCACATCATCACCATGCCACGTTGGTAACCAATGGTTTCTTGCGTTCCAGAAATCTGCCAGGGGATTTTTTGCATTATTCTTCCATGGTTTAGGATAGGCGTATTTAGTACTATCACCAAATATACCCGGAGATCCACCAACAGCGTTATTCAATATCAAATAGAACTGAAAATAAAATGTGTGAAGTTTTACGTCAAACTCGTCTGCACCTTATTGGTCTCATAAAGAAGGGAATAGAGCTGGATAATTGAAAGAAGTTTGGCTACTAATTTTTTGTTGGTTTTGTCACTTCTATACAAAGAAAAATAAATTAACCTTCTGGGCCTTATTCTCGATAACATAAAAATTCAGATTTCAAGAAATATAGTAATAATAATAATATATAGTAATAATAATACTATAGATTTAAAATCGATTTCAGAGTTTGACAAATCAGAGGACTGGAGCAAAAAGATCAAACATACCTCCTGATCAAATGGAGCAATTTTGGAGCCATGTGTCCATGGATTGTTGCCATGGAAGTTGAAATGCTTCCAAACGGTAGATCCATTAGATATATCCATTCTGGTGATTTGAAGATTGTCTACATATAATCTGTAATTAACAAAATTCAATCTTTAAAAATCATTTCATAATTTGAATCCATATTTGACTAGCAATTGGCGCCGAAGCTGACATCTTTTTGATTTAATGAAGAGTTGGGTAGGTGGGGAAATTGGAATCATAGACAATTAGTTTTACATGCGAACGAGGCACATTTCGTTATAAAAAGTGTTAAAAAACTTGCGTACATAAGACGGTCGGGAGTCCACTCCAATTTGTACGTATGAAAACCATGCCAATCTCCTTGTTTCTTATACCTGCAAAAGAAATATTGAATTATGTTATTATTAATACATATTATTTGAGTAAATCCTTAACTGGAGAACTAAGAGTGCAACCTCACATAAACTTTTATGTTCAAGAAATGTGCATAATTTTTGAGATTGTAAATGGATTAATCTGAAAGTGAGAAAAGAGACTTCTTACAATTCAACACCGTAATTTGATTATTGATTCTGAATTTATCACTATCTTTTGTATTAGGAAAAGTGGCGACTTACTGAGCTCCAGTTACATGGTGATCAGCTGTAAATGCGGGTCCCATGTGAAAACTACCAGTAACCCTTTGAACGCCAACTTTCTGACCATTACCCCATTCCATAAACTCATTGCCTGTAAGAATTAATAGTTATAATGTATGTCTAACAGTGCGAATTCTGTTTATTTAAACAATGTTAATTGGAACTTAAGAGAATCCAATGCCCAGATATTAAATGCTAAAGTAAAATTGAACATGCCAGTATTCGTATTTCATAAGAAGTAGCATTGTTTGAGAAGAATACTAACTTGCTGCCTCCATCATATCAATCTCACCAGACTTTGGCCACCCACCATACACACTTTTTTTAGGCATCAACCAAATAGCTAAAGAGAAGGAAATCCAATAAAAAAGATATAAAACATAATGGTATAACTGTGGAATTTATGTGGTCGTTTGGAAAAGAATAATGATTTAACTGTGGTCGTTGGAATAAAAGAAACAATTATTTAACTGTGATATGTAGGCAGGAACATACCAGTCGTGATATTACGACAAGATTTCATTTCGTAATAGGACACAAAGCAGTCAGCCTAAATTCATACTCTAGTAACTCGCTTATGATATCATAGTCTTACCTGGCCAAAGCCAATCACCACGAGGAACTTGAGCTCTTATTGTTACTGTACCATATTTAAGCGTTGGTTTACTTTGAACCCTTCCAGAACAAGTTGGTGGTAACAGCCCATTCTTTGAATCACGATAACACCCATTGAAGCCATTGTTTGTACATGTTCCCCATGTTTCTAAAATTGCATCAATTCAAAATTGATTTCTCGTGGTAATAAATTCTTTGAGTTTCAGTAAAATATGACATAAATCTTTCGGTGTAGAAACTTTATCCCTTTATCAAACATCAACTCAGACCCAAATTACAAAACTTATTCTAATGGTTGTTACCATCTGTTACTAAAAATCCTTCCAGAACTACAGATTTCATTTTCATTTCAAACACAGTCACATAAGAGTAGTTTTAAGATTGATAAACAAGGTTGCAATAATTATTTCCTTCTGTTATGGTTGATGATTTTTATTATTGATTAAATTATCTATGTCTGGCGTCATAAAAGTTAATTTTTTTCACTATCATACTTTACATTGTTGATTTTATGATTTAATTTACACTTACTTTTTACATCCATAGTACCATGCCAAAGATCGTTATCAGTAAAGTGTCCACTATCAATAGTTAGAGTCTAAAGGGAAGACAAGAGTAACATATTTATTCTAGATCAAAATGGTTAGGATAAATGAAATCCAAAACAACATATTGGCAAAACATACTTTTAACATGAGGAAGAATATCAATCACAAGTAAATAAGTATTCTATATATTCGAACATTGTCCGTTGTGATATGAGGAATTGCAGTTCTCTCAACCTTGCATTTGATAAAAAGGAAATGACATTTCTGCAAAACCTTAACACCTAAACAGTGTCTTTCGATTCAGTAAAATAATGCCAAATTATTTTATACTTTAAAAATAACTTCATTTATAGGCGTCGTCACAAATGGGACAAAATATGCTTTTCCTCATGGACAATCAGACAAAGCTAATAATTTTATTCGTTGCTCTCTTTATTTCATTTTATGCAAAGAATAAGGATGTCTCAACATTACTTACTGGTTTTAGGTAGAGATGACCGTTTTTCAGATATACATTTCTGCGGTCATTTGTGTAAACCTGGAACTCGTTGTGCTAGGTGTAAGAAAACGGATGTGAATAAAATAAATCTATATAGAAAAATATGTTATGCAATTTCTAAAAAAGCCATGGCATTTAAATCACTAACCAAAATTTGAATTTTCATTGGGTGGTTTCTGACATCTATATTTTTTCATGAGTCTCTATTGTTGTCTATTGATTGATGGCTTCTGAAGGAAGAGAGAGATCCAGCATATTCTTGAGCTCCTTTTTAAATATAGAGATAAATTCACACTACCCAATCACCAGTGGCTGTCACATCGATCATCCAGTTGTTTAAATTCAAATGCTGTCCATTAAAATCTTCCCTAAATATGACTGCACCCCTCATTCTTCGTGGGGGAAGTGGCATCAAGGATGCTGAAATGAATTGTTGTTTCCATTAGGTTTACCAGTTACTATGTTCAATGTTTGTGGAAAACCGTATCCTTTTGTGTGATTCGTTGTACAAGCAGGTGCTTCCCAGACTTTTAAAATATGCCATCATTAAGAACACCGTAGAAAAAGATGAACCAAAATTTTAAATTTATGATAATAATTGTACCTGTAGTCCATTCTTGGACTTTGGAAGTTTGGGTACCAATAACTTTATTTACAGTAGCATAATACTCAACCTTTTTCTGTGGCTTTAAACCATCAATTCTTGCTCTCCATTGGTTATCGTCTGAAAGCAAGTGAGATTAATCTGAAACCTAGCTTTATTGTAAAGTTGAACGTATAGCAGATCAAGCTTGAGAAACATCGGGATCTAGCCGGTCGAGGGTGTTTAAGATAATGAATGGATATTGCTACACGTAAGTAGGACATAAAAATTCCATTTAGGTACATAGTACTACTTCGCCTGGCCTGTAATGTAAGAATTCTCATATTCCAACTTGAATTGTCCAAGGTATTTGTGAGAAAATTTTCGTTTTGTCGAATTTATTATATTCGGGTAAATTATATATTCCCTTTGGCTTTTCTTGCAGGATTTGATTAAATTCAACAATTTATAACTTCATACCACCAAGTTCTGCATTCACAGTTTGAGCTTCAACACCATCAGGAGAGTAAGTAAAGGCAACATTTATAATTGAATTCTCATCTGAAAAAAAAAATAGAAACTATAATCAAATTTTGAGAATCACTCATAAGGATTAGAAAAATTAACTTTCTAAACAGTTTTCATAAAACTTTTAGTCAAACCGCGATATTATGAAACATTACAACTAAGAAACCTGTTCATAGAGAAAATCATAAAACCGCTGCGAATTACTTAGAAAACGAACAGCACGGGATGTCGCAAATAAAGACGCTAAAATACAAAATACAATGTACTGCATTTTAAAACATAAATACATGTCTTCAGAAATGCCTTGAAAACATATTGAGAACTTACTTTTCAATGAAATCTCTCCACCATCGGATGTTTGTATATATTGGGGGTCATCGATAGCAATAACGAAATACACTGACAATAACAAAACAGTTATAGACCGGAGTATCATCTTTACTGCAAGTTAACGCTTGTGAATTGGTAAGCTTATAGATTGAATGTAAATATTTATATCTATCCCTACTGTTAAAACCTGATAAACATCTGGTCAATTTCCCATCAACATTTTTGCAACCTTGAATGATTTGTAATGTAGCTCAAGGTTTGACCATCTATGAAATCATTTCATATTGATTTCACAAAAGTACATATCAGGCAAAATGCGCGTGATAAGTGACATTTCAATAAAAATCAAAACGGTCCTCATGAGGATTGTCTTTCCGAAGCATGTGTTAGCAGCATGTTATGGGCTGTAATCTATACGAGTTGAGGGTCCTTCTTCTCAGTTCTACTTACAAACATGATAAGTTAACTGTAGTCCGATATGGTACCTTTTTCTGGTTGTTTAATGCACTAAGCAT